>NC_061514.1:348108277-348123196 GCF_022539505.1 Lolium rigidum | reverse complement strand
GCATATGTAGTGAATGCAGCGATCAAAACAATGTATATGACATGGGTAAACAACTTGAATCATAAAGCAAAGACTTTTCATGAATAGCACTTCAAGACAAGCATCAATAAGTCTTGCATAAGAGTTAATTCATAAAGTAATAATTCAAAGTAAAGGTATTGAAGCAACACAAAGGAAGATGAAGTTTCAGCGGTTGCTTTCAACTTATAACATGTATATCTCATGGATATTTGTCAATGCAAAGCAATATAACAAATGCAATATGCAAATATGTAAGAATCAATGCACAGCTCACACAAGTGTTTGCTTCTTGAGATGGAGAGAAATAGGTGAACTGACTCAACAATGAAAGTAAAAGAATGGTCCTCCATAGAGGAAAAGCATCGATTGCTATATTTGTGCTAGAGCTTCGATTTTGAAAACATGAAACAATTTTGTCAATGGTAGTAATAAAACATATGCATCATGTAAATTATATCTTATAAGTTGCAAGCCTCATGCATAGTGTACCAATAGTGCCCGCACCTTGTCCTAATTAGCTTGGACTACCTGGATTATCACCGCAATACATATGCTTTAACCAAGTTTCACAAAGGGGTACCTCTATGCCGCCTCGTACAAAGGTCTAAGGAGAAAGCTCGCATTTGGATTTCTCGCTTTTGATTATTCTCAACTTAGACATCCATACCGGGACAACATAGACAACAGATAATGGACTCCTCTTTTAATGCTTTAGCATTCAACAACAATTAATTCTTTTCTCATTAGAGACTTGAGGATATTTGTCCAAAACTGAAACTTCCACCATGGATCATGGCTTTAGTTAGCGGCCCAATGTTCTTCTCTCACAATATGCATGCTCAAACCATTCAACTCAAGTAGATCGCCCTTACTTCGTACAAGACGAACATGCATAGCAACTCACATGAAATTCAACAATGGGTTGATGGCGTTCCCTCAAGAAACATGATTATCGCACAACAAGCAACTTAATAAGAGATAAAGTGCATAATTACATATTCAATACCACAATAGTTTTTAAGCTATTTGTCCCATGAGCTATATATTGCAAAGGTGAATGATGGAATTTTAAAGGTAGCACTCAAGCAATTTACTTTGGAATGGCGGAAAAATACCATGTAGTATAGGTAGGTATGGTGGACACAAATGGCATAGTGGTTGGCTCAAGTATTTTGGATGCATGAGAAGTATTCCCTCTCGATACAAGGTTTAGGCTAGCAAGGCTTATTTGAAACAAACACAAGGATGAACTGGTGCAGCAAAACTCACATAAAAGACATATTGAAAACATTATAAGACTCTACACCGTCTTCCTTGTTGTTCAAAACTCAATACTAGAAATTATCTAGACTTTAGAGAGACCAATTATGCAAACCAAATTTTAGCATGCTCTATGTATTCTTCACTAATAGGTGCAAAGTATATGATGCAAGAGCTTAAACATGAGCACAACAATTGCCAAGTATCACATTACCCAAGACATTATAGCAATTACTACATGTATCATTTTCCAATTCCAACCATATAACAATTTAACGAAGAGGAAACTTCGCCATGAATATTATGAGCTAAGAACACATGTGTTCATATGAACCAGCGGAGCGTGTCTCTCTCCCACACAAGCATGATGTAATCCAATTTATTCAAACAAAAACAAAAACAAAAGCACACAGACGCTCCAAGTAAAGCACATAAGATGTGACCGAATAAAAATATAGTTTCAAGAGAAGGAACCTCGATAATTTATCGATGAAGAAGGGGATGCCTTGGGCATCCCCAAGCTTAGACGCTGAGTCTTCTTGATATATGCAGGGATGAACCACCGGGGCATCCCCAAGCTTAGACTTTTCACTCTTCTTGATCGTAGTATATCATCCTCCTCTCTTGACCCTTGAAAACTTCCTCCACACCAAACTCGAAACAACTCATTAGAGGGTTAGTGGATAATAAAAATTAACATGTTCAGAGGTGACACAATCATTCTTAACACTTCTGGACATTGCATAAAGCTACTGGACATTAATGGATCAAAGAAATTCATCCAACATAGCAAAAGAGGCAATGCGAAATAAAAGGCAGAATCTGTCAAAACAGAACAGTCCGTAAAGATGGATTTTATTAGGCCACCAGAATTGCTCAAATGAAAATGCTCAAATTGAATGAAAGTTGCGTACATATCTGAGGATCACTCACGTAAATTGGCATAATTTTCTGAGTTACCTACAGAGAACTAGACCCAGATTCGTGACAGCAAAGAAATCTGTTTCTCGCGCAGTAATCCAAATCTAGTACTTACTTTACTATCAAAGACTTTACTTGGCACAACAAAACACAAAACTAAGATAAGGAGAGGTTGCTACAGTAGTAAACAACTTCCAAGACACAAATATAAAACAAAGTACTGTAGCAAAATAACACATGGGTTATCTCCCAAGAAGTTCTTTCTTTTTAGCCATTAAGATGGGCTCAGCAGCTTTAATGATGCACTCGCAAGAAATAGTATTTGAAGCAAAAGAGAGCATCAAGAGGCAAATTCAAAACACATTTAAGTCTAACATGCTTCCTATGCATAGGAATCTTGTAAATAAACAAGTTCATGAAGAGCAAAGTAACAAGCATAGGAAGATAAAACAAGTGCAGCTTCAAAAATTTCAGCACATAGAGAGGCATTTTAGTAACATGAAAATTTCTACAACCATATTTTCCTCTCTCATAATAACTTTCAGTAGCAACATGAGCAAACTCAACAATATAACTATCACATAAAGCATTCTTATCATGAGTCTCATGCATAAAATTATTACTCTCCACATAAGCATAGTTATTCTTATTAATTGTAGTAGGAGCAAATTCAACAAAGTAGCTATCATTATTATTTTCATCAAGTGTAGGAGGCATATTGTAATCATAATCAAATTTATCCTCCATAACAGGTGGTACCAAAAGACTACTATCATTATCATCACAAATAGGAGGCAAAGTATCATCAAAGAAAATTTTCTCCTCAATGCTTGGGGACTAAAAATATCATGAAAACCAGCTTCCCCAAGCTTAGAACTTTCTATATCATTATCAACAATGGTGTTCAAAGCGTTCATACTAATATTACTACCAAGCATGCAAATAAGATTTCATAGGTTTTTTAATTTTCGCATCAAACAATCCATGTTTTAAATCAGGAAATAGAATAAGAAGCTCACTCTTGTACATTATGCCAAACTAGTGTAAACAAGAAACAACAAGATGTAATTGCAGGATCTAAAGGAAATAGCTTCGAGCACACACACAACGGCGCCGAAAAATACTTTACCCGGGACCGTAGTATGAGAGCCTTTTACCTTTCCTCCCCGCAACGGCGCCTGTAAAAGTGCTTGATGTCTACGGGAGCTTCTATTCTTGTAGACAAGTGTTGGGCCTCCAAGAGCAGAGGTTTGTAGAACAGCGAAGAAGTTTCCCTTAAGTGGATACCCAAGGTTTATCGAACTCAGGGAGGAAGAGGTCAAAGATATCCCTCTCATGCAACCCCGCAACCACAAAGCAAGAAGTCTCTTGTGTCCCCAACACACCTAATAGGTGCACTAGTTCGGCGAAGAGATAGTGAAATACAGTGTGGTATGAATAAGCAAGTAGCAACGGCAACGACACCGTAAAAGTGCTTTGCCCAGACAAGAAACAAGCAAGTAGTAATGTAGCAGATAGTAACGCAAAGAGTAGTAACGCAAAGAAAACAAGAAACAAGCAGCGATAGCAGTATTTAGGAACAAGGCCTAGGGATTACACTTTCACTAGTGGACACTCTCAACATTGATCACATAACAGAATAGATAAATGCATACTCTACACTTTTGTTGGATGATGAACACATTGCGTAGGATTACACGAACCCTCAATGCCGGAGTTAACAAGCTCCACAATAATGCTCATATTTTAGTAACCTTTAGTGTAAGATAAATCAAAGGACTAAACCAAGTACTAGCATAGCATGCACACCGTCACCTTCATGCATATGTAGGAGGAATAGATCACATCAATATTATCATAGCAATAGTTAACTTCGCAATCTACAAGAGATCATGATCATAGCATAAACCAAGTACTAACACGGTGCACACACTGTCACCTTTGCACACGTGCAGGAGGAATAAAACTACTTTAATAACACATCACTAGAGTAGCACATAGATAAATTGTGATACAAACACATTGCAATCATAAAGAGATATAAATAAGCACCTCACTATGCCATTCAACAAGTGAATAAGTATTCTGTGAAATATGGCCTAAGAGACCCACACGGTGCACACACTCGTCACCTTTACACACGTGGGACAAGGAGTCTCCGGAGATCACATAAGTAAAACTCACTTGACTAGCATAATGACATCTAGATTACAAGCATCATCATATGAATCTCAATCATGTAAGGCAGCTCATGAGATTATTGTATTGAAGCACATAGGAGAGAGATGAACCACATAGCTACCGGTACAGCCCCGAGCCTCGATGGAGAACTACTCCCTCCTCATGGGAGCAAGCAGCGGTGATGAAGATGGCGGTGGAGATGGCAGCGGTGTCGATGGAGAAGCCTTCCGGGGCACTTCCCCGCTCCGGCAGGGTGCCGGAACGAGAGACTCCTGTCCCCCGGATCTCGGCTTCGCGATGGCGGCGGCTCCGGGAAGGTTTCGTGGTTTCGTCGAACGCCCCGAGGTTTTTAGGTCGTGGGCTTTATATAGGCGGAGAGGCGGCGCAGGAGGGCTTCGGGGGCCCACACCCTAGGGGGCGCCCCCCTTGGCCGCGCCGGGGTGTGGTGTGGTGGCCCCGCCCCCTTCTCCGGCGGTTCTCGTGTGTTCCGGATGCTTCCGGGTAAAATAGGAACCCGGGCGTTGATTTCGTCCGATTCCGAGAATATTTCGTTACTAGGATTTCGAAACCAAAAACAGCGGAAAACAGAACCGGCACTTCGGCATCTTGTTAATAGGTTAGTTCCAGAAAATGCACGAATATGACATAAAGTGTGCATATAACATGTAGATAACATCAATAATGTGGCATGGAACACAAGAAATTATCGATACGTTGGAGACGTATCAATGTCTCCCAAACGTTCATGCCAGCCGTTGAAATCTCGGCTGAATCATCTGCGTGGACGACTTCTACTTCGTCTCCATCCCACTGTATTAGGCATTGGTGCATCGTGGATGGAATGCAACAGTTGGCGTGGATCCAATCTCTTCCCAGTAGGACAGCATAGGAGCTCTTGTCGTCGACAATAAAGAACGTCGTAGGGACAGCTTTTCCTTCCTACGGTCGCATCCACGTTCGTAACACCTTGCGCGTCGGATGCTTGGCCGTTGAAATCGCTCGTGTCACATTGGTCTTGATCAGATCCGAGCTAGAGCGTCCCAACCGACGTAGCATGGAGTATGGCATAATGTTAACTCGCCGCTCCGGTGTCCACCAACATCTTGTTGACAGGCTGCCCATTGATGTAACCTCGTAAGTACGGTGGCCTTCGGATGCCTCGTAGCTTCTCTCTCGTGGCTTCTCAAAGATGACCGGCCGTGGGCCGCAGATCAAGCCGTGCCACGTGTGCTTCGTCTAATCTCGGAGCACTAAACTCCGTTGGAAGGATGAAGACCATGTTTGTGCCAGCCCGATGTCTCATCATCGGCTTTCTTTTGTCCGGGGCGCCACTCTTTCCTTTGTGGCCGACCTTCTTCGTCCAGGGTTCGCTGAATTTTAGCGGCCAGATCAGGCCTCGCTTTCCTCAACGTGTGCAGGTATAACCTTTCAGCTTCCTCCAACCCACGTAGGCGCTGAACCCTTTGCTTTTGGGAACGGCTGAGCCCATCAGGGCACCACCTTGGCCGATGATACTTGTCTTCTTCTTCATCATCGTCCTCTAGTTCCTCGAGATCTTCCACCCGAGCGGACTCGGCATGCTTGTTCCGAGGCGGGAGAGGCCCTAGACATTTGAACACGGACATGTTAGCTGCATCCTTCTTCTTTTGTCTACATTCTGGGCAGTTGCCGATTGTAGGCAATCGGCTCATTCCTGAATCCCAGCAAGTGTCCGAAGAAGGGGCAGTCCCGATGCCTATCCACGTCGTCTTGCTCCCTCGACTTTTCCTTGGCGTGGCGCTCATATCGCTCCTCATCGCGATCATGCCGACGACGTCTCCTGTCGTCCCTAGCCAGACGATCTTTTTCATCATCGTCGTTGTATCGCCGGCGTCGGTCGTATTGACCCACATACTTGTTGAGGAGGCGATCAGAGAGAGGTCGCTGATATCTTACGTTCTTCACTTCTCCCTCTGTGATGTAGCGCTTGCCATCGTGACGGAGCCGATCGCGTGGAGCGGCTTCCTCTGTGTCCTTGCTATGAGAGCAGCCTGCCCTCATCTCCGCCCTTACCGCAGGGGTGCCCGGGTCCTACCATGTTGATATTGCACGAGAAATCTGGCTGGCACCCTCCATGGTAAGTATACTCCACCATGTTAACGGCGGGGAAGGGGTGTGTGTCGACCTTCATGGCGTACTGGCTGAAAATTAGCCGCCCTTGTTCTATCGCCATTTGGACCTGTTGACGCCACACCCTGCAGTCGTTGGTGGCGTGGGTGAACGTGTTATGCCATTTGCAATATGGCTTTCCGTTCAGCTCTTGCACCGTGGGGATCTTGTGGCCTTCGGGTAACTTTAGCTGCTTCTCCTTAAGTAAGAGGTCGAAAATCTGCTCAGCTTTGGTCACGTCGAAGTCAAACCCTTTTGGAGGACTTTGTGGCTTAACCCACTTACAGGACACGGGGCTTGCCCCCGAATCCATTCAGCCACCGCTACCTCTTGATCTCCCGCAGCACCTTCATCTTCGTCCGCCTCAACCAGGACCACCGCACGCTTGAATTTATCCCGGTAAACATCCGGGTGGCGCCTGTTCATATGCCGACAGCCTTCGCACCATGTGCGCCGGTGAAGGGTAGTCCGCTTGGGAGGCCACGTCCTTGATCGATGATGAGAGACCCACCACCGCCAACTCGACCGCTTCTTTTTCACTTACATGAACCGAATAGCATCGGTTCCTAACGGTCCCGAAGCGCTGGACGTATTCCGCCACCGTTTCCCCGCGCTCTCGTCGTAGTTGTGCTAGATCGGCAATGCCGGCCTCGGAAGCCTCTGAGTGATACTGCTCGTGGAACTGTTCTTGCAACTGCTTCCAAGTCCGGATTGAGTTTGGTGGCAGCGATGTGTACCACCCGAAAGCCGATCCCGTGAGGGACTGTGCGAAGAACCTCACACGCAGCTCGTCTGATGCTGAGATCGTGTCCAGCTGTGCCAAATATCGGATCACATGCTCGATGGAGCTGGAACCATCTGATCCACTGAACTTTGTAAAATCAGGGAGCCGATATTTGGGTGGTAGCGGGATCAATTCGTACTCGTTGGGGTACGGCTTGGAATAGCCGATTGTCCTCCTTTTCGGCATCATGCCGAACTGGTCTTTCGAATTGTACAAATCTGATCCGCGGTGATGGTCGCAGGCGTCGAACTCGAAGGTTCGCCGGGGTGGCATACTTAGCCAGCCATGCTTGCTTTTCCAACTCCGAGCCAACTTCAGGAGCTGAGCTCCGGAGGTTTGTCGGAGTGGCGTACTTAGCTAGCCACGTCCGCTTCTCAAGATCCGTTCCCGACGTTCCTCCCGCTGTTCCGTAAGTCCCCGCTGTTGCGCCTGGTTCGAGAGTGCCCGAGCTATCGCAGCCCGGCACGTATGCGCACGTGTATCCGTGGGGGATCTCCTTGGGCGCCTCATGTAAGAATTGGTAGTCACTAGGGTCACCACCAATCTTGTAGACGACGTATGCCGATGAACTCGGCACTTCTGGTGCTGCCAACGCGAACGGTAGCAGTGGACGGGACTGGAGTGGCATCTCTCCTTGGTAAGTCCCCAGAGCCGGTCCTGATGGAGAAAACTGATGGCTCATGATTTCCTGGATCACGCGCAGAGCGACACGCTCCAAAGTGTTCACCAGAGCTCTCGTAATGGCGGTGCAGCGAATGAGCCACCATGAAGTTGATCTCCTGACGCAGCGACCTGGTGCGTTCTTCTGACGGGGAGGACAGGTCCACTCCATCGAGCGCGCCTTCAGGTGAGAATCCCTTCCACCTGATGCCATGTGAGCGGGTTCTGTAAAAAGAGCCGATGAGGTCGGCTTCGAGGACTGCTTTGATCTCGTCATGCTTCTTCTTGAGCTCCTCGCCGGATCCTCGTACTTGACCGGAGTGCCTTCCGCCATCTCGGATGTAGATGGCGATGCGGTGGATGTCGAAGATGGTCCCACCGGGCGTGCCAGAATGTGTTGCGGTCAGAAACCCACCGGCGGGCAGCGACGGGCAACACCGTAGAGCCGGGAATCTCCCAGGAGTGCGGCTGGCCCTGGTCCCTCCGAGCGACGGCCTGCAAAGCCTTCTGCACACACACGTCCGATGCTGATGCAAGGGCGTGCCACCTGACCTATACCTGGTCAGGAAGGTGTTGGATGATGCCTCGCTTAGTTTCCTGCATGGCATACACGTAAACGTTAAATACGAGCCTCGATCGGCTCTCAGGTTGTCCCGTGAATCGGCTCAAAGAGCCGATCCACCCATGATACGTACGAGGTGTACGATCAGATGGTGGTCCTGCTTGATCAAGATAAAGCTAAAGCGACCTACTACGATTTGGGGTTTTCACCGCATAATCGGAATGTCCTACTCGTGATTGGGCCTCGCGCTCGCGTACGGTGATCGTAAGCCGATCCTAGCCAGGGCCTAAAAACCAACACGAGGTTGATCCCCTGAACATCCTGTCTAGGGCTAGCAAACTACACCCTACGCGCCGCTGGATCCTCCAACCCTTTGTAAGGCCTAACCATGCAGATATTAAACTAATCCTTGAAGAACAAGGAGCAATCATAACGAATCGGATCTACTAAACAATGATCAAGCGGGTGCCGCCCTTACACCCGTGATAGGCGTAAGGGCGGCTAGATGCCTAAGGGTTGCACGACGATAGCATATGACACGAAGAACAATGCTAACCCTAAAACATCTATGATAACTACGTTGCTCGCCATCAAAAAGGCTTCAGTACGAGCAACGCATGAACGACGAATAACGTAGTGCTGCCTAGATCGCAAGATGCGATCTAGGCAAGCACGGTGCTTACCCGGAAGAAACCCTCGAGACGGGGAGTTGGCGATGCGCCGAGATTGGTTTGTGGTGAACGTGATTGTTGTTTATTTCATAAACCCTAGATACATATTTATAGTCCGGGGACTTTCTAATTCAGGCGTGCACCTAACCGTGCACGGGTTAAACTCTAACTTCTAAATTAAGACGCGATCTACTATAATACGTATACACGGGCAATTTAGCCCAACTTCTTCGTGTCAGGCCGCTTCAGAGATCCTCCACGCGTATACCCTTTAAGCCCATCTCACTTACGGCCCATCTCCTGATTTGGCCAAAATCTGGTGATAACACATACTTGTTATTTATTAAAGAATATGTTCTTCAAAAGTTATTCTTTTGAAATATATAATAAGTAATCATCAACCATGCACTATAGGACTTAAAATTGACAACTGCTCTTTACTTATTATAAAGCTACTATTCCTGATCGTGTATGATTGTTACTATTCCTTTTGCCACCTGCTTATAATTCTAAAACAACACAACCCTGAATAAGAACCTTACTTGTGAATCACTCTAAAAGTGCAACACACCCTGAACTAATCATTACAACTCACCGATCCTTAATCATCGGGGTTAGGTCACGCTTAGAGCGATTGCATCTCATTCTTATGCATTATTGCATCCTTGCCAATCTTTTAAACATCGTCCTTACCGGACGATGATGCTATTTCAGAATTTGGAGTTATTGCGAATCGAAGACCTTGCTTGCATAATCTTGCAGTCAAGAAAGGCAAGTTCATCACTTGCTCATGTCATTTGAGTAATTCTATCAAATTACTTGCAAAGTACTATGGTTATCACTATTGCATAAAAACCAAAACCACTACTTTCATAACTATGAATATGACTATGTGGTGGGCAATGGAACCATGGATTGTGTTGATATGGTGGAGGTTCCATTGCAAGGGTTTATATCCATCTAGGATTAAACAACAAATGTCGCCAGAGTGATTCTTGTGCCGTAATACCCGTGTTAACCATAAGATCCGGAATGGGACGGACTAGTCAATCGTATTTCCACCTCTTGTACATCAACGGATGCGCTTACCGTAGCAGTTGTATCTGGCGGAACAACCGGAGGGTGGGGATCCCACTCTAATTCCCCACGGTAGAGCATTGCTTGCCGTAGCAGTTGTGTCTTGCGGAACAACCGGAGGGTGGGGATCCCACTCTAATTCCCCACGGTAATGCGGTCTATGATGGGTTGCAGCCTACCGGCGTAGGAGTGTATGGTAGAGCCCAGCACTTGTCGTCGTGGTCGGGGTCCACCCCGAAATTACTGGGAATAATGGGACCGGCGTGGACCCGTGGTCGGGGCATGCAACAACGGGTGGGTGTGCGAGGTAGCAGAGGAATATGATTGGCTATGACCTTACTCCTGACCTCACACCAAAGGAAGTGTGGACGAGCCTGCAACTCGGTTGGCAACAAGGATAAGATCTCTTATGGGTAAAGTAACACACCTCTGCAGAGTGTAATGAATCGTGACCCGTCACTCCTCGTTCCGGGATATGGAACTGCGAACGCGGCCGGAAAGGAGCTCCATGAAGTTCTAGTAAACCGGTGAAGGCTGACGGACATAGTTCTTCTGAATAAAAGCAACCTTTTGAAGAAATGGTTATGAAAACTTGCATTGGTATTAGACTTTCTGGTCTAATGTCGTAGCTAGTGCATTAAACACCTCTTTCCTATAATGAACTTGTTGAGTACGCTCGTACTCATCCCACTCTTAAATCCCCTGCTTAGATATGGAGGCATCGAAGGAGGATCCACAGTGCAACTCGAAGACCGAGGAGTCAACAATTACTTCAAGATACATGACCCTGTCAGAGGAGTCAGATACCACATCCAACAAGGAGAAAACCTAGTTTAGCCATAGAAGGGAACTAGCTTCCTAAACCTAGCTCCTATTTAGCTAGAGTCTATTCTTAGCCTCTGGAGTTAGTGAAATACTCTACAAATAGAGTTCGTGATAAGACTAGACTACGAGTCATTCTTCTGGAGTTTATTTGCAGTTTTACCTCATTGTAAAGTAGGAGGCTGTGATGATCTTATGTAACAGAGTCGATGTTGTAATTCTATAGACATGCCTTGGACCCGCATATGTTTCTGTTGTACCACTTTGAGCGATATAATACCCGTGGAACTGTGTTTCATTGGTGTTATATCAGACTTGCATACTACACCATGCAGTGGTATGCCGGGTCACCACACTTCCGGGGGCACTTCCCCGTCCCGGCGGCGTGCCGGAACAGAGACTCCTGTCCCCCAGATCTTGGCTTCGCGATGACGGCGGCTCTGGAAGGTTTTCTCTGGTTTCGTCGAACGTAATAGGGTTTTCGCGACGAAGACCTTAAGTAGGCGGAAGGGCAGCCTCGGAGGGGGTCTGGTGGGCCCACACACTAGGGGGCGCGGCCCCCCCTCTGGCCGCGCCAGGGTGTTGTGTGGGGCCCCCAGGGCTCCCCTCTGGCGGCTCTCGGGTGTTCTGGAAGCTTTGTCCAATTATAAGACTCTAGGCGTTGATTTCGTCCAATTCCGAGAATATTTCCTTACTAGGATTTCTGAAACCAAAAACAGCAGAAAACAGGAACTGCCACTTCGGCATCTCGTCAATAGGTTAGTTCCAGAAAACGCATAAATATGACATGTAATGTGTATAAAACATGTAGATATCATCAATAATGTGGCATGGAACATAAGAAATTATCGATACGTCGGAGACGTATCAAGCCCCCGCCGGGGTTCCCGTCGACCCCGACGCACACACCAATGCCTTGGGGCATGCTGCGTCTGCCTGCACCCAATAGCACGCCGCCCGTCGCTCCGCCGTCGGGGTTCAGCCGTCCTCGTGCTCGTCGGTAGCCGACAGCTTCATGGGCGTACCCCTGTTCGACCGTGGCACCGACGCCTTCCCAGATGACCAACGCGCCAGCTCCGCCTCCGCCTCCACCCGGATTTGGAGTGCGACGTCCTCGAGGACCTAAAGCCGATTGTACGCGTCCTCCTCCTTAGAGTGGGCCGATGTCGCTCCACCTAATCGTAAGTACCTTTAATCGACTCCTTCTCCGCTTGTTTAGATCGACTAGATGGTAGTGTAGATGTGAATGTACATAGGAATGTAGATAAGATCCATGGCAATGTGCATGCGTGTTCGTAACATTGATTCTGCTTGCCATGCCAAGCTGAAGCACCATCATGTCAAGTCCATGACAGTGCTTCAGCTTGGCATTGCCATTGTACATGACATTGCTTGTGATTCGTAATGCCAAGCTGAAGCACCATCATTGGCTTCAGAGTGCTAGTGCTAGTGCTTGTGCTTGGGCTTGTGCTTGGCACTGGCACAATGTCAAGTCCATGGCAATGCGCTTGGCATTTCCACAATGTCAAGTCCATGAGAGTGATTTTTGCATTGCTAACTCTTAGCATTTTCATTGCATCTGCAGAACTGCCCCTTCCTGGAAGCGTTCTCGGAAGGGCCAATACTGGACGCAAGGGACGAGGCCTTCAGGGTGCAGCTTCGTGACCCCAACGTACCGTTCATGCAAGCACACCGGCAGATCACGACACCAAGGAATCACGCCGGCCGTCCTGCTCACCTGGGGCACGATGCCAGACAGCGTATGCCGGCGTTCTTTGTGCAGGTGGAGAGCCACGACCTGCGTGCCCTCGCCATCCTGACGTACATGGAGTAGCTCCTGATCACCAAGTACAAGCTCAAGAACAATGCCCCCGGTGAAGTTTTGCTTGTACTTGGGCCAGCGTTGCGAGTGGGAGGTGCAGCTGCAGTGGACGGGATAGCGCGTCGGCTTCATCAAGTCTTGGACCGAGTTCGCCAAAAGGCTTTTGCTCCGCGTCGATGACACGATAGTCTTCATCCCTCAGGACGACGGCTTTAAGATCGACGTCTTCAGGAATGAGACATCCTGCTGCAGCATCTTCGGCTGCAAGAGGCACCGCGAGGGCCCTTATGCTGATCATTGCCGTTGAGGTGCTGCTGCTCCATCGTTGTCTCTGTTTATGTCTGATCCTGTAGTTGTGCTGGCCTCTAGGAGGCTATTAAACACTTGCTTTTGTGCATATCTCACTGTCATGCTGGTCTATAGAGGATGTTGAACAATGCTTTTGGATCTGTGTAGTCTGCCCCCAGGTTTAGGTATGCGTCTTACAACTCTGATGCTAGATTAGGAGCTAAGTACTTTGTTCCTGTGTATAGAACTGTCTGTTGTGCTTATGATCGTGTTTGTGTGCTTATGGTCGTGTTTGTGTGCCGTTATGTGATGGTAAAGTCACCATATTTGAATATGGTGAGGAGAAACTGTTGCCAGGGTGCCCAAAATAGCAATCAAACACATGTGCTGTGACTGAACAGAGATGAAGTGTTGTATGCAGGCATCCAAAGAATGTGCACTTATGTTCGGACCGGTGCAGCACAAGCTGCCAAACGATGGGTCAAAAGTGGTCGTGACTCATTCGTGACGTGCAGGGACGCCCATCTCGCTGCGTTAATGGTGCAGGAAATTAGCCCATCCTACCAAACACGCCCTAGAGAAATTTTGGGTCGGGCTATCGCCAAACTCTCCGCGATGGCACTCAGTGTCCGTCGATCGGTGTTTTTCTCATGAAGTGATCAGAAGAAACTCTGTCGTGCTGACCCGAGACGGTAAAGCAAGAGAAAGAAGCAACCGTGCCCGGCACTGCGTGCATTTGCCCAACCGGCAAGCGATCCCTCGTCCGCACGCACAGGGTACCGACTACCGACCGGCCACGCTCCAGATGTTCCTTTCCCGTCTTGTCTCCGCGTGTGACCTGTACCGTCGCACTGTCCCGGTGGCGAAGCTTGCTGTTTACTGTGCAATTTTCCACTAATAAGCAACACGGGTTCAAAATAGACTCTACTCTTGTGGAAATTGAACCCTGAAGTCTCAGTCCCTGAGGTTTAAAATAGACTTTACTCTTGTGCAATTTGCACTAATAAGCAACACGGCTTCAGAGCATCTCTATAGACAGCATTTGTGCCCCAAAACAATCTTCAACAGTTGCCATATATCTACATGGCGATGTAAATTTTTTAGGCAGCCCCAATTTTTGACCTCCTGTGTTGAAAATATGCAGCACGACGTTGTTGCTGCAAAACAAATTCGCCTGTGCGTGCACAACCAAGTTCCCAACCGAAAGTTCATTTCAACCTCCCGCCACCAGCCCACCCTCGCCCCGTACCACCACCCGTGACAAAAATTGAACCTTTTTTTCTTGCGCGGAAAGACAAAAATTGAACCTTGTGCCCGTCCGTCGTGGCCGCCTAGTCCTGTTGCGTGGTCGCCTAGTCCCGTTGCTTTGAATGGGCACGCCCATCTCCGCGTGTAACCGCAGGTCGATTTCGGCTATCCACCGAGCGACTGTCAGTCAATTAAACTACTTATAGTGGGAGTAACATAGCTAGTAACATTACACATCTTAAGATATTTTGGTGACATACATGACAATAACTGAAGAAAAAAAATGAGGTGGTAACTAGTTATGTTACCATAACATCACACTTCTCAAAACAAGATGAGTCTACAAATCTAATAAATATAACATGCATGATACCACATATAAGTAACTATCCACTATGGAGGTAGTAACATGCACCATATTACTACTCTATGTTACTCCCCACTATGATAGTCT
>NC_061514.1:348068569-348108177 GCF_022539505.1 Lolium rigidum | reverse complement strand
CTTCCTCCACACCAAACTCGAAACAAACTCATTAGAGGGTTAGTGAATAATCAAAAATTCACATGTTCAGAGGTGACACAATCATTCTTAACACTTCTGGACATTTGCTCAAAGCTACTGGAAGTTAATGGAACAAAGAAATCCATCCTACACAGCAAACGAGGCAATGCGAAATAAAAGGCAGAATCTGTCAAAACAGAATAGTCCGTAAAGACGAATTTCTAAGAGGCACCAGACTTGCTCAAATGAAAATTCTCAAATTGAATGAAAGTTGCGTACATATCTGAGGATCACTCACAAAAATTGGAATAATTTTCTAAGTTACCTACAGAGAATTAGGCCCAGATTCGTGACAGCAAAGAAATATGTTTCTGCGCAGTAATCCAAATCTAGTATGAACCTTACTATCAACGACTTTACTTGGCACAACAATGCACAAAACTAAGATAAGGAGAGGTTGCTACAGTAGTAACAACTTCCAAGACTCAAATATAAAATAAAAGTATTGTAGTAAAAACATGGGTTGTCTCCCAAGAAGTTCTTTCTTTATAGCCATTAAGATGGGCTCAGCAATTTTAATGATGCACTCGCAAGAAATAGTATTTGAAGCAAAACAGAGTATCAAGAGGTAAATTCAAAACAAATTTAAGTCTAACATGCTTCCTATGCATAGGAATCTTGTAAATAAACAAGTTCATGAAGAGCAAAGTGACAAGCGTAGGAAGATAAAACAAGTGTAGCTTCAAAAATTTCAGCACCTAGAGAGATGTTTTAGTAACATGAAAATTTCTACAACCATATTTTCCTCTCTCATAATAACTTTCAGTAGCATCATGAGCAAACTCAATAATATAACTATCACATAAAGCATTCTTATCATGAGTCTCATGCATAAAATTATTACTCTCCACATAAGCATAATCAATTTTATTAGTAATAGTGGGAGCAAATTCAACAAAGTAGCTATCATTATTATTGTCATCATCAAATATAGGAGGCATATTGTAATCATAATCAAATTTATCCTCCATAACAGGCGGCAACAAAAGACTACTATCATTATAATCATCATAAATAGGAGGCAAAGTATCATCAAAGTAAATTTCCTCCTCAATGCTTGGGGGACTAAAAAGATCATGCTCATCAAAACCAGCTTCCCCAAGCTTAGAATTTTCCAAAGCATTAGCAACAATGGTGTTCAAAGCATTCATATTAATAACATTCCCATTAGCATGCATATAAAGTTCCATGGGTTTTTTAATTCTCTCTTCAAACACATCATGTCCTAATTCAAGATAAAGTTCATAAAGATCTCTCATATTTTTGGTGTTTTCCATTATGCCTAACTAGTGTAAACAAGAAACAAAAAGATGCAATTGCAGGATCTAAAGGAAATAGCTTTGAGTACTTACAACGGCGGAAAATAGCTTAGTAGCCGAGATCCGGAGTGTGAGTACCTTTTACCTTTCCTCCCCGGCAACGGCGCCAGAAAAGTGCTTGGCGCGTAGTTGACGAGGGAGGAAATGGTGTAGCTTTCCTTCGTTCCCTGGCAACGGCGCCAGAAAAGTGCTTGATGTCTATGGGTGCTTCTATTCTTGTAGGCAGTGTTGGGCCTCCAAGAGCAGAGGTTTGTAGAACAGCAGCAAGTTTCCCTTAAGTGGATCACCCAAGGTTTATCGAACTCAGGGAGGAAGAGGTCAAAGATATCCCTCTCATGCAACCCTGCAACCACAAAGCAAGAAGTCTCTTGTGTCCCCAACACACCTAATAGGTGCACTAGTTCGGCGAAGAGATAGTGAAATACAAGTGGTATGAATGTATATGAGCAGTAGCAACGTCACCAGAAAAGTGCTTGCTGGCGTGTAGTTGATGGTAGTAATATTGCGGACAGTACAGATGCAGTAGAACAGTAAACAAGCAGCGATAGCAGTATTTAGGAACAAAGCCTAGGGATCATACTTTCACTAGTGGACACTCTCAACATTGCAATCATAAAGGAATATAAATAAGCACCTCACTATGTTATTCTGAATTACTCTCTGGCAAGATAACGTAATTCATCATGTAGGTAAATGATAACCCACAAGTATAGGGGATCGCGATAGTCTTCGAGGGTAGTATAACCCAAATTTATTGATTCGATACAAGGGGAGGTAAAGAATACTTATAAGCCTTAACAACTGAGTTGTCAATTCAGCTGCACCTGGAAAAGCACTAGCAACATGGGTGATGTGAAAGTAGCAGATAATATGAGAGCAATGAGTAACGAGTAACACATGCATGACAGTAATAGCAATATGAGAGCAATGGCACCGGAAGATAGTTGATACTACTTCCAATGACATATAGAACGAGTATATAATGATGAGAGATGGACCGGGGTTCCCAGCGATCTACACTAGTGGTAACTCTCCAATAAGTGACAAGTGTTGGGTGAACAAATTACAGCTTGGGCAATTGATAGGAATCAAAGCATTAAGATAGAACATCAAGATTATTAATTATGTAGGCATGTTTTCCGTATATAGTCGTACGTGCTCGCAATGAGAAACTTGCACAACATCTTTTGTCCTACCAGCCGGTGGCAGCCGGGCCTCAAGGGAAACTACTCGGATATTAAGGTACTCCTTTTAATAGAGCACCGGAGCAAAGCATTAACACACCGTGAAAACATGTGATCCTCACATCACTACCATCCCCTCCGGTTGTCCCGATTTCTGTCACTTCGGGGCCATTGGTTCCGGACAGTGACATGTGCATACAACTTGTAGATACAATCTAAGCAATAAGTATAGAGCTTGAATCTAAGATCATGCCACTCGGGCCCTAGTGACAAGCATTAAGAATAACAAGATTGCAGCAACAATAACTTCACAAACTTTATAGATAGACTAATCATAATGTATCATCCATCGGATCCCAACAAACACAACACCGATTACATCGGATGAATCTCAATCATGTAAGGCAGCTCATGAGACCATTGTATTGAAGTACATGGGGGAGAGTATACCGACATAGCTATCGCTAGAACCCGTAGTCCATGGGGGAACTACTCACGGAGCATGGCGGAGGCGGTGGCGTTGATGGAGATGGCTTCCGGGGCACTTCCCCGTCCCGGCAGGGTGCCGGAACAGAGACTTCGTCCCCGAATTGGAGTTTCGCGATGGCGGCGGCGCCCCTGGAGTCTTTCTGGAGTTTCGTCAATTGGTACGGTGTTTTTAGGTCGAAAGGGATTTTATAGGCGAAGAGGCGGCGCAGGGGGGCACCTGGGGGCGCCTCACCCTAGGCTGGCGCGGGCCCAGGCTTGGCCGCGCCGCCTTAGGGTGTGGTGGCCCTCTGGCCCCTCTCCGACTCTTCTTCGGTGTTCTGGATGCTTCCGGGAAAAATAGGAGGTTTGGCGTTGATTTCGTCCAATTCCGAGAATATTGCCCGAACAGCCTTTCTGGAACCAAAAACAGCAGAAAACAGGAACTGGCACTGTGGCATCTTGTTAATAGGTTAGTTCCGGAAAATGCATGAAAACATTATAAAGTGCAAGCAAAACATGTAAGTATTGTCATAAAACAAGCATGGAACAACAGAAATTATGGATACGTCGGGGACGTATCAGCATCCCCAAGCTTAGTTCCTCGCTCGTCCCGAGCAGGTAAACGATAAAAGGAATAATTTCCGTAGTGACATGCTACTTACATAACCTTGATCATACTATTACAAAGCATATGAAATGAATGAAGTGACTCAAGGCAATGATCTATAGTTGCTAACAAGTAGATAACATATAGCAAAACTTTTCAGGAATAGTACTTTCAAGACAAGCATCAAAATTCTTGCATAAGAGTTGACTCATAAAGCAATAAATTCAAAGTAAAGGCATCGAAGCAACACAAAGGAAGATATAAGTTTCAGCGGTTGCTTTCAACTTTCAACATGCATATCTCATGGATATTTGTCAACACAAAGTAATATAATGAATGCAAATATGCAAATATGTAAGAATCAATGCATAGTTGACACAAGTGTTTGCTTCTAAGATGGAAGGAAGTAGGTATACTGACTCAACATAAAAGTAAAAGAATGGCCCTTCTACGAGGGAAGCATCGATTGCTATATTTGTGCTAGAGCTTTTATTTTGAAAACATAGAGAGAGCATAAAAGTAAAGTTTTGAGAGGTGTTTGTTGTTGTCAACGAATGGTAGTGGGCACTCTAACCCCCTCGCCAGACAAACCTTCAAAGAGCGGCTCCCATTTTATTTTATTTTTGGGTGACACTCCTTCCAACCTTTCTTTCACAAACCATGGCTAACCGAATCCTCGGGTGCCTGCCAACAATCTCATACCATGGAGGAGTGTCTATTTAGTTTAATTAATTTGGGACTGGGAATCCCATTGCCAGCTCTTTTTGCAAAATTATTGGATAAGCGGATGAAGCCACTAGTCCATTGGTGAAAGTTGCCCAACAAGATTGAAAGATAAAACACCACATACTTCCTCATGAGCTATAAAACATTGACACAAATCAGAGGTGATAAATTTTGAATTGTTTAAAGGTAGCACTCAAGCAATTTACTCTGGAATGGCAGGAAATACCACATAGTAGGTAGGTATGGTGGACACAATTGGCATAGTGGTTGGCTCAAGTATTTTGGATGCATGAGAAGTATTCCCTCTCGATACAAGGTTTAGGCTAGCAAGGTTGTTTGAAGCAAACACAAGTATGAACCGGTAGAGCAAAACTTACATAAGAACATATCGCAAGCATTATAATACTCTACACTGTCTTCCTTGTTGCTCAAACACTTTTACCAGAAAATATCTAGACCTTAAGAGAGATCAATTATGCAGACCAATTTTAACAAGCTTTACGGTAGTTCTCCACTAATAGGTTTAAACTACATGCAAAAACTTATGATCTACTTGAGAGCTCAAAACAATTGCCAAGTGTCAAATTATCCAAGACATATGAGGCATTTTCCTTTTCCAACCAAATAAAGATAAGTATTGTAGCTTCCAACTTTTATCATTGAACATTAAAAGTAAAACGAAGAACAAGTGTTCATATGAAAAAGCGGAGCGTGTCTCTCTCCCAAACAGGGATTGCTAGGATCCGAATTTATTCAAACACAAACAAAAATAAAAGCACACATACGCTCCAAGTAAAACACATATGATGTGACCGAATAAAAATATATTTTCAGGGGAGGAACCTGATAAGTTGATGAAGAAGGGGATGCCTTGGGCATCCCCAAGCTTAGACGCTTGAGTCTTCTTGAAATATGCAGGGATGAACCACGGGGCATCCCCAAGCTTAGACTTTTCACTCTTCTTGATCATATATCATCCTCCTCTCTTGACCCTTGAAAACTTGCTTCACACCAAACTTCTCATAAAATTCATTAGAGGGGTTAGTACTCAAAAAATTTGAATCCACCTTGGTCCTGTAGTGGCACATTGCAAGAACTCAATAAAACATTAGCTACAGCCCTCTACGTCTAGAAAACCTCGCTTAAAGTCCGCAAGAGACAATGCAAAAAACAGAGACAGAATCTGCCAAAACAGAACAGCCAGTAAAGACGAATTTTAATAAAATACTTTCGTTGCTCAAATCAGAAAACTCAAAACTAATGAAAGTTGCGTACATATCTGAGGAACACGCACGTAAATTGGCATATTTTTATGATTTTCCTACAGAGAAAACATCCCAGATTCGTGACAGATAGAAATCTGTTTCTGCGCAGAAATCCAAATCTAGTATCAACCTTCGATTAGAGGCTTCACTTGGCACAACAAAACACAAAACTAAGATAAGAAGAGGTTGCTACAGTAGTAAACAACTTCCAAGACACAAATATAAAACAAAGTACTGTAGCAAAATAACACATGGGTTATCTCCCAAGAAGTTGCTTTCTTTATAGCCATTAAGATGGGCTCAGCAGTTTTAATGATGCACTCGCAAGAAATAGTATTTGAAGCAAAAGAGAGCATCAAAGGCAAATCCAAAACACATTTAAGTCTCACATGCTTCCTATGGAAAGGAGTCTTGTACACAAATAAATTCATGAAGAACAAAGTGACAAGCATAAGAGGATAAAACAGGTGTAGCTTCAAAATTTTAAGCACATAGAGAGGTGTTTTAGTACCATGCAAATTTCTACAACCATATTTTCCTCTCTCATAATAATTCTCAGTAGCTTCATGAATAAACTCAACAATATAACTATCACATGCAGCATACTTTTCATGATTTCCAAACACATAATTTTTATCAAGTTCAAGAATAGTGGAATAAAAACTTTCAAACTTACTTTTATTAATAATATAACAAGGTAGTTGATCAATCTCAAGAGATATGGGACTCATAGAATAAGTCAAGGACTCTCCAATCCCATTTTCATTAGTAGTACAATTAATAGTATCAAGTATCATAGGACCATCATCTAGAGCTTTATCATAAACATTTGCTAAACAAAATTCTTTAGTACCATGCATTTCGACATCAGGCACAAACAAAGCATTATCATAAGATTTATCAAAGTAGCATGGATTATCATAAATAACAGTAGCATAATTATTCTCGCAAGTATTACTCATAGGTACTATTTCAAGAGAATCCACAGGAACATAACATTCAACCTCTTTCGGTAAGCATGGAGGACAATCAAATAGTGTAAGAGATAAAGAGTTACTCTCATTAGAAGGTTGGCATGGGTAGCTAATCCATTCTTCCTCCTTTTGTTCATCGCTCTCCTCTTCCTTTTCATCCAATGAGCTTTCAGTGTTCATCAATTTCCTCCTCTTTTTCATCCAATGAGCTTTCGGGTTCATCAGCTTTCTTCTTCCACCGGTTCCTCGCAAATTGTGAGTGCATTCTTGTGCATTAATGTGTCTCTCTTTATAATCAAGGATATAAGGATTCCTACTCGTAGCATTCTATGCAAGAATTAAGGATAGTAGAGACATAATCTTTAAGGTCCTTACAAATAGCACAAGTTTCATAATTCTCAACCATGAAGGATTCTATCTCGGAGGCTCCCATAAATAAGACAAATTGTTCTACCTCTTCGAACCCATAATGAATATAGCAATTCCGATTATAGTTCTTAATTAAAAATTCCTCACTAAAGCCACATTGAAATTTAAGATGTTTAGTATCCTGTTGAGAGCAACAGTTTATATCATGGCGTCTAAGCAAGATTCTAGCCATTGTATTCAATTTTTCTATCATAGCACTCATTATTTTACCAGTTCTTGATTCTCTATAATTATTATAACATTCTATGAGCTCCAAATAAGTTGTAGGTTCTCCCATAACAGCAGTTTTTAATTTTTAGGTTTTTCAAATTTTTATGGATTTTTGGGTATATGAGAAAAGTAAAACAAGACAAAAACAAACTAAGCAAAAGTAAACTACGCAAACTAATACTAGACAGAAATAAACTAAGCACAAATAAACTAGACAAAAGTAAACTAAGAAAAACAAAATAAAACAAAACAGAGAGAGAGGTAGAGTGTACTCCCCAGGTGAACTTATGAGTAGAGCTATGCCTCCCCGGCAACGGCGCCAGAAAACAGTCTTGATAACCCACAAGTATAGGGGATCGCGATAGTCTTCGAGGGTAGTATAACCCAAATTTATTGATTCGACACAAGGGGAGGTAAAGAATACTTATAAGCCTTAACAACTGAGTTGTCAATTCAGCTGCACCTGGAAAAGCACTAGCAACAGGGGTGATGTGAAAGTAGCAGTAATATGAGAGCAAGAGTAACAGTGAACACGCAGCAAGTAATAGCAATATGAGAGCAATGGCACCAGAAGATAGTTGATACTACTTCCAATGACATATAGAACGAGTATATAATGATGTGAGATGGACCGGGGTTCCCAGCGATCTACACTAGTGGTAACTCTCCAATAAGTGACAAGTGTTGGGTGAACAAATTACAGTTGGGCAATTGATAGGAATCAAAGCATTAAGATAGAACATCAAGATTATTAATTATGTAGGCATGTTTTCCGTATATAGTCGTACGTGCTCGCAATGAGAAACTTGCACAACATCTTTTGTCCTACCAGCCGGTGGCAGCCGGGCCTCAAGGGAAACTGCTGGATATTAAGGTACTCCTTTTAATAGAGCACCGGAGCAAAGCATTAACATTAACACACTGTGAAAACATGTGATCCTCACATCACTACCATCCCCTCCGGTTGTCCCGATTTCTGTCACTTCGGGGCCATTGGTTCCGGACAGTGACATGTGCATACAACTTGTAGATACAATCTAAGCAATAAGTATAGAGCTTGAATCTAAGATCATGCCACTCGGGCCCTAGTGACAAGCATTAAGAATAACAAGATTGCAGCAACAATAACTTCACAAACTTTATAGATAGACTAATCATAATGTATCATCCATCGGATCCCAACAAACACAACACCGATTACATCGGATGAATCTCAATCATGTAAGGCAGCTCATGAGACCATTGTATTGAAGTACATGGGGGAGAGTATACCGACATAGCTACTCGCTAGAACCCGTAGTCCATGGGGGAACTACTCATGGAGCATGGCGGAGGCGGTGGCGTTGATGGAGATGGCTTCCGGGGCACTTCCCCGTCCCGGCGAGGTGCCGGAACAGAGACTTCGTCCCCCGAATTGGAGTTTCGCGATGGCGGCGGCGCCCGGAGTCTTTCCGGAGTTTCGTCAATTGGTACGGTGTTTTTAGGTCGAAAGGGATTTTATAGGCGAAGAGGCGGCGCGGGGGGCACTCGGGGCGCCTCACCCTAGGCCGGCGCGGGCCCGGGCTTGGCCGCGCCGCCTTAGGGTGTGGTGGCCCTCCGGCCCCTCTCCGACTCTTCTTCGGTGTTCGGATGCTTCCGGGAAAAATAGGAGGTTTTGCGTTGATTTCGTCCAATTCCGAGAATATTGCCCGAACAGCCTTTCCGGAACCAAAAACAGCAGAAAACGAGAACCGGCACCGTGGCATCTTGTTAATAGGTTAGTTCCGGAAAATGCATGAAAACATTATAAAGTGCAAGCAAAACATGTAATTATTGTCATAAAACAAGCATGGAACAACAGAAATTATGGATACGTCGGGGACGTATCAGTAAACCTTAAAGATGTATTCCCAAGTACTAATAAACACCCCACGCTGTCACTTTGAGCATTCATAGGAGGTACTAACACACCACAATTTCATAGAGACATCCAACTCAAATCATAACTCGGTGAATAAGTATTCCGTGAAATATAGCCTAAGAGACCCACACGGTGCACACACTATCACCTTTACACACGTGGGACAAGGAGTCTCCGGAGATCACATAAGTAAAATCCACTTGACTAGCACAATGACATCTAGATTACAAGCATCATCATATGAATCTCAATCATGTAAGGCAGCTCATGAGATTATTGTATTGAAGTACATAGGGAAAGAGATTAACCACATAGCTACCGGTACAGCCCCTTAGCCTCGATGGAGAACTACTCCCTCCTCATGGGAGACAGCAGCGTTGATGAAGATGGCGGTGGAGATGGCAGCGGTGTCGATGGAGAAGCCTTCCGGGGGCACTTCCCCGTCCCGGCGGCGTGCCGGAACGAGACTCCTGTCCCCCGGATCTTGGCTTCGCGATGGCGGCGGCTCTGGAAGGTTTCTCGTACCGTGGCTTTTTTCGTATCGATGTTTTAGGTCAGGGACCTTTATATAGGCGAAGAGGCGGAGTCGGAGGGTCGACGAGGCGGCGACACAACAGGAGGGCGCGGGCCCCTCCTTGGCCGCGCCAGGGTATCATCTGGTGGGCCTGTGGCCCCCCTCTGGCCTCTCTCGGGTGTTCTGGAAGCTTCATGTGATTCTAAGATGCTCGGGCGTTGATTTCGTCCGATTCCGAGAATATTTCCTTACTAGGATTTCTGAAACCAAAAACAGCAGAAAACGAGAACCGGCACTTCGGCATCTCGTCAATAGGTTAGTTCCGGAAAACGCATAAATATGACATAAAGTATGCATAAAACATGTAGATATCATCAATAATGTGGCATGGAACATAAGAAATTATCGATACGTCGGAGACGTATCAGGGACGCTTTGGGGGACGCGGCTGGAGATGCTCTTAGGGCATCTTCAACGGGGCGGACGTTTTTCGTCCGTTTGCGTCCAGCGTCCGTCCTGACGCAAACATGGACCAGATATGCGCCAGGAATGTGTCTCTGTGGACGCATCCGTTTGGGTCCGTTTGGTCTGCATGCAGCCCTCTCTCTCCTCTTTAATTACGCATGCGGTCATTTCTAGCCACACAAACAGAATCTCTCCCTCTCTCTCCTCTCTAATCATGCATGGGGTCAAATAAATGCGTCCCTGCTGCTGGAGAAGAGGCAGACGCATGCGGACATGCGAAATTTTTTATGTCCGTGCCCGACGCAAACGGACATAAAATACGTCACGCCGCTGGAGATGCCATTAGTCTTCGGCGTATGAATTGTAGCCATCCTCCAGCCTAAAAAAAAAAAAAAACTGTAGCCATCGTACTCTCCCTGTGGTGAAGATTGTTGTTTACTCTTGTGGAAACTGAATCCAGTCTCATTCCTTGAGGTTTAAATAGCTCTAGTACAATTTCCATCAACACAGGTTCAGAGGATCTCCATGGAGAGCATTTATGCCCCAAATCAAATCTTAGAGGTGCTATCAGGGCCGGTCCTGAGATTTCGGATGCCCAGACGAAACTAAAATTTTGGACCCCTCTTACTACTTTTTTCGTATGTATAAGATGATAAAAAATAAATACTTTTAAGTATACACAACTTCAATATTTATATAAAACAATGTTTACATGATACCTTAAAATTTTCTCCGCCAATTCCTAGAAGCAAAGTCCATGATGATCGAATCAATATCAAACTCGTCCACTAACTTCTTTTCGATGTATTGTATAGAGTTACCAAACCAGTTAAGTCCGCTCCTACAAATAAGAACAACAACTACTAATCAAAATTCAGAACCCGAACTATATGCGAGCATATAGTGGAATTTCAAGAGAATTGCAGTGGGCATTCTTATCTTCTATCTTAATCTAATAGGCAGATTGGATGATTGCCTAATTAACAACGACCGGACTGGGACTGCCAACTGCGACGACCACTGGCCGGCGGACTAGCAGGCAGCAACGTAGTCCGCATGAGGGCAGCAGTCAGCAAATCGACTCGCGGTCGGTTGGTCGCGATTGGTGAGAGCAAGGGCAGGAACCAGGCGGCCTGGCGATAGCCACGAACCGCGAGAAGGCATGCTGGGAATCGAGGCGTCGGGCTCGGGCAAATTGGCGATGTTTCACATATCGATATGGAACGGATTTGAGGCGCTGACTCAAATCGTGACCGGCCAACCGAATTGGAAACCAATAGGAAAAGAAAAGATCCAATTGTAGACCAAGCCTATCTAAAATCATAAAACTGCTCTCTTTTTTTGTACAATGTATAGTAAGCCTATACAGAAATATGGGCCCCCAATTTTTCTGGGCCCGGGCAGCCGCCCTGCCAGACCCTCCCAGGGACGGCCCTGGGTGCTATATATCTATATGGCGATGTAAATTTTTGAGTCACTTGTGTTGCAAATGTGCAATGCCGTGACGGGTGCCGCAAAAGAAATCCGTCAGTGAATTTATGTGAAGGCGGCATGCTCAAATACTTAGTTTCTAGTCTGGTGTATTCTGTGCATTTTTTTGCCGCCGGTTTAGGATCTCTCTCGATTTGTTCATTTACATTGCAGAGTGTATGAAGCTGCATGACCGGTTCTTCTAGCATAGGGGCAATTGCGCCGGAGAGCTTGAGCTTAACACCGAGTCTATCACTAATTTCAAACAAATTAGTCTCATGTGATCCGGAAAATCACCGCGAAAACCATGGCTCGATGCCCCAACCCCAAGATAAATGACATGGTCTCACACAACTGAAGCACATCCATCAAAACAAGGTACATATAAGACAAATTTATATATGACAGGAGCACTTCTTGTTGGCTTCCCTGCACTTGTATGCAGTTGTATTCTAACACTCGACAAAGGTCTTCCACGCTAACATCATAGACCTAATGCAATGGCTTGGTTTCCCAAAGTGGTTGTGGTCTCTGTTGTAGATTTTGTTTTAAACCTCAATGACTGAAGTGCTTCTAAACGGAGTTTCAAGAAAGGACATCATTCATGTTTGTGAGGGTTACCCACTCTTGCTAATATTATTAGATATTGTTATGGACCGTAGAGTATCCTGTTGTTATGGGGAGTTCTTAAAATTTATACGAAATATTTTTACCTCATTAATGTCACTACTAACATGTTTATTTTCCTCACTAATGTCACTACCAATGTTTTTTACTCCTACCAACAAGTTTGGTTTTTTCATTCAATCTAATATTTACCATTACAAATAAACATGAACCTAAACAATATTTTACATAAAAAATGTTTTTCTCTTTTAATTAGGCATGGATGTTTAAGAAAACCTTTTGTTGCTAAGCATTTCACTCTAAATTAAATAAAACCAAAGCAATCACATTACTCCTCCAAAATTATGCCATAACATTTTCTCGTGTTCTTTCATTGTCTATAACATCCTTAAATATCACAAAACTAGGAACACTCATTGTGAGCATATGAATGTTAAGAAGTTTTTTGGTAGTAGTTTCTAGAGTATAAGCTTGAAAACTTTCCTGTAACTAACTATATATTTTGAAAGTAATAAGGTGTAAGCAAGTGGTTTGTCCTATCTCCCCTCTCTTGTTATGTAGTCTTACTCACTTGACGATTCATAGGATGAGGATATTAAGACCCTTCCTCGAACCAAGCTATCTAACCTTTTTGGAACACAAAGTTTGAGAAGTTTAGTGAAAATGGTCAAGGTTTCTTCCAACCCCTCCAGCTCATTGAGCTTACCTCTATCTTAGGTTTAGAAGGTAGAAGCGAAAGGGTGAGCGAACTAACTTCGAAGTGTCAAAATCCCATATTCCATACGAAATAGAAAAAAACATGATTATGAGTGAATCTCAAAGATATTTTGACTACATCTTAGAAGGTGAATCTCAAAGCTAATCTTAATGGCATAAAAATAATATTAGGAGGTCAAAATAATGTCAAGGATGTTATGTGTTAGCAAAAAACATCCATACCGATTCCAATGCAAGAAAGAACAGTCATATTTCAAAGCCTCTTTGATTTGAGGGATTTTAGAAAATACAAATATAGAAAACACGCATGATTACAATATCATGCCCAATTTAGTTTTACATGATTTTATTTACACCAACTTTTGTTTTATTGCGCCAAGGAAAAAATAAATACCCATAATTCTTGCTAAGAGGAGGATCAATGGATATTAAATTCCTAAAAAATGCAGTTGAAAGTATTTCACAGAAAATATATAGCTCGTGTAGGATCCAATCCTACAAATCAGACAAGCCATGTAAATTCTTTCTATAAGCTTTCAAACCATCCAAAATTCGTGTGATAATAATTTGAATCGAGCACTAAAGTTGGAAGTGGTCAACTGAACCTACACTTGTCTTGGAAGTAGACTATTCTTATAGCAAAAGTGCATGACACTCTTAGTTGGTTTTTATTTTAGGATCTAAATGAAGTGTGACGTGCAAACCCAAAACCTTTACAACAAAAAATAGGGTCAGCGAAAATGAGCTATAGCACAAAGCCACAAACGGACAATAATGCTACAAAAAGTGTGAGAAATGTTGTCGTTGCAGTACAACATGTCAACATACATAGCCTAATTTATACACCCCAAAGAGCAGCAAATTCACCACTTCCTGTCCCAAAACTAGCAAATTCACAGCCCAAATGGCAATTTGCGTTCGTTCCAAAGCGTACACGACCACCCAACCTTACTGTTCATAACCACGCCACCACGCGCGAAATCAAGGAAAAGCCCCAACGTCCGAACTGTTCTTCCTTCTACCTTCCCTTCCACGCCTCTCTCTCCACCTCCCCCTTTCCCTTTCCTCCCAGATTCCCAGCTCGCCAGGGCGCCATGCCGGCGGCGGTCGCCTGCTCCATCAAGTGCCGCCCCCCACTACCGCCTCTCGGCACCGCAGCCCCCCGCGGCGCTCGAGCTCCTGCCCCGCGCCCAGGCCGCCGCCGGCGAGCTGCGGGCGACCCGGTGCCGGAGCCCGCCCTCCCTCTCCTTCGCGCGGGCCTCCGACCACCAAGCGGATTCTCCCCGTGCTCCCTGCCGGAGCAGGCCCCCGTCCGCTAGGCGAGCCCGCCGCGCCGGCGTGGCGGGCGAGGAGGCGGGCCACTCCGACTCCGCGGCCGCGCTGCTCGGTGGCGCGCAGTCGCTGCACGCCATCTTCAGCGACGAGCTCGTGCGGAAGGCCTTCTACGCGGCCGAGGCGGCTCACCGCGGCCAGGTGTTCGACCGTGTCCTTTGCTCGTCGGCGCATTTTGGTGGACGTTTGAGGTGACTTGACCGCGTCCCTCAATTGGGAGTTCTCGTGGTTTCTGCAGATGCGCGCGAGCGGCAACCCTTACCTGCAGCACTGCGTGGAGACGGCGGCCGGGAGGCGTGCTTGATGTGGCTGCGGCTGGGGGTTCGTGCACAACCTCGTCACACTCCACCTTGTGCAGAACGCCAGCCTTCGTACCTTGTAAAGGATGCCGCCCTTCTGGGCGCCGAGGTATGCTCAGTGCAGCGACGGCTAGGGGGGCGGGCAAAGCACTTTCGCGCTCATCCATGTGCAGAATGCCGACGATATTGGGAACCACCTGGGTCCTCCACAATAGGTAGTTGGAGCGATCTAAGCGCACCGTAATGGTGTTGGTGTATTGAGTGGGAATGGAGGTGGGGAGAGATGAGGGGATCACGCTGGCGGCGAGGGAAGTGGAGAGGGAGGTGGTGGCGGCGCCGGTGGAGGTGGCGAGTTGCATCGTGGTTGTGTTCATTGCGAGAACGCAAGCCCTAGATGGGAACACTGCTCTGATACCAAGTCAACAAAGATTGTTTTGCCGTGAATCATCCCATCGTGGGGCTCTCCATATATATCGAAGGTATGCAAGGCTATGATCACAATCCGATCAGCCAATGAATTAGAGGATCACAATCGATCCCATCTAAGAAAGGAAGATATGCACAATCACTACAATCCAAGAAAAAATAATGCCTAACTTTATATTCTTAATAAGAACATCCTTAATGTTCGTGGACTTCGTTAGAGTGCGTAACATTTTTCAATACTATTCGGTATTGTTATCGATCTGCTTTAGTGTATCCTCTTGTTATGGTGAGTTTTTCAAATTTATACGAAATATTTTTACCTCATTAATTCCACTACCAACAAGTAATTTTTTCACCTCACTAATGTTACTAACAACAAGTAATTTTTTCACCTCACTAGTGTTACTACCAACAAGTAATTTCTTTTACTTCTACCAACAAGTTCGGTTTTTTTTCATTCAATCTAATATTTACCATTACTCCATTAGAAATAAGCATTAACCTAAATAATATTTTCTTTGTTTTTTACTCTTTTAGTTAGGTAGGGATGTTTAAGAAAACCTTTTGTTGCAAAGCATTTCACTCTAAATTAAAGGAAATCAAAGTGATTACACCACTCCGCCAATAAATTAGGCCATAACAATTTTCTAGTGTACTTTCGTTGTCTATAACATTCTTAAATATCACAAATCTTGGTACACTCATTGGGAGCATATGAATGTCAAGAAGTATTTTGATAGTAGTTTCTAGAGTATAAGCTTGAAAACGTTTCTTTAAGTAACTATATATTTTGAAAGTGAATAGGTGTAAGCAAGTGGTTTGTTCTATCTCCCTCTTTTGTTATGTAGTCTTGCTCACTTGACGATTTAGAGGATCAGGATATTTAGACCCTTCCTCGAACCAACCTATCTAACTTTTTTGGAACACAAAAATTGAGAAGTTCAGTGAAAACGGTCAATGTTTCTTCCAACCCTTCTAGCTCATTGAGCTCACCTCTATCTCCGGTTTAGGAAGTAGAAGCGAAACGGCAACCGAGCTAACTTTGAAGTGACAAAATGCCATACCCCATACGAAATAAAATAAAAATACGATTATGAGTGAATCTCAAAGCTATTTTGAGTACATCTTAGAAGGTGAATCACAAAGCTAGTCTTAATAATGGCCCAAAAATAATATTAGGAGTGCAAAATAATGCCAACGATGTTATGTGATAGCAAAGAAAGCACCCATACCGAGTCCAATGCAAGAAAGAGCATAGTCATATTTCATAGCCTTTTTGATTCGAGGGATTTTAGAAAATGCAAAGATAGAAAATACGCATGATTACAATATCATGCCCATTTTAGTTTTGCATGATTTTATTTACATAGAATTTTGTTTTGTAGCGCCAAGAAAGAAATAAATACACATAATTCTTGCCAAGAGGAGGATCAATGGATATTAATTAAATTCCTAAAAAAATGCAGTCGAAAGTAGTTCACAGAAAAATTTCATCCTACAAATCAGACAACCTATGTATATTTTTTCTATAAGGATTCAAATCATCTCAAATTCATATGATAATATAATGAACCAAGCCCTAAAGTTGGAAGTGGTCAACTGAACCTACACTTGGAAGTAGACTATTCTTATAGCAAAAGTGCACGACACGCTTAGTTGGTGTTTATTTTAGAATACTCACAATGGAAGTATCATAGCTAGTATCATGCACTACATGCATGTAAAAAGCTGATTTGTCACATCAATTAATGATGAAAAATATGATAATGATATCATAGGTAGATACCGTATCATAGCACGTAATGTTAGGATATTAGGCAATTTCCGAGTGAGAATAATTACCTAAAGCAACATTACAGATGCACAAGCGTACTTAATCATACACATAAAACTAAGCACATGCATCAGATCTGAACATGGTATAAGTAGCAGTGCAAAATAGGAGAGGAAGAGTACGTACATCGCGACCGGGAAGGTCGCACCAGCAGCACCACCATGGGAATAGTTGATGTCGCCCATGGTGTAGTCGGAGTCGTCGAGGAAGCAGTTGAACCGGCGACAAAGAGCACGAACGGCAGCGAGCAGTCGCGCCGAGACGCTCCCCAAAAACCTTATCGCCCGCCTCCCGGTGCAGGATCTCAACGGACGAGGTTTCAAAGGCCTACTCTCCCGGACGGCTGTGCACGCAGTCGCCGGGATGGGGAAGACTAGAGAGTAGCGTAGCAAAAGGAACTTCTTCGTGAGAGAGGCAGACTAGAGAGTTCTGAGCTTGTTCCTCCAGATCTGTTCTGTCTCCTAGTATAGCCTGGGAGGAGGCAGGGACACGCGCCCAACCGTGTTGCCACGCGTTGGAAGCCAGGGACACGCGGCGAGCATGCACATGCAGGTCGACACGTACCCAACTCAGTTGGTGCACCAAGCAAAAATTTAGGCTTCCTTGAGTGTGTCTCGAACTCGAACTCGAGTCACGAAACGCGACGTGTGTGCGTGACGAGGCGAGGCGGGGCGGGTGGAGGAGGAGGAGTGCGCGAGGGCTCCTTCTATTCTCACTCACTTGGAGGGACTAGAACAACAACCCTTATATACCACTCCAACTCCCTCCCAACTAGCAATGTGGGACTAAACTTTGTCCCCCAAGGCTGTCCCAAGCTGCCAACGTGATGGGCCTTGAGATTTCAGGAATTGTAGGCTACATGGGATGCCTTACTGGGCTGCAACCCATCTACATTCAACAATCCCCCACCAGATCTCATATGCACATCAGATGGTATATTAGTTCCATTCACTGTTTAATATACCTGCACTTCAGTGGAGACTGTTAAGTTGAACTTCCACTTAGTCAAGGAGCTATACTTGACTACAACTGAACAATGGACGATGCTTTGAATTGTCAGTCTTTGTGCAACAAGTTTCACTCAATGCCGGCACGATACTAGACTACCATAGCCTTCCCCTCGGGTGGAGCATATAAGTCATACTCCTCAGTCCATCATGAGCTTACTAGAGATTCACCCAAATCTCCCACACTGTGACCAACAGTGTCACTCATATATATAGGTGTGTTCTTCAAAGATCGCCCTGTAGGACAGCGTCTTTTCTCATCAAGAGTCGCACAGAACACATTAAGATATTATCAACCTGCCTTACAGTAACTATGAGAGTATTTGCATCTGCAACGGAGTGGGAGTATGTAAGTTATTCTCTCAACTCAGTTGCTCCGGTTTGTTTTCCCAGGTCCTACTTCACGGAATTTCCGATCACATAGGTTGGGTTACCCCCTCGGCAACTCACGTGGGTCTCAAACCCATCTCCCTCGATGCAAAGTCTATCATGTTTCTTGATAGTCCTTTTGTGAAAGGATCTGCCAGATTCTTAGCACTTTGACATAATCCAATGCTATCACTCCGGAGTTTTTTAGTTTTCTGACAAACTTCAATCTCCTCTTGACATGTTTGAAACTTTTCATATTATCCTTAGAACTTTTCACTTTGATAATCACAGTTTGATTATCACAGTTCATGAGGATAGCCGGTATTGGTTTTTCAACCATAGGCAAGTTCATCAAGAGCTCACGAAGCCATTCTGCTTCGACAGTAGTTGTATCTAATGCTGTGAGTTCTGCTTCCATAGTTGACCTCGTTAAGATGGTCTGCTTGCAAGAGTTCCAGGAAACAGCGCCACCACCAAGAGTGAAAACATATCCACTTGTGTCCTTCATTTTAGCATCTAAAATCCAATTAAAATCACTATACCCTTCAAGTCCTCTTGGGTACCCTGTATAATGAATTCCATAACTCATGGTTCCCTATAGATAGCGCATCACTCTCTCAAGAGCATGCCAATGATCATCTCCCGGGTTGGCCACAAACCGGCTAAGTTTGCATACAGCAAACGAGATATCAGGCCTCGTAGCGCAAGCTAAATACATGAGTGAACCAATGATTTGAGAGTATCTCAACTGATCTCTAGTTGCCCTTTCATTCTTTCGAAGCAAGACACTAGGATCATAAGGTGTGAGAGAAGATTTGCAATCTGCATAGCCAAATCTGCTCAACACCTTCTCGACATAATGAGATTGCACAAGTGTAATCCCATTATTCTCATCTCTCAGTAACTTGATGTTTAGTATAACATCAGCTTCTTCAATATCTTTCATCTCGAAACACTGAGATAAGAAGGTTTTGACCTCCTCAATCACTTTGAGACTTGTCCCAAGAATTAGTATGTCATCCACGTACAAACATAGGACAACTCCCTCACGCCCACCATGGCGGTAGTATACACATTTGTCGGCTTCATTAACAACAAAGCCCACAGATGTTAAAGTTCTTTCAAACTTCTCATGCCATTGTTTGGGCGCTTGTTTGAGACCATACAAAGATTTCTTTAATTTACACACCTTTCTTTCTTGACCTTCTAGTACGAAACCATCAGGTTGTTCCATGTAAATTTCCCCGTCCAACTCTCCATTTAGGAAAGCCGTCTTAATGTCCATTTGATGAATGAGAAGACCGTGTGAGGCATCCAATGACAGTAGTACTCGAATTGTGGTCAATCTCGCCACAGGTGAGTAGGTATCAAAGAAATTTTCGTCTTCCTTTTGGGTATAGCCTTTAGCTACAAGTCGAGCTTTGTACTTCTCAATAGTACTATCAGCTCGAAGCTTTTTCTTAAATACCCATTTACATCCTACAGGTTTGCACCCATAAGGACGCTTAGTTAACTCCCACGTTCCATTAGCCAAGATGGAATCCATCTCGCTTTGAACCGGTTCCTTCTAGTAGTCTGCATCAGGAGATGCGAGAGCTTCTGAAATGGTAGTGGGGGTATCATCCACAAGATACACAATGAAATCATTACCAAAAGACTTTGCAGTACTTTGTCTCTTACTCCTCGTTGGAGCTTCATTGTCATCCTCATCAGAATCTAAACTCTCATCATCAGATTCACTAGACTCAATAGGAGTTTCATGAATTGGATCAGATTCCCAAATAGATATGTCATGCATATCTCTCACAGGAAATATATCCTCAAAGAATGTAGCATCTCTTGACTCAAAGATGGCGCCAACATTCATGTCGTCCACTCTAGATTTTACCACGAGAAATCTATAAGCAATGCTATGGGCAGCATAGCCAAGAAAGACACAGTCCACGGTTTTTGGTCCAAGCTTTCGCTTCTTGGTGATTGGCAAATTCACTTTATCCAAACAACCCCAAGTTCGTAGGTAGGAGAGTGTAGGTCTTTTCTTTTCCCATTTCTCATACGGGGTAATCTCTTTATTCTTGGTTGGAACACGGTTTAGGACATGACATGAAGTCAATATAGCCTCCCCCCACCATTCCTTGGATAAACCTGAAACATCTAACATGGTGTTAACCAAATCTATTAGAGTATGGTTTTTTCCTTTCAGCAATCCCATTGGATTGTGGGGAATTGGGAGGCGTCCTCTCATGGATTATACCATGTTCCGCACAGAATAAATTAAACTCATTAGAAAAGTACTCTCCACCACGATCGGACCGAACCCTTTTTTATCTTTCTTTCAAGTTGGTTCTCAACTTCAGCCTTATCGATTTTAAAGAAATCAAGAGCCTCATCTTTAGTTTTCAGGAGATACACATAATAGTACCTAGAGGAATCATCAATCAAAGTCATAAAATATTTCTTTCCACCTCTTGTCAACTCACCTTTCATCTCACATAGATCTGAATGTATGAGCTCTAGTGGTGCCAACTTCCTTTCCTTCGCAGGCTTGTGAGGCTTGCGTGGCTGCTTTGCTTGCACACAAGCATGGCACTTAGAGCCTTTGACAAAGGTGAATTTCGGAATTAAACTGATATCAGCAAGCCGCGTCATACAACCGAAATTAACATGACAAAGTCGTGAATGCCAAACATTAGTCTCATTAGCGCTAGTGCTTACATGGTTCACAACATTATCACAGAAGTCTTCTAGAGAGAAGCGAAACATTCCCTCACATTCATAGCCCTTTCCAAAAAAAGTTTCCATACTTAGACAGTACAACTTTATTGGACTCAAACACAACCTTGAACCCATCTTTCATGAGACGGGAGCCACAAACGAGATTCTTCTTAATAGAAGGGACATGCAGCATGTTCTTTAGTTGCACGATCTTTCCCAAAGTAAACTTCAGATCTACCGTGCCAACACCATGAACAGTAGCATGTAACCCATTCCCCATCATTACTGAGGAACCTCGGGCCTGATAAGAGGTAAACATGGAGATATCAGCACAGACATGAACATTGGCACATGTATCAACCCACCATTTTGTGGGCTGAAACACAGAAAGAACAGTAGGTAATTGATGCGTGTAGTTGACACGTCCGTTGGGAACCCCAAGAAAAAGGTGTGATGCGCACAGTAGCAAGTTTCCCTCAGTAAGAAACCAAGGTTTAATCGAACCAAGTAGGGAGTCAAGAAGCACGTTGAAGGTTGATGGTGGCGGAATGTAGTGCGGCGCAACACCAGGGATTCCGGCGCCAACGTGGAACCCGCACAACACAATCACGTAACTTTGCCCCAACATAACAGTGAGGTTGTCAATCTCACCGGCTTGCTGTAAACAAAGGATTAGATGTATAGTGTGGTTGATGATGGTTGTTTGCAAAGAACAATAAAGAACAATTGCAGTAGATTGTATTTCAGATATAAAGAATATGACCGGGGTCCACAGTTCACTAGTGGTGTCTCTCCCATAAGATAAGCAGATGTTGGGTGAACAAATTACAGTTGGGCAATTGACAAATAAAGAAGGCATAACAATGCACATACATATATCATGATGAGTACTATGAGATTTAATCAGGGCATTACGACAAAGTACATAGACCGCTATCCAAGCATGCATCTATGCCTAAAAAGTCCACCTTCGGGTTAGCATCCGCACCCCTTCCAAGATTAAGTTGTAAACAACAGACAATTGCATTAAGTATGGTGCGTAATGTAATCAACACAAATATCCTTAGACAAAGCATCGATGTTTTATCCCTAGTAGCAACAGCACATCCACAACCTTAGAACTTTCTGTCACTCGTCCCGCATTTAATGGAGGCATGAACCCACTATCGAGCATAAATACTCCCTCTTGGAGTCACAAGTATCAACTTGGCCGCAGCCTCTACTAGCAACGGAGAGCATGCAAGAACATAAATAACATATATGATAGATTGATAATCAACTTGACATAGTATTCAATATTCATCGGATCCCAACAAACACAACATGAAGGATTACAAATAGATGATCTTGATCATGATAGGCAGCTCACAAGATCTAACATGATAGCACAATGAGGAGAAGACAACCATCTAGCTACTGCTATGGACCCATAGTCCAGGGGTGGACTACTCACACATCGATCCGGAGGCGATCATGGCGATGAAGAGACCTCCGGGAGATGATTCCCCTCTCCGGCAGGGTGCCGCAGGCGATCTCCTGAATCCCCCGAGATGGGATTGGCGGCGGCGTCTCTGGAAGTTTTTCCGTATCGTGGCTCTCGGTACTGGGGGTTTCGCGACGGAGGCTTTAAGTAGGCGGAAGGGCGGAGTCGGGAGAGTCACGGGGGCCCCACATGCTAGGGCCGCGCAGGCCCCCTCTAGGCCGCGCCGCCCTGTTGTGGCGGCGCCTCGTGGCCCCACTTCGTCTCTCCCTCGGAATTCTGGAAGCTTCGTGCAAAAATAGGATCCTGGGCGTTGATTTCGTCCAATTCCGAGAATATTTCCTAACTAGGATTTCTGAAACCAAAAACAACAGAAAACAGCAACTGGCTCTTCGGCATCTCGTCAATAGGTTAGTGCCGGAAAATGCATAATAATGACATATAATGTGTATAAAACATGTGAATATCATCATAAAAGTAGCATGGAACATAAGAAATTATAGATACGTTTGAGACGTATCAAGCATCCCCAAGCTTAGTTCCTACTCGCCCTCGAGTAGGTAAACGATAACAAAGATAATTTCGGAAGTGACATGCTATCATAATCTTGATCATACTATTGTAAAGCATATGAGATGAATGCAGCGATTCGAAGCAATGATGAAGATAATGAGTAAAGTAATGAATCATATAGCAAAGACTTTTCATGAATAATACTTTCAAGACAAGCATCAATAAGACTTGCATAAGAGTTACTCATAAAGCAATAAATTCGAAGTAAAGGCATTGAAGCAACACAAAGGAAGATATAAGTTTCAGCGGTTGCTTTCAACTTCAACATGTATATCTCATGGATAATTGTCAACATAAAGCAATATAACAGGTGCAATAAGTAAACATGTAAGAATCAATGCATACAGACATACAGTTGATAGTGTTTGCTTTTGGGATAGAAAGAATAGGCAAACTGACTCAACAATAAAGTATAAGATAGGCCCTTCACAGAGGGAAACATTGATTACTATTTTTGTGCTAGAGCTTTTCATTTTGAAAACAAGAAACAATTTTTTCAACGGTAGTAATAAAGCATATGTGTTATGTATAAGACATCTTATAAGTTGCAAGCCTCATGCATAGTATACTAATAGTGCTCGCACCTTGTCCTAATTAGCTTGGATTAACACTGAATTATCATTGCATAGCATATGTTTCAACCAAGTGTCACAAAGGGGTACCTCTATGCCGCCTGTACAAAGGTCTAAGGAGAAAGCTCGCATTGGATTTCTCGCTTTTGATTATTCTCAACTTAGACATCCATACCGGGACAACATAGACAACAGATAATGGACTCCTCTTTAATGCATAAGCATTCAGCAACAGCTTAATATTCTCATAAGATATTGAGGATTAATTGTCCACACCGAAACTTCCACCATGAATCATGGCTTTAGTTAGCGGCCCAATGTTCTTCTCTAACAGTATGCATACTCAAACCATTTGATTGTGAGAACCGCCCTTACTTCAGACAAGACGAACATGCATAGCAACTCACATGATATTCAACAAAGGTGAAAGAGTTGATGGCGTCCCCAGAAAACATGGTTACCGCTCAACAAACAACTTATTAAGAAATAAGACACATAAGTACATATTCTTCACCACGATAGTTTTTAAGGCTATTTGTCCCATGAGCTATATATTGCAAAGGCAAAGAATAGAAATTTTAAAGGTAGCACTCAAGTAATTTACTTTGGAATGGCGGAGAAATACCATGTGGTAGGTAGGTATGGTGGACACAAATGGCATAGTTATTGGCTCAAGGATTTGGATGCACGAGAATAATTCCTCTCAATACAAGGCTAGGCTAGCAAGGTTGTTTGAAGCAAACTCAAGTATAAAAGGTGCAGCAAAGCTCACATATGAACATATTGTAACTATTATAAGACTTTACATTGTCTCCTTGTTGTTCAAACACCTCAACCGGAAAATATCTAGACTCTAGAGATCAATCATGCAAACCAAATTTTAACAAGCTCTATGTAGTTATTCATTAATGAGTACAAGGTACATGATGCAAGAGCTTAAACAAGATCTATATGAGCTCAACAATTGCCAAGTATCACATTATTCAAGACATTAAACCATTTACCACATGCAGCATTTTCCGTTTCCAACCATATAACAATGAATGAAATAGTCTAACTTTCGCAATGAACATTAAAGATGAAGCTAAGAACATATGTGTTCATACGAAACAGCGGAGCGTGTCTCTCTCCCAAACAAACAATGCTAGGATCCGATTTATTCAAACAAAACAAAAATAAAAACAAACAGACGCTCCAAGTAAAGCACATAAGATGTGACAGAATAAAAATATAGTTTCACTAGAGGAACCTGATAAGTTGTCGATGAAGAAGGGATGCCTTGGGCATCCCCAAGCTTAGACGCTTGAGTCTTCTTAAAATATGCAGGGATGAACCATGTGGCATCCCCAAGCTTTGACTTTTCACTCTTCTTGATCATATTGTATCATCCTCCTCTCTTGACCCTTGAAAACTTCCTCCACACCAAACTCAAAACAAACTCATTAGAGGGTCAGTGCATAATTCATATATTCAGAGGTGACATAATCATTCTTAACACTTCTGAACATTGCACAAAGCTACTGAAAGTTAATGAAACAAAGAAATCCATCAAACATAGCAAAACAGGCAATGCGAAATAAAAGGCAGAATCTGTCAAAACAGAACAGTTCGTAAAGAAGAATTTTAAAGTGGCACCAGACTTGCTCAGATGAAAATTCCCAAATTGAATGAAAGTTGCGTACATATCTGGGGATCATGCACGTAAATTGGCAGATTTTTTTTTGATTTTTCTACAGAGACTACTGCTCAAATTCGTGACAGCAAGAAATCTGTTCCTGCGCAACAATCCAAATCTAGTATTGGCTTTACTATCAAAGACTTTACTTGGCACAACAATGCATTAAAATAAAGATAAGGAGAGGTTGCTACAGTAGTAAACAACATCCAAGACTCAAATATAAAATAAAGTGCAGAAGTAAAATAATGGGTTGTCTCGCATAAGCGCTTTTCTTTAACGCCTTTCGACCTAGGCGCGTAAAGTGTGTATCAAGTATTATCGAGAGATGAAGCATCAACATAGGTGTTGGGAGTTTTCTCAACTATGCATTTTATCTTATCTATGTGAGTTTCAGAGGCTCCCTTTTCATTGTTCTTAGGTTTGCTATCCTCGTCAAACAAATTTTCAGGGACAAGCCAACCATAGTTATTCTCTAGAGCGTCATTCATTCCCAGGAGCTTACAAGGTATTGTTGTCTTAATCTCCCCACCATCATTAATATTATTAGTGTACCTTACTCTCTCCATGTCCATCTTTTCAAGGATACTAACAAAATTGGTATAAGAGCCAAGCATCTTATATTTAATAAAGACCTTTCTAGCCTCTCTTGCTACTCCACCAAATTCTTTAAGAAGGGTTTCTAAAACAAAATCTTTCTTTTCCCCTTCCTTCATATCACCGAGTGTGAGAAACATGTGTTGGATTATAGGATTAAGATTAACAAATTTAGTTTCCAGCATGTGTACTATAGAAGCAACAACAATTTCATAAGTAGGAGCAAGTTCTACCAAGTGTCTATCTTCAAAATCTTCGAGTGGTACTAACATGAGTGAAAAAATCTTCTATATTATCTCTCCCAATTATAGACCCTCGTCCTACCGGTATGTCTTTCAGAGTGAACTTAGGAGGCAACATGATGAAATAAACTAAAGATAAATAAAGTAAATGCAAGTAACTAATTTTTTTGTGTTTTTAATATGGAGAACAAGACAGTAAATAAAGTAAAACTAGCAACTAATTTTTTTTTGTGTTTTGATATAATGCAGCAAAAAAAGCAGTAAATAAAATAAAGCAAGACAAAAACAAAGTAAAGAGATTGGAAGTGGAGACTCCCCTTGCAGCGTGTCTTGATCTCCCCGGCAACGGCGCCAGAAATTTGCTTGATGCGTGTAGTTGACACGTCCGTTGGGAACCCCAAGAGGAAGGTGTGATGCGCACGGTAGCAAGTTTCCTCGCAAGAAACCAAGGTTTAATCGAACCAGTAGGGAGTCAAGAAGCACGTTGAAGGTTGATGGTGGCGGAATGTAGTGCGGCGCAACACCAGGGATTCCGGCGCCAACGTGGAACCTGCACAACACAATCACAGAACTTTTCCCCAACGTAACAGTGAGGTTGTCAATCTCACCGGCTTGCTGTAAACAAAGGATTAGATGTATAGTGTGGTTGATGATGGTTGTTTGCAAAGAACAATTGCAGTAGATTGTATTTCAGATGTAAAGAATAGGACCGGGGTCCACAGTTCACTAGTGGTGTCTCTTCCATAAGATAAGCAGATGTTGGGTGAACAAATTACAGTTGGGCAATTGACAAATAAAGAAGGCATAACAATGCACATACATATATCATGATGAGTACTATGAGATTTAATCGGGGCATTACGACAAAGTACATAGACCGCTATCCAAGCATGCATCTATGCGTAAAAAGTCCACCTTCGAGTTATCATCCGAACCCCTTCCGGTATTAAGTTGTAAATAACGAGACAATTGCATTAAGTATGGTGCGTAATGTAATCAACACAAATATCCTTAGACAAAGCATCGATGTTTTATCCCTAGTAGCAACAGCACATCCACAACCTTAGAACTTTCCGTCACTCGTCCCAGCATTTAATGGAGGCATGAACCCACTATCGAGCATAAATACTCCCTCTTGGAGTCACAAGTATCAACTTGGCCGAGCCTCTACTAGCAACGGAGAGCATGCAAGAACATAAATAACATATATGATAGATTGATAATCAACTTGACATAGTATTCAATATTCATCGGATCCCAACAAACACAACATGAAGGATTACAAATAGATGATCTTGATCATGATAGGCAGCTCACAAGATCTAACATGATAGCACAATGAGGAGAAGACAACCATCTAGCTACTGCTATGGACCCATAGTCCATGGGTGGACAACTCACACATCGATCCGGAGGCGATCATGGCGATGAAGAGACCTCTGGGAGATGATTCCCCTCTCCGGCAGGGTGCCGGAGGCGATCTCCTGAATCCCCCGAGATGGGATTGGCGGCGGTGGCGTCTCTGGAAGGTTTTTCGTATCGTGGCTCTCGCATCGGGGGTTTCGCGACGGAGGCTTTAAGTAGGCGGAAGGGCGGAGTCGGGAGAGTCACGGGGGCCCCACACGCTAGGGCCGCGCGGGCCCCCTCTAGCCCGCGCCGCCCTGTTGTGGCGGTGCCTCGTGGCCCCACTCAGTCTCTCGCTCGGACTTCTGGAAGCTTCGTGCAAAAATAGGACCCTGAGCGTTGATTTCATCCAATTCCGAGAATATTTCCTTACTAGGATTTCTGAAACCAAAAACAGCAGAAAACAGCAACTGGCTCTTCGGCATCTCGTCAATAGGTTAGTGACGGAAAATGCATAATAATGGCATATAATGTGTATAAAACATGTGAGTATCATCATAAAAGTAGCATGGAACATAAAATTATAGATACGTTTGAGACGTATCAGTAATATATTACCATACCCAGTAGTTCCTTCGTCCGTGTTACCAATGACCATGTTGACAGAAGTTGAGTTCTGTTCAGCCTGACCTTTCTTTCCTTTGCGCTGTGGACAACGATGAGCCCAATGGCCTATCTCGCCACACACCCAGCAAGGATCTTTCTTCTCTGTTTTCCCCTTCTTCTTGAAGTTGGTTGTCTGTGAGACTCCTTTGTCCTTTCCCTTGGACTTGTGGGCATTTTTCTGTACCATATTGGCAGCAGAACGTCGCTCGGTTCCTCCAGTGTGTTTGTCTTTTGCCCTCGCCTTCTTCTCAACATCCAGAGAGCCCATGATATCCTCAACAGAGAACTCATGCCTCTGATGTTTCAGAGAAGTGGCAAAGTTCCTCCATGAAAGGGGAAGCTTAGAGACAATGCATCCCGCGATAAACTTGTCCGGTAGCACACACTTGAGGAGCTCAAGTTCCTTTACCATGATCTGTATCTCATGAGCCTGTTCTACTACAAATCGGTTCTCAACCATTCTGTAGTCATTGAACTGCTCCATGGCGTACAGTTCACCTCCGGCATCGGCAACACCAAACTTAGCGTCTAGTGCATCCCACAGTTCCTTCCCATTTCGGATGTGCAGATAAGCATCAACTAACTTGTCTCCAAGCACACTTAGGATGGCACCCACAAAGATTACGGTGGCATCCCCGAACGCTTTTTCCTCTTCAGGAGTAAGCGGACCTCTGGGAGTACCTTCCGCAACTCGGTGCACGCCCATAGAAGTGAGCCACACGGGGGTCTTATTCTGTCATCTCTTGAAATGAGAACCCGTGAACGGGCTCGGTTTAAGCGCAGCAGCAAAACCAGACGGTGAAAATTGCCTATGCATATAAGGTTTTTGGATTGTTAGGATATTAGGCAATTTCCGAGTGAGATTAATTACCGAAAGCAACATTACAGAGCACGAACTGCAGTGAGCAGTCGCGCCGAGACGCTCCCCAAAAACCTTATCGCCCGCCTCCCGGTGCAGGATCTCAACAGATGGGGTTTCGGAGGCCTGCTCTCCTGGACGGCTGTGCACGCAGTCGCCGGGATGGGGAAGACTAGAGAGTAGCGCAGCAAAAGGAACTTCTTCGCGAGAGAGGCAGACTAGAGAGTTCTGGGCTTGTTCCTCCAGATCTGTTCTGTCTCCTGGTATAGCCTGGGAGGAGGCAGGGACACGCGCCCAACCGCGTTGCCACGCGTTGGAAGCCAGGGACACGCGGCGAGCATGCACATGCTGGTCGACACGTACCCAACTCAGTTGGTGCACCAAGCAAAAATTTAGGCTTCCTTGAGTCGAACTCGAACTTGAGCCACGAAACGCGACGTGCGTGCGTGACGACGCGAGGCGGGGCGGGCGGAGGAGAAGGAGTGCGCGAGGGCTCCTTCTATTCTCACTCACTTGGAAGGACTAGAACAACATCTAAGGGTGTCAAGTGGGATCCCACTTTTGTCCCACTTGTAGTATAATTTGATTTTTCTAGTACAAATTTTGACATCAAAATTTGAACTACATAGTACAAAATGACATCCCACTGGGATCCCACCTTGACACCCTAACAACATCCCTTATATAGCACTCCAACTCCCTCCCAACTAGCAATGTGGGATTAAACTTTGTCCCCCAAGGCTGTCCCAAGCTGCCAACGTGATGGGTCTTGAGATTTCAGAAATTGTAGGCTACATGGGCTGCCTTACTGGGCTGCAGCCCATCTACATTCAACACGTAAAACTAGAAAAATTAATGACAAACAAATCTTGTACACACTTTTGTATTGAGATTCTACAAATTATTAAATACATGTAACATCTGATATTAGTACATGATATTATGCATTGTGAAGATAGTATCGTACACTTGTATCATATGCATGATAGTACTATATGATACTCCCCATTGTGACTAATCTTAGCATCTGAAAGATGTGTGACGTGCAAACCCAAAACCTTTACAACAAAAAATGGGATCAGGGAAAACGAGCTATAGCACAAAGCCACAAACGGACAACAAGGCTAAAAAAAGTGTGAGAAATGATGGCCGTTGCAGTACAACATGCCAACACACGCAGCCTAATTTACACACCCAAAAGATCAGTAAATTCACCACTTTGTGTTCCAAAATCAGCAAATCCACATCCCAAATGGCAATTTGTGTTCGTTCCAAAGCGTACACGACCACCCAACCTTACTGTTCATAACCACGCCACCACACGCGAAATCGAGGAAAAGCCCCAACGTCCGAACTCTTCTTCTACCATCCCTTCCACACCTCTCTCTCCACCTCCCCCCTTTCCCTTACTTCCCAGATTCCCAGCTCGCCACGGTGCCATGCCGGCGGCGGTCGCCTGCTCCGTCAAGTGCTGCCCCCACTACCGCCTCTCGGCGCCGCAGCCCCCCGCCGCGCTCGAGCTCCTGCCGCGCGCCCAGGCTGCCGGCGGCGAGCTGCGGGCGACCCGGTGCCACAGCCCGCCCTCCCTATCCTTCGCGCGGGCCTCCGACCACCAAGCGGATTCTCCCCGCGCTCCCTGCCGAAGCAGCCCCCCGTCCGCTAGGCGAGCCCGTGCCGGCGTGGCGGGCGAGGAGGCGGGCCGCCCCGATTCCGCGGCCGCGCTGCTCGGCGGCGCGCAGTCGCTGCACGCCATATTCCGCGACGAGCTCGTGCGGAAGGCCTTCTACGTAGCCGAGGCGGCTCACCGCGGCCAGGTGCTCGACCGTGTCCCTCGCTCGTCATTTGCTCGTGTGTGCATTTTGGTGGACGTTTTAATGAGGTGACTTAACCGCGTCCCTCAATTGGGCATTGTGGTGGTTTCAGCAGATGCGCGCGAGCGGTGACCCTTACCTGTAGCACTGCATGGAGACGGCGGTGACCCTTACCTGGGCGCAAGTCCATCTTGGAGCTTGACATTGTCATGGCAATGATGGAGCTTGACATTGGCATGGACTTGACAATGTCGTGATCATGATGGAGCTTGATATTGTCATGGCAAACAGGCAGCGCTTAAGACCAAGTGACTAACATGCGGTGCACATTGACATCAATCCTATCTATATTTACATCAGTCGTAGATACATGACATCAATATGATCTACAACGTCATCAAACCGATCTACATTGACATCAATTAGATAAGGAAGGGATAAAGAGTGATTACGATGCGGTGGAGAGCAAGCGGGTCCGACGGAGGAGGAGGCCGCGCACCGGCGCCGGCATGTGCTCGAGGAGGTCGCACCACAAATTCAGGTGGAGGTGGAGGCAGAGCCGGAGCAGCGGTCGAATGGTAGGGCGCCGGAGCCGCGGTCATAAAGCGTGCGCAGACGGAGCTGGCGGTTGCCGACGAGGATGGGGTCAGCCGAAGGACGGCGGCGTGAAGCGCGGTGCACCATTCGGAGCAGCCGGACGCGGCTGGCCCCATAGCATCATCGCGTGCATCGGAGTGGACGCGACTCCTGGCCGGGACTCAATCTCCCTGCTAGAGCTTGGTGCACATGCCGCCATCGCCGCCACCCTCACCGATGGAAACCCTATGAAGGGGTGAAAAAACCCCGTCGAGGGATCCGCCGATGGAATCCCGACGGCCTGAAGAGCGGCAACAACCGCGCGACGCGTTCCCATGCCGGCCGACCTGGTCGCGACCGGCTACGACCGATTCAACACCGGTACTCGACCGACATTGATATGCGCCACCGAATCGCGTCCGCCGGCCTCGTACTCCCGGACGATGCGTAGGAGGGCCTCATTTGACGGACGACGAGATCCATCGGCGTTAGAGCGGAAGGAGGCGGAGGAGGCCATGGGTGGCGGTTGATGCGACAACGCTCTCAGTGTCAGTGACATAGTTGAATGAAAAGAGAGAAATAGGGAACTGGTGACTGGAAGTGAGGAGCGGAGAGCCAAGATAACACGGTGTCTCCCACGATTCTCCACGCGTGCAACCATTGCATGAGGTCTTGGAAAATCGCACGAAAATAGGACGGACCCGCTGGAAACTGCCGATTCGGACGAACATATCCCGAAGGTGATTTGAGAACCGATTGGGCCACAACGTAGAGGGTTTTCAGTCAACTAAACGAGCTGAAATCTTCTGGGCCGATGTGAGGCGAGACAGGGGCGCCCAACCTACCAAATGCGTCCTTGATGGAGAACCCGTTTTGTCTTTGCACGGGAATCTGTTTCGCTTAACTGACTTGTGCCGGCCAAACGCAGCGGTGAAGCCGAAAGCGTGGAATTTTGGGTCGTGTCTTTGCAGTAGGCACTCCGTGTCCGTCAATCGCTGATTTTCTCTTGAAGTGATCAGAAGAAACTCTCGCATGATGACCCCAGACGGTAAAGCAAACGGTGCATTTGCTGAACCGGCAAGCCATCCCTCGTCCGCGCGCACAAGGTACCGATCCGTCACGCTCCAGATGTTCCTTTCCCGGCTCGTCTCCGCGTGTGACCTGTTTGTACCCGTCGTACTGTCTCGGTGGTGAAGCATATTGTTTACTGTGCAATTTTCTACTAATAAACTATACGGGTTCAAAATCTATAATTTACTCTTGTGGAAATTGAACCATGAAATCTCAGTCCCTGATGTTTAAAATAGGCAACACGGGTTCAGAGGATCTCTATAAAGAGTATTTGTGCCCCAAAACAATCTACAACAGAACAACAGGTGCTATATATCTATAGGTGCTCATATCTATACGGTGATGTAAATTTTTGAGCCATTTGTTGTTAAAGTGTATAAGTGAATTGCCTAGCCTTTCATTAGTTTTGATTTTTAGTTGCGTTGGCTAGTGCATGCAACTTGATATGGTATTAGGGCATGTTCAATGCTCGGCGCTTATCTAGGCGCTTGAGCAGAAAAGGGCCAGGCAACTGATCCTAGCGTCCCTGCAATAGTCTTAGAGCTCCAACGCACGGCTTCAAGTTCGGCGCTTATTTTTCCAACCAGAGTCGCTCCGCTTTTTCTGCCGCAAACCAAAAACTGGCCAAGCATCCGGCGCAAAGTTTAGCATCGACTCCTCTAAATAAGCGCCGAGCCACCAGGATTATACAGCACAACTACCGATTGACTGGATTCTAAATCCTGGCGCCCCTAGACAAGCGCCCCCATTGAAGATGCCCTTAGAGCCAAGGGTCTCGAGTTCGAGTCCTGACTTTCACAATTTATCCTAAAATTGATGTTGCCCTCTCGGAGTCCACATATATGCCTTTTGAGCTATACCCCTGGGTCTTTCCACGTGTTGACTTGTCTCCCGTCACACGCGAGGGGGATGTTGAAGTGTATAAGTGGATTGCCTAGCTCTTTCTATTAGTTCGTACTTTTGGTTGCGTTGGCTAGTGCATGAAACTTGACACTTGTGTTGCAAATGTGCAACACCGCGACAGCTGCCGCAAAACAAATTTGCTCGTGTGTGCTCATCCAAGTTTCCCGCCGAAAGTTCATTTCAGCCTCTTGCTGCCAGCCCAACCTCGGCCTAGACCATCGCCCGCGACAAATCGACTTCTGCGGCCGTCCATCGTGGCCGCCTAGTCCTACTGCTCTGGATGGCCGTGCCAGCCCCGTCACCGAATCGAGGATCTCCGTCGTGTGATCGTAGGTCGATTCAGCTATCCTCCACACGACCATCGGCCGATTAAGGACCTTCAGATCCCCTTTGTCGTTTTGCTGGCTGTGGAGGTGCCGCGTCACCCTCTTGCGACTAGCCGTCGCCCCCTGAGCAGCTAGGCTTTCGCCACGCGACCGCTGGGCTATTCAACGACCACCGCTGTGACCGTCTCGACCCCGATGAGTAGCTGGCCGATTCCGGCCTCGGTGCACACAAGGTGTTTGACAAAAAAAGGTCAAATGTAATCTCTTGATTTTTTATTTACATAATTTGTTGTTGCGATGTAGAAGTAGCTTGTAACATAAATTGTTGTGTTCGAAGATGGTTTTGTTGGTGATTCCTACTTCGATGAGGAGAACGACATCGGGCAATGAGTTTATGCAAAGGCGACGAAGTGATGCGGACAACAAACTCATTCTCAACTACTTTGCTGCTAGTCCGGTGTATCCAAAGTGTTTTTCGCCTCCAATTTAGGATGCCTTTTGATTTTCTCTATCACATTGCATAGTGCTTTAAGCTACTTGATCGGTTCTTCTAGCATAGGGGAGGTTGCGCATGATCTAGAGAGCTTCTTAATGGAGCATTAGGAAGGACATCATTCATGTTTGTGAATTTCGTCACAATGACCGACGCTCACCACTCTCGCCAATACTGTTCGATATTGTTATCGACCCGCTTCAGTGTATCCTGTTGTTATGGTGAGTTCTTCAAATTTATACGAAATATTTTTATCTCATTAATGTCACTACCAACAAGTACTTTTTGTACCTCATTAATGTCACCTCCAACAAGTAAAAAAATGTTTTTTACTCCTACCAACAAGTTTGATTTTTTTTTCATTCAATCTAATATTTATCATTAGAAATAAACATTAACCTAAACAATATTTTGTTTAAAAAATGTTTTTTACTCCTTCAGTTAGGTAGGGATGTTTACGAAAACCTTTTGTTGCAAACATTTTACTCTAAATTAAAGGAAACCAAGGAAATCACATTACTCCGCCAATAAATTACGCCATACATTTTCTACTGTACATGCGTTGTCTATAACATCCTTAAATACCACAAAACTAGGTACACTCATTGGGAGCATATGAATGTCAAGAAGTATTTTGATAGTAGTTTCTAGAGTATAAGCTTGAAAACTTTGCTGTAAGTAACTATATATTTTAAAAGTGATAAGGTGTAAGCAAGTAATTTGTCCCATCATCCCCTCTTTTGTTATGTAGTCTTGCTCACTTGACGATGATTTAGAAGATGAGTATAATTAGACCCCTCCTCGAACCAAGCTATCTAACCTTTTTAGAACAAAATTACACAAAGTTTGAGAAGTTTATTGACAATGGTCAAGCTTTCTTGCATACATTCTAGCTCACTGAACTCACCTCCATCTTCGGTTTAGGAAGTAGAAGCGAAAGGGTGAGCGAACTAACTTCAAAGTGACAAAAATGCCATAGTCCATACGAAATTAACAGGTTGATGAGTGAACCTCAAAGCTATTTTGAGTACACCCTAGAAGTTGAATCTCAAAGCCAATCTTAATGACACAAAAATAATATTAGGAGTGCGAAATAATGTCAAGGATGTTATGTGGTAGCAAAAAATATCCATACCGAGTCCAATGCAAGAAATAACATAGTTATATTCTCTAGCCTCTTTGATTCGAGGGATTTAAAATAAATACAAAGATAGGAAATACACATGATTACAATATCATGCCCATTTTAGATTTACATGATTTTATTTACAATGATTTTTTATTGCGCCAAGGAAAAAACAAAGTTATTACAAGAGGACGATCAATGGACACAAAATTCCTAAAAAATGCAGTCAAAAGTATTTCACAGAAAAATATTTGTGTAGGATTCAATCTTACAAACCAGGCAACCCACGTCTATATTTTTCTATAAGGATTCAAGTCACCCTTTCTATAAGGATTCAAGTCACCCGAAATTCCTATGATAATATTTTGAATCAATCCCTAAAGTTGGAAGTGGTCAACTGAACCTACACTTGTCTTGGAAGTAGACTATTCTTATAGCAAAAGTGCATGACACGCTTAGTTGGTGTTTATTTTAAGATTAAAAGAAGTGTGACGTGCAAACACAAAACCTTTACAACAAAAAATGGGGTCAGGGAAAACGAGCTATAGCACAAAGTGACAAAGCCAAAAACGGACAATAAGGCTAGAAAAAGTGTGAGAAATGATGGCCGTTGTAGTACAACATGCCAACACACGCCGCCAAATTTATACACCAAAAGAGCAGCAAATTCACCACTTCGTGTTCCAAAACTAGCAAATTCACATCCCAAATGGCAATTTGTGTTTGTTCCAAAGCTCAAATGGTATCGCCATCACTTCGTTGGCAGAGGTGTGCGGTGGCCGCTCGGTAGGCGAGGCATCGCCATTAACGTGATGCATCGACGCCAGTACTGGCGCGCCTGAGAAGACGCTTTGAGCCTGGGTTGCTGTCAGGCGGCCCCAATGAAACATCCGCCAGACTCGAGCGGACACTCGGAGCGTCTGCGGAGACGCATACATGACGTATTTTTGGGCCATGCTTGCGTCTCCACGAACAACCCAGTCACTATGCGTCGAGCGGCTGAGCCTGGTCCCAGACACATTTTCGACCTCTCGAACGCATACAGTCAAGTGAATATCCGTTTGCGTCGCCGCATTGAAGATGCCCCGAAGCTTGTTGTTTACTGTGCAATTTCCACTAATAAGCAACATGGATGTTTCGAAAAAAAGCAACATGGGTTTAAAATATTCATCACCAATTAACTCAAGGTGAATCTGTCCCGCTAGCTGAGAGGTGCATAATGTCTACTACCTTCGTCTCAAGGTTTAATTTTTTTTCTTCAGAAAATAAAACTATGTTAAGTTTAACTAAATTTTTTTTATCAAAAATCATTAACATAAAAAGTACAAAATTAATATCATTAGATAGATAATGATATATATTTTTATATAGTATCTACAAAATATCATATTTGTTCATAAATTCTTCTAAATATTTGATCAAACTTTACTTTGTTTGACTTTCTAAAAAAAAGCCTTAAGCCTTGGAATGGAGGTAGTATTAATTAGGGCAATGCTTGCAAACAACTCGATGGCCACCATAGGCACACTTGTTCCAAATAAGAGTAAAATACACGTCCAGTACTCGAACTTGTCGACGAAGTTTAGATAGGTCATCATATTTAGAGAAACCAATTTATGGTGATTGAACACGCCCTAAGGTTCATCTACGGTCACAGGTGCTGGGAACGCGATGTATTTGTCGACACGGTACTCATGGAGCCCACATATCAGTCCCTATTTGTGTTACATTTTGCAGAAACCCCCTTCCCCAAATAATTATCTCTTTGTCTCCGTCCTCCTCTCTCACCTATGTTTTCTCTCCTTCCTGCATCTCCTCCCTGCTGTTCCGTCAAATCCAAATCCTCTCCACCGCCGGAGACCCCTTCAACTCGGTATCCCATGCCGGCGGACGCCACGAATGTGGTCGCACCAGCGGCGCTGGGGCTGTTGTGTACGGAGGCGGCGTCAAACATGTAGACCTAGTTGCCGCCGCGCTGGGGCATCAGTCATCTCCCCGCGCCTCTGGAATCCCGCGCGGCTCGCGCGCGTGCAATCGATTCTGCAGTTCGTGAAGCAATAAAGCAATGCACTCCTTTCGTGTGTTTTGGGTGGGCAATACTAGCTGATGGTCAATCAACCAGGCTACCTAGCTCACGCTAGTGGTAGTGGTAGTGATGGAGGGCGGCAACTATTGCGGCGACCGGGAGGCGTGCTCGATGTGGCTGCGGCCGGGGGTTCGTGCACATCCCCGCCGCACTACACCTTGTGCAGAACGCTAGCCTTCGTACCTGCTCCGGAAGGGATGCCACCCTTCTGGGCGCCACGGCCGCTACCGGCCGGGAGGTGTGCTCAGTGCAGCGGCGGCTAGGGGTTCGGGCAGAGCACTGTCGCGCTCAACCTTGTGCAGAATGTCAGTGATATTGGGAACCACCTGGTCCTCCACAACAAGTAGTTGGAGCGATCTAAGCGCACCGTAATGGAGTTGGTGTATTGAGTGGGAATGGAGGTGGAGAGAGATGAGGTGATCACGCCGGCGACAAGGGAAGTGGAGACGGAGGTGGTGGTGGCGACGCTGGTGGAGGTGGAGAGTTGCATCACAGATGTGTTCATCGCGAGAACGCAGGCCCTAGACGGCAACGCTGCTCTGATACTAAGTCAAAAACATTGTTTTGCCCTGAATCATCCCATCGCGGGCTCTCCATATATATCAGAGGTATATATACAAATACAAGGCAATGATCACAACCAGATCAGCCAATGCATTTAGAGGATCACAATTGATCCCATCTAATAAAAGAAGATATGCACAATCACTACAATCACGGAAATGCCTAACCGATTCTATTCTTAATAAGAACATCTTTCATGTTCGTGGGCTTCATAAGACTATGGCAACGGGTCTGCCCCCGCGCGGGGACTGCCTTTTCTTCCCCGTCCCCGCGTTTGTGAAATTCCCCCGTCCCCATCCCCATTCCCCACCTTGGGGACTATTTTCCCGTTCCCATCACCCACCGGGTATAGCAGACCCACGGGTTCCCCACCCCCATCACAAACAGACAGCAAGACTCAAACCGGCAAGTAGTACATTGTAGATTTCATTATCGAGCAAGCAAACATGGACTCATGTATGGCCAAACTTGGAGTATGAAGCAATAATAAGGAGCAAGAATCAAACAATACACAAATCCTTAAAATATCGCAGAAAGTCAAGCTCAAAAATAACTTAATAGTGCAGAGTCACAACATCACATACTGACACACATAAGACATAACGAGTACTTATGTTTGACTCACATAGTTCACACGAGGACACCACCGAAGGGCGTGACACATAATTTAACTTTAAGAGTAGCAAAATAATTTATTCCAGAATCCGGACCATCAACACGAGCAGAGGACCAACATCTTCTTCATTCTTCTTTCAATATTTGAAGTATATCTTCTTTATTCTTATACCAGTATTTGAAGTGACACATACACAGCTTAATAACAGAGCGAGCCCCTACATGCATTTATAACATAGTTAAGCATTTAAAACAAATCTTGCATAATTCATGTCAGTACATCACCTGCATTCCCTCTTGAATGTCTTCAAAACAAGACCAGAAGCTTACATCCTCGGCTTTGCTAGCATCTACAAAAGATACAAATGAGTTATGTTCATCTTTTTATAATAAAATATGCCAACATAAAAGTGGCTTCCTAGAAATCTGCAAATGATAAAGCATATATACCTTTATATTTGTTCTTGAGCCAATCTTGTGAGCACATCAGTGCCTCCAAGAGGTCAAAAGTTAGACGGCTCCGGTGCTCACTAAGAACCCTGCCACTTGTGCTAAAAGCAGATTACGATGCAATTGTACTTACAGGAACAACAAAAATGTCTATTGCAACTTTTCTCAGTGTGGGATAGCGTGTACCAGCCACTTTCCACCAATCTAGCACATCAAAGTGCTCTTTTGTCAATGGAACCAAATCATCCATCATATACTGATCTAACTCAGACCTATAAGGGTGCTGGACTTTTCTGAGCAATGCGTGCACTGAATACAGACATCAGAGCTGTAGCTTTTGGTGGAGGTACTGAGGAACGTGATGATTCTACAATATCTTCGTCAGCCTCGTATTTCCAACAAGAAATTAGATACTCACGCATTGGTCTACTTCTTGTTGGACCGGATGGCAGTTGAATCTACAGCTGCAGCAACAAATTTGGTCGATGTAGTTGAAGCACGCAGTGGTGGGCGTCCACCTGGGATGCGTACAGGGGCAAGGCCGCTCCCTGGATGCCGGAGACGGAAGACCTAGCGCTCGCCGACCTGAGTACCGGCCAGCCTCCCTGGATGCTGGTCGCTGAAGACCGCTTCCTCGGTGGCATCTGCTCCGGCATGGCTCC
>NC_061514.1:348003896-348068469 GCF_022539505.1 Lolium rigidum | reverse complement strand
GACCATTCTATATTTACTTGTCGGTAGCTAACACTTCCATCGCCTCGGTGGTGGTGCAAGTCTATGATGGCATGGAGAGAGTCGCTTTCTACATCGAGCGAGAAGGATGTTGGATGCGAGAGACTAGGTACCACGGAGATCGAGAAGTTGTGCCTGCTGCCTATTTTTTACTGCACCAAGCTTCGTCACATCTTGATGTCGGCGGAAATTATCATCATATGCAAATCGGACGTCATCAAGCACATCTTTGTCGGCTCCATGTGTTGAAAGGCCGACTCGGTAAGTGGATGTCTCGCGTTATCGGAGTTGGATCTCCGATATCGACCTGCGCAGCCGATCAAGGGACAGGCCTTGGCCGATCTAATTCGTTGAACGGATCAACACCAACATAGCGGCACTATACTGTACGTGCATGGGCCATGTTTTTCGATGGATCGGCTTGTGACGATGGTTGCGACATCAGGCATCCTACTCGTGTCGCCCCGTGGGGGCAACATACACCTTCTCCATCGAGGCTACCTACCCCTTGCACCAACAATGTTGCTGAGTATGAAGCGATACGCAAGGGAGATGGAGTTGCTAATGGAAGCCGGGGCAGAAGCGGTGGAACTCTTTGGAGACTCGAAGTTGGTGATCTCCCAAGCTCACGGAAGAATACAAGTGCGAGAGCGAGTCGCTCTTCCCGTTATGGATGCAATGCCGCGAAGTGATGGCACGGGTTGGGTACATAAACTTCAGCGTGGATTCCGAGGTCGCAGAATACCGAGGCGAACGATCTCGCACGAGATGGCGTCGGGCTACAAGGACGTAGCGGTGGAAGGAGCCGATGTCCGGATACAGTTCATGGAGCCGGACGACTGGAGAGCCGATATCTTCAATTGCTTGAAGATTCGGCTACAGGGGCACCTAGACGGATAAGGTACAAGGCCATGAAGTATGTCCTTATCGGGGATGACATGTTCTACAGGACCTTGGAAGGGTTACTTCTCAGATGTTTGCGGGACCAGCCGAGGCAAATCGGCTCTTACACGAGAGTACACGAAGGCGCTGTGGAACTCATCAATCGGCTCATAAGATGAAGTGGTTGATCGAGGCTGATCGGGGTTTTATTGGCCCACCATGCTTGAGGACTGTTTCAAGTACTATAAAGGGTGTCAAGCGTGTCGAAGGTTTGGGAACATTCAGATGGTACCCGCATCGGCAATGAACCCCATCATCAAGCCTTGGCCATTTCGAGGTTGGGGCATGGACATGGTCGGCAAAATCCATCCTCCATCGAGCAAAGGCCACGATGTGGATCTTGGCCATTACGAGATTATTTCACTAAATGGGTGGAGGCCGTCCCTATGAAGTCGATGGCATCGAGAGGATGTTATCAACTTTCGTGAAAGAGCATGTCATTCATAGGTTCGGGATTCCCCGGACCATCACGACCGATGGAGGTTCGGTCTTCGTCTCTCACAAGAGTTTAGAAAGTTACTGCGATGGACATGGGAATCAAGCTGATCCGATCGTCTCCATACTACGCTCGGGCGAATGGGCAAGGATGAGCGTCCAACCGAAAGCCTTATCAAGCTGATCAGAGGAAAAGTCGACGAGCATCCTAGACGTTGGCACGAGGTATTGTCGGAGGCTTTGTGGGCTTATCGCATGTCATGTCATGGAAGCGGTAAAGACCTCGCACGTACCATCTGGTCTATGGACAAGAAGCCGTGTTGCCACTGGGAGATCACGGCTGGGTCGAGACGTGTCACGTTTCAGAACGACTTGACAATGAAGAGTATGCAGCCACGATGAGTGATGGCGTTGAGGATCTGACGGAACTTGAGACTTTGGTCGCTTGAGAAAATTAAGGAGAACAAGGCCAAGGTAGCTCGCGCATATAATAAGAAGGTGAGAGCCAAAGGAGTTCCACGTTGGTGATGCTAGTGTGGGAAGGCTGTATTGCCGTTGGGGACTAAGGATGCAAGGCGTATGGCAAATGGTCTCCAAATTGGCACGGGCCGTACGGGGTCGACCAAGTTCTAAAGGGCAACGCATACATGCTCGAGCGAGCTGGAGCGGTGTAAAGTTCCCGGTGGCTGTCGATGGCCGGCATCTCAAGAAATATTTCCCAAGCATGTGGGATGATGGGCGGTGAGATATGGGGGCCGATGCATTAAATCGGCCGGTAAAAAAAATATTACATAAAATATGGCAGCGAAAGCATACAAGACGCATAAGCACAGCCGATGCACGGACATCGACTTTAGACTAAAAGCCGATGCGGCAGCCATCGACTCTAGAAGGTACAAACTGTTACGAGTCGGGTCATCAGGTTACATGGATAGGCTCTGCGTTCGAGATGCCTCGAAGGCACGGAGGCTGATACGTCTCCGACGTATCGATAATTTCTTATGTTCTGTGCCATATTATTGATGATACCTACATGTTTTATGCACACTTTATGTCATATTCGTGCATTTTCTGGAACTAACCTATTAACAAGATGCCGAAGTGCCAGTTCCTGTTTTTCTGCTGTTTTTGGTTTCAGAAATCCTAGTAACGAAATATTCTCGGAATTGGACGAAACGAAGACCCGGGGGCCTATTTCGCCACGAACCTTCCAGAAGACCGAAGAGCATACGAAGTGGGGCCACGAGGTGGCCAAACCACATGGCGGCGCGGCCAAGGGGGGCCCGCGCCGCCCTGTGGTGTGGGCCCCTCGTCGGCCCCCGGACTACGCCCTTCCGCCTACTTAAAGCCTCCGTCGCGAAACCCCGATGCGAAAAACCACGATACGGAAAACCTTGCGAGACGCCGCCGCCGCCGATCCCATCTCGGGGGATTACGGGAGATCTCCTCCGGCACCCTGCCGGAGAGGGGATTCATCTCCCGGAGGACTCTACACCGCCATGGTCGCCTCCGGAGTGATGAGTGAGTAGTTCACCCCTGGACTATGGGTCCATAGCAGTAGCTAGATGGTTGTCTTCTCCTCATTGTGCTTCATTGTTGGATCTTGTGAGCTGCCTAACATGATCAAGATCATCTATCTGTAATACTCTATGTTGTGTTTGTCGGGATCCGATGGATAGAGAATACCATGTTATGTTAATTATCAAGTTATTACATATGTGTTGTTTATGATCTTGCATGCTCTCCGTTACTAGTAGAGGCTCTGGCCAAGTTTTTGCTTTTAACTCCAAGAGGGAGTATTTATGCTCGATAGTGGGTTCATGCTGCATTGACACACGGGACGATGTGAGAAAGTTCTAAGGTTGTGTTGTGCTTGTTGCCACTAGGGATAAAACATTGGCGCTATGTCCGAGGATGTAGTTGTTGATTACATTACGCACCATACTTAATGCAATTGTACTGTTGCTTTGCAACTTAATGCCGGAAGGGGTTCGGACGATAACCTCGAAGGTGGACTTTTTAGGCATAGATGCGGTTGGATGGCGGTCTATGTACTTTGTCGTAATGCCCAATTAAATCTCACTATACTTATCATGCCATGTATGTGCATTGTTATGCCCTCTCTATTTGTCAATTGCCCGACCGTAATTTGTTCACCCAACATGCTTTTATCTTATGGGAGAGACACCTCTAGTGAACTGTGGACCCCGGTCCATTCTTTAATACTGAAATACAAATCTGCTGCAATACTTGTTTTACTGTTTTCTATGCAAACAATCATCTTCCACACAATACGGTTAACCCTTTGTTACAGCAAGCCGGTGAGATTGACAACCTCACTGTTTCGTTGGGGCAAAGTACTTTGGTTGTGTTGTGCAAGTTCCACGTTGGCGCCGGAATCTCTGGTGTTGCGCCGCACTACATCCCGCCGCCATCAACCTTCAACGTGCTTCTTGACTCCTACTGGTTCGATTAAACCTTGGTTTCTAACTGAGGGAAACTTGCCGCTGTGCGCATCACACCTTCCTCTTGGGGTTCCCAACGGACGTGTCAATTACACGCATCAAGCAAATTTACGGCGCCGTTGCCGGGAGATCAAGACACGCTGCAAGGGGAGTCTCCACTTCTCAATCTCTTTACTTTGCTTTTGTCTTGCTTTATTTTATTTACTACTTTGTTTGCCGCACTTATATCAAAACACAAAAAAATTAGTTGCTAGTTTTACTTTATTTACTATCTTGTTTGCTATATCAAAAACACAAAAAAATTAGTTTACTTGCATTTACTTTATCTAGTTTGCTTTATTTACTACTGCTAAAATGGCCAACCCTGAAAATACTAAGTTGTGTGACTTCACAACCACAAATAATAATGATTTCTTATGCACACCTATTGCTCCACTCGCTACTACAGCAGAATTCTTTGAAATTAAACCTGCTTTACTAAATCTTGTTATGCGAGAGCAATTTTACTGGTGTTAGTTACGATGATGCTGCTGCCCATCTCAATAATTTTGTTGAACTATGTGAAATGCAAAAGTATAAAGATGTAGATGGTGACATTATAAAATTAAAATTGTTTCCTTTCTCATTAAGAGGAAGAGCTAAAGATTGGTTGCTATCTCTGCCTAAGAATAGTATTGATTCCTGGACTAAATGCAAGGATGCTTTTATTGGTAGATATTATCCCCCTGCTAAAATTATATCTTTGAGGAGTAGCATAATGAATTTTAAACAATTGGATAATGAACATGTTGCTCAAGCTTGGGAAAGAATGAAATCTTTGGTTAAAAATTGCCCAACCCATGGACTGACTACTTGGATGATCATCCAAACCTTCTATGCAGGACTAAATTTTTCTTCGCGGAATTTATTGGATTCAGCTGCTGGAGGTACCTTTATGTCCATCACTCTTGGTGAAGAAACAAAGCTTCTTGATAATATGATGGTTAATTACTCTGAATGGCACACGGAAAGAGCTCCACAAGGTAAGAAGGTAAATTCTGTTGAAGAATCCCCTTCCTTGAGTGATAAGATTGATGCTATTATGTCTATGCTTGTTAATGGTAGGACTAATGTTGATCCTAATAATGTTCCGTTAGCTTCATTGGTTGCTCAAAATTCTAGGCCAAATCCTGCTAATAATAACTCTTATGGTAGATGTGTTTCGCCTAATGAGGAAAAGATGTTAGAAATTGAAAGATCCACCAAGAGCTTTATGCAATCACAATATGAGCAAAATAAATTGTTTACTAAAACTATGAATGAGCAATCTACCTTGTTGAAGTATATAGGAAATCAACTTGAAAATCTGAACAAGGAGATTTCTGGGTTGCAAACTAAACTTGCAAATGCTTGAAACCCGAATCTCATACATGTCCGCGTCACAATCTTCTTTAATTAATAAAATGGCTGCTAAACCTGAGGATATTGAAAATAAAATTGTTACTACAGCAAATGCCATCCAAGTTAGAATTAATGAGAATATAAGATTAATGGCTGAGCTGCGTGCTAGGTGGGATAGAGAAGAAAATGAAAAACTAGCTAAAGAGAAAAATGTAGCTAAAGTTTGGACTATTACCACCACTAGCAATGCTAATTCTTCACATGTTGCTGCACCTCCTACTATTAATGGTAAAATAATTGGTGTTGGCAATGCTTCTACTCCTAGTGCAAAGCGCGCAAAATTACACGAAGCTCGCTAAAAGCTGTTGAAACTGCCTGTGATAAAGCTGCTGAAATTTTTTCCAACCTTGGGGATGATAATCCCATTGCTTTAGATTGTAATGATTTAGATTTTGATGATTGCCACATCTCTGAAGTTATAAAGTTCTTGCAAAAACTTGCTAAGAGTCCCAATGCTAGTGCTATAAACTTGGCTTTCACAAAACATATTACAAATGCTCTCATAAAAGCTAGAGAAGAGAAACTAAAACTTGAAACTTCTATTCCTAGAAAGCTAGAGGATGGTTGGGAGCCCATCATTAAAATGAGAGTCAAAGATTTTGATTGTAATGCTTTATGTGATCTTGGTGCAAGTATTTCCGTTATGCCTAAAAAAGTCTATGATATGCTTGACTTGCCACCATTGAAAAATTGTTATCTGGATGTTAATCTCGCTGATAATGCTAAAAAGAAACCTTTGGGGAGAGTTGATAATGTTCATATTATGGTTAACAATAATCTTGTCCCCGTTGATTTTGTTGTCTTGGATATTGAATGCAATGCATCTTGCCCCATTATATTGGGAAGACCTTTTCTTCGAACCGTTGGTGCTACTATTGATATGAAGGAAGGTAATATTAAATATAAATTTCCTCTCAAGAAAGGTATGGAACACTTCCCTAGAAAGAGAATGAAGTTACCTTATGATTCTATTATTAGAACAAATTATGATGTTGATGCTTCGTCTCTTGATGTTACTTGAGATACACTTTCTGCGCCTAGCTGAAAGGCGTTAAAGAAAAGCGCTTATGGGAGACAACCCATGTTTTTACTACAGTATTTTTGTTTTATATTTGTGTCTTGGAAGTTGTTTACTACTGTAGCAACCTCTCCTTATCTTAGTTTTATGTTTTGTTGTGCCAAGTAAAGTCTTTGATAGAAAAGTAAGTACTAGATTTGGATTACAGCGCAGTTCCAGATTTCTTTGCTGTCACGAATCTGGGTCTATCTCCCTGTAGGTAGCTCCGAAAATTAAGCCAATTTACGAGCATGATCTTCAGATATGTACGCAACTTTCATTCAATTTGAGCATTTTCGTTTGAGCAAGTCTGGTGGCCTAATAAAATCCATCTTTACGGACTGTTCTGTTTTGACAGATTCTGTCTTTTATTTCGCATTGCCTCTTTTGCTATGTTGGATGATTTTTTTTGATCCATTAATGTCCAGTAGCTTTATGCAATGTCCAGAAGTGTTAAGAATGATTGTGTCACCTCTGAACATGTGAATTTTTATTATGCACTAACCCTCTAATGAGTTGTTTCTAGTTTGGTGTGGAGGAAGTTTTCAAGGATCAAGAGAGGAGTATGATGCAATATGATCAAGGAGAGTGAAAGCTCTAAGCTTGGGGATGCCCCGGTGGTTCACCCCTGCATATTATAAGAAGACTCAAGCGTCTAAGCTTGGGGATGCCCAAGGCATCCCCTTCTTCATCGACAACATTATCGGGTTCCTCCCCCGAAACTATATTTTTATTCCGTCACATCTTATGTACTTTGCTTGGAGCGTCGGTTTGTTTTTGTTTTTGTTTTGTTTGAATAAAATGGATCCTAGCATTCACTTTATGGGAGAGAGACACGCTCCGCTGTAGCATATGGACAAATATGTCCTTAGGCTCTACTCATAGTATTCATGGCGAAGTTTCTTCTTCGTTAAATTGTTATATGGATGGAATTGGAAAATGCTACATGTAGTAACTCTAAAATGTCTTGGATAATTTGATACTTGGAAATTGTTGTGCTCATGTTTAAGCTCTTGCATCATATACTTTGCACCCATTAATGAAGAAATACTTAGAGCTTGCTAATTTGGTTTGCATATTTGGTTTCTCTAGAGTCTAGATAATATCTAGTATTGAGTTTTGAACAACAAGGAAGACGGTATGGAGTCTTATAATGTTTACCATATGACTTTTATGTGAGTTTTGCTGTACCGTTCATCCTTGTGTTTGTTTCAAATAACCTTGCTAGCCTAAACCTTGTATCGAGAGGGAATACTTCTCATGCATCCCAAATACTTGAGCCAACCACTATACCATTTGTGTCCACCATACCTACCTACTACATGGTATTTATCCGCCATTACAAAGTAAATTGCTTGAGTGCTACCTTTAAAATTCCATCATTCACCTTTGCAATATATAGCTCATGGGACAAATAGCTTAAAAACTATTGTGGTATTGAATATGTACTTATGCACTTTATCTCTTATTAAGTTGCTTGTTGTGCGATAACCATGCTTCGGGGACGCCATCAACTATTCTTTGTTGAATATCATGTGAGTTGCTATGCATGTCCGTCTTGTCCGAAGTAAGAGAGATCTACCACCTTAATGGTTGGAGCATGCATATTGTTAGAGAAGAACATTGGGCCGCTAACTAAAACCATGATTCATGGTGGAAGTTTCAGTTTTGGACATATATCCTCAATCTCATATGAGAATAATAATTGTTGCCACATGCTTATGCATTAAAGAGGAGTCCATTATCTCGTTGTCCATGTTGTCCCGGTATGGATGTCTAAGTTGAGAATAATCAAAAGCGAGAAATCCAAAATGCGAGCTTTCTCCTTAGACCTTTGTACGGGCGGCATGGAGGTACCCCATTGTGACACTTGGTTAAAACATGTGCATTGCAAAGATCCGGTAGTCCAAGCTAATTAGGACGAGGTGCGGGCACTATTAGTATACTATGCATGAGGCTTGCAACTTGTAAGATATAATTTTCATAACTCATATGCTTTATTACTACCGTTGACAAAATTGTTTCATGTTTTCAAAATAAAAGCTCTAGCACAAATATAGCAATCGATGCTTTCCTCTTTGAAGGACCATTCTTTTACTTTTATGTTGAGTCAGTTCACCTATCTCTCTCCACCTCAAGAAGCAAACACTTGTGTGAACTGTGCATTGATTCCTACATACTTGCATATTGTACTTGTTATATTACTCTATGTTGACTATTATCCATGAGATATACATGTTACAAGTTGAAAGCAACCGCTGAAACTTAATCTTCCTTTGTGTTGCTTCAATACCTTTACTTTGATTTATTGCTTTATGAGTTAACTCTTATGCAAGACTTATTAATACTTGTCTTGAAGTACTATTCATGAAAAGTCTTTGCTTTATGATTCACTTGTTTACTCATGTCATTACCATTGTTTTGATCGCTGCATTCACTACATATGTTTACAAATACTATGATCAAGGTTATGATGGCATATCACTTCAGAAATTATCTTTGTTATCGTTTTTACCTTGCCGGACGAGCAGAACTAAGCTTGGGGATGCTTGATACGTCTCCGACGTATCGATACTTTCTTATGTTCTATGCCATCTATGCCATATTATTGATGATACCTACATGTTTTATGCACACTTTATGTCATATTCGTGCATTTTCTGGAACTAACCTATTAACAAGATGCCGAAGTGCCGGTTCTCGTTTTCTCGCTGTTTTTGGTTTCAGAAATCCTAGTAACGAAATATTCTCGGAATTGGACGAAACGAAGACCCAGGGGCCTAGTTCGCCACGAACCTTCCAGAAGACCGAAGAGCATACGAAGTGGGGCCACGAGGTGGCCAAAACACATGGCGGCGCGGCCAAGGGGGGGGCCGCGCCGCCCTGTGGTGTGGGCCCCTCGTCAGCCCCCGACTCGCCCTTCCGCCTACTTAAAGCCTCCGTCGCGAAACCCACGATGCGAAAAACCACGATACGGAAAACCTTCATCGAGACGCCGCTGCCGCCGATCCCATCTCGGGGATTCGGAGATCTCCTCCGGCACCCCGCCGGAGAGGGGATTCATCTCCCGGAGGACTCTACACCGCCATGGTCGCCTCCGGAGTGATGAGTGAGTAGTTCACCCCTCGGACTATGGGTCCATAGCGGTAGCTAGATGGTTGTCTTCTCCTCATTGTGCTTCATTGTTGGATCTTGTGAGCTGCCTAACATGATCAAGATCATCTATCCGTAATACTCTATGTTGTGTTTGTCGGGATCCGATGGATAGAGAATACCATGTTATGTTAATTATCAAGTTATTACATATGTGTTGTTTATGATCTTGCATGCTCTCCGTTACTAGTAGAGGCTCTGGCCAAGTTTTTGCTTTTAACTCCAAGAGGGAGTATTTATGCTCGATAGTGGGTTCATGCCCGCATTGACACACGGGACGAGTGATGAAAGTTCTAAGGTTGTGTTGTCTTGTTGCCACTAGGGATAAAACATTGGCGCTATGTCCGAGGATGTAGTTGTTGATTACATTACGCACCATACTTAATGCAATTGTCCGTTGCTTTGCAACTTAATACTGGAAGGGGTTCGGACGATAACCCGAAGGTGGACTTTTTAGGCATAGATGCAGTTGGATGGCGGTCTATGTACTTTGTCGTAATGCCCAATTAAATCTCACTATACTTATCATGCCATGTATGTGCATTGTTATGCCCTCTCTATTTGTCAATTGCCCGACTGTAATTGTTCACCCAACATGCTTTTATCTTATGGGAGAGACACCTCTAGTGAACTGTGGACCCCGGTCCATTCTTTAATACTGAAATACAAATCTGCTTGCAATACTTGTTTCTACTGTTTTCTCTCGCAAACAATCATCTTCCACACAATACGGTTAACCCTTTGTTACAGCAAGCCGGTGAGATTGACAACCTCATCTGTTTCGTTGGGGCAAAGTACTTTGGTTGTGTTGTGCAGGTTCCACGTTGGCGCCGGAATCTCGCGGTGTTGCGCCGCACTACATCCCGCCGCCATCAACCTTCAACGTGCTTCTTGACTCCTACTGGTTCGATTAAACCTTGGTTTCTAACTGAGGGAAACTTGCCGCTGTGCGCATCACACCTTCCTCTTGGGGTTCCCAACGGACGTGTCAATTACACGCATCAATCGTTCAGGGGCGATAAAAATTGGTTCTCTGAAAGGTGATGCCACACAAGTGGTGAACGGACAAAGACTCAAGCATTATATTTCTGGAGATTCTTATAATGAAGATATTGATGTTATTCGAGTGGTGACTCCGGAAACTTTCATCAAAGATCAAATTGATAGTTCTGTAGAGTTCGACTTTGAATAGGTAACGGTTCTGGTAGTAAAAAGTCCGCGATTAACTTTCCTAACAATATTTTTGCTGTTTTTAGAAAATATGAAAAATTACGAGATCGAATCGGAGTGGAGGAGACGCACGAGGGCACGTCCCCACGTGGGGGCGCGGGCCCCACCCTGGCCGCGCCGCCATGTGGTGACGGCTCCTCGGAGTCCCTCTTCCACCCGTTTTCGACCTGGTACTTTCCTTTTGTCGTGAAAATTTTCGCTATATAACCCCCCGGACCCTCTGAGGTCCGTATATCGTCTTCTCGTCGTGTTTTGTTTCGAGCTGTTTTTCTGCCAGATATTGTATTCAGATCTAGAGCCACCATGTCTTCGTCGGGAACTCCGAAGGACAGCTTCTTTGAGAACATCGTCAACCCGTACATGAACGAGCTGAAGATGCATCCCAGGGAACTGCTGCTCGTAGACGGAGAGTTTGTTATCACCAGATTTTAGCCAAATCAGAAGATGGGCCGTGATTGAGATGGGCTTGGAAGATATACACATAAAGTGTTTCTGAATCGGCCTCGTGCGAGAATTTGGGCTAGATTGCCCGTATATTTGTACATTATGGTAGATCACATTTTAGTTTAGAATTAAGAGATAGAGTTTGGTTCGTACACAGTTAGGTTTATTCCAAAGATAGAAAGTCCACGGACTATAAATATGTACCTAGGGTTATTGAGAAAGGAGGACAATCACGTTCACAACAAACACAATCTAGGCGCATCGCCACCCCTTGTTTCGAGGGTTTCTTCCGGGTAAGCGTCATGCTGCCCAGATCGCATCTCGCGATCTGGGCAGTATAAGTTTATTCGTTGTTTGTGTTGCTCGTACTGAAGCCTTGTTGATGGCGAGTAATACTGTTATCATAGATGTTTTGGGGCTAACGTCGATACTTTTCTGATATGTTTGCTTAGCTACGCTGCCCCTAAATATCTAGCTGCCTTTGCACCTATATTGGGTGTAAGGGCAGCACCTTGCTTGGACTTTATTTAGTAGATCTGATCTCGTTATAGTTGTTCCTTGTTTTTCAAGGATTAGTTTGATATCCGCATGGTCAGGCCTTGCAAACGGGTTGAATGATCCAGTGGTGCGTGAGATACGGTTTGCCGATCCAAGATGGGTTGTTCCGGGATTCGACTTTGTGTTGGTTTTTAGGCCCCTTCTAGGACTAGTTTTCTATTATCTTTCGTATCTGCCAGGCTCAACTACGTGTAGGACGTTCCAATTATGCGGTGAAAGCCCTAGACTGTCGTAGATCGATTTAACTTGGTTTTGATCAAGCAGGGTCCCCATGTTATCGTAGATCCAATACGAACCATGGATGAATCGGCTCTTTGAGCTGATTCACAGGATAACTCGAGAGCCGATCGAGGCTCGGATTTAATGTTTACGTGTCTGCCATGCAGGAAACTAATTGAAGCAATCCATCACCTTCCTGACCAGGTATAGGTCAGGTGGCACGCCCTCGCATTTAGCCAGGACGCGTGCCGAAGCATTGCGGGTCGTCGCCCGAGGGACCAGGGGCCACCAGCAGTCCTGGGAGCCTCCCGGCTCTTCGTGTTGCTCGTTGCTGCTCGCCGGTGGGTTTTGGAAGGCAACACATTCTGGCATGCCCGGTGGGACATTCTACAGCAACTACGTCAACATCTGCAGCCGAGATGGTGGACGAACCAGTCACGTATGAAGATCTGCCTGAGGATCACAAGAAGAAATATGATGAGATCAAAGCTCTCTTCAAAGCCGATCTCATCGGCTCTTTCGAGAGGACCCGTAAACATGGCATTAGGTGGAAAGGGTTCTCACTAGAAGGCGTTCTCGATGAAATAGATCTGTCTCTCCCTTCAGAGGAACGCACCAGAGCTCTGCGCCAGGAAGTTAATTACATGGTGGCTCATTCTATACACCGTCATTCTGAGAGCCTGGTGAACACTTTCGAGCGTATTGCGGTTCGCGTGGTTCAGGAAATCATGAAGCATCAGTACTCTCCGTCAGGGCCTGCCCTAGGAACTCACCAGGGAGAAATACCGTTCCAGACCAGACCGCAGCTGCCATTCACGCTAGCAGCTCCAGAGCCACAGGGTTCACCGGCATACATCGTCTACAAGGTTGGAGGCGATCCTGGCGATTGCCAATTCCTGTATGAGCCGCCTAAAGAAATCCCACATGGATACATGTGCACATACGTGCCAGACTGCAATAACTTGGCGCGCACGAACCAGATTACAGCAGGAGGGATTTCTGGAGCAGACGCCGATAAATAGGCGTGGCTAGCTAAATATGCCACCGGAACGAGTCATGAAAGCGCAGCCCCTGCAGCTCATACCGTGGAACAAATCAGTACAATCTTGAGAGATCAGTTCGGCATCCTGCCAAAGAGGAGAACAGTCGGCTATTCCAAGCCGTACCCCAACGAATATGATTTGATTCCGCTGCCACCCAAGTATCGGCTCCCTGAGTTCTCAAAGTTCAATGGATCAGAAGGGTCTAGCTCAATTGAGCATGTGAGCCGATATTTGGCACAGCTGGGCATGATTTCAGCATCAGACCCGTTACGTGTAAGGTTTTTTGCGCAGTCTCTCACAGGACCAGCTTTTGGGTGGTACACATCGTTGCCACCAGATTCAGTCCGGACGTGGAAGCAACTGGAGGAGCAGTTTCATGTGCAATATCACTCAGAAGCTACGAGGCTGGCATTGCCGATCTGGCGCAGGTGCGGCAGAAGCGGGGAGAAACGGTGTCAGAGTACATTCAGCGTTTCAGGACTGTCAAGAACCGATGTTATTCGGCTCGTTTAACTGAGAAAGAAGCAGTCGATCTGGCAGCGTTGGGCCTCGCAGCGCCGATCAAGGATCTGGCCTTCCAAGTGGAATACAATTCACTGGCGCACATGGTCCAGAAATTGACATTATATGAGCAGCGTCACCCAGAATTGTACCAAGATAAGTTCAAACGCCCGATAGGCCTGGTCGAGACAGAAGAAGTTGAAGACTTTGCAGAAGATCAGGAAGTAGCCGTGGCTGAATGGGCTCGGGGGGCAGTTCCCGTGTCCTGCAAATGGGTGAAACAACAAGGGCCTGCAAAAGGGTTTGACTTTGATATAAGCAAAGCTGAGCAGATATTCGATTTACTGCTTAAGGAAAAACAGCTGAAGTTACCCGAAGGCCATAAAATCCCTACGACGCAAGAAATGAACGGGAGACCGTACTGCAAGTGGCATCACTCGTTCACCCATATCACCAATGACTGCAAAGAGTTGCGTCGGCAGATCCAAACGGCGATAGAACAAGGCCGTTTGATCCTTGGTCAGTTTGCCATGAAAGTGGACACGCAACCGTTTCCTGGCGTCAACATGGTGGAACACAATCACTCCATGAGGTGTCAGCAAGATTTCTCATTCGATATTAACATGGCAGGGCCTGTATACCACCATCGCAGGGATAAAGAAGAAGTTGGTCCCTCCCGTGGCAAGGAAAAGGAGGAGGCCGGCCCACGCGACCGGCCCCGATATGATGACAGACGGTACATCACCGAGGAACAAGTGAGAAACGTGCGGTGTCAACGACCGCTCTCCGCGCATCTCCTTAACAAAAATGAGCATCAGTACGACCGACGCCGGCGGTACGACATAGATGACGAAAGATATCGTCGGTCTGATGCAGACAACGGAAAATATCGTCGGTGTGATAGAAACGACGAAGGATATGAGCACCGCGCTAAGGGGAAGTCAAGAGAGCAGGAAGACATGGACAGACACTAGGATTGTCCTTTCTTTAAGCACTGCTGGGATTCAGGAATGAGCCGATTGCCTACAATCGACAACTGCCCGGAATGTAGACAGCAGAAGAAGGGCATAAGTGAGGTTTCGGTGTTCAAGCGTCTAGGGCCTCTCCCATCTCAGAACAGACGAACTGAGTCGTCTCGAGTGGAAGATTCCGAGGAGTCAGAAGATGAAGAAGAAGATAGATACCACCGGCCAAGGTGGTGCCCTGATGGACTCAGTCATTCCCAAAAGCGTAGGGTTCAGAGGCTACGTAACTTGGAGGACGCCGAGGTGCAGTACCTGTACACGTTGAGGAAAGCGCGACCCGATCTGGCCGCGAAAATTCAGCAAACTTTGCATCGGCTGGCACAAACATGGTGTTCATACTTCCGTCGGAGTTTTGTGCTCCAAGAACCGAAGAAGTGCCAGTAGCACAGTTTGACTGCGGTCCACGGCCGGTTATCTTTGAAAAGCCACGAGAGAAGAGCTACAAACATTTGAAGGCCCTGTACCTGAGAGGTTATATCAACGGGCAGCCTGTCGGCAAGATGTTGGTTGACACGGGAGCGGCAGTCAATATAATGCCATACTCCATGCTACGGCGTTTGGGATGCTCTAACGAAGATCTGATCAAAACCAACGTCACACTAAGCGACTTCAACGGCCAAGCATCAGAAGCGCAAGGAGTTCTGAACGTGGATCTAACCGTGGGCCGGAAAACCATCCCTACATCATTCTTCATCGTCGACAGCAAAAGCACCTACGCTGTCCTGCTAGGGAGGGATTGGATTCACGCCAACTGCTGCATTCCATCTACAATGCACCAATGCCTGATACAGTGGGATGGAGATGAAGTAGAGGTCGTTCATGCAGATGACTCGATCGAAATCTCATTAGCTGGCATGAATATTTGGGACGCAGACGACCAAAAGCCGATCTCTGGAGTCAGTTTGGACGGCTGTGAGCGCATCGAAGCTACAAAAAACGGGGTGAGGCTGGTCTTATCCACCGGCCTGACAGAGTAGCAAGACCAAAGTCAATGGACGTACGTGGCAAGGCCGATCCCTGCGATCGGCCCCAAAAAATAAAAAGCAATGATCTCACCTCAAGCATGTCACATAGTCGTAGTAGGGAGACTCCCTCCCGTGGTAAAGCACAAACAAGTTGTAAACCTTCATTGAGCAATGCAATGGAAAAGAAGGCCGATTCCAGCAATCGGCCCAAATTATCCTCACCATACGTTTTGCCTGTGTTCAGCATCGATCTAGCAGGCGACGGAAAGCTAGGATATGGGTTTACATCGGCTGATGAGCTAGAAGGGATTGACATTGGTCCTGGGGATAAGCCACGACCAACATTTATCAGCAAAAAGTTAGATCCGCATCTGAGGGGCCTGATGATAGCTTTGTTGAAAGAATACCCAGATTGCTTTGCCTGGGATTACACAGAGATGTCCGGGTTAGACGAGGAGCATCATTGAGCATCGGCTCCCTCTTAAGAAAGGATTTCGGCCGTTCCAGCAGCGAGCACGACAGATGAAGGCTGAAATTTTAGAAGAAGTCAAGAAAGAGATCGAGAAAATGTTGAACGCCGGGTTCATCAGGCCATGCAGGTATTCTGAGTGGATTTCTAGTATCGTACCTATAGAGAAAAAGGACGGCCGATGGCGCGTCGCCATAGATTTTCGGGATCTCAATAGAGCTACTCCAAAGGATGAGTATCCAATGCCGGTAGCAGAGACATTGATCAATGCAGCTTCTGGTCATAAGGTTTTAAGTTTCATGGATGGCATGCCGGTTACAACCAAATTTTTATGGCTCCAGAAGATATACATAAGACTGCATTCAGAGTACCAGGTTCGGTGGGCTTGTTTGAATATGTAGTCATGACATTTGGACTGAAGAATGCCGGCGCAACATACCAAAGAGCCATGAATTACATCTTTCATGATCTGATCGGCAAGTTGGTGGAGATTTACATTGATGACGTGGTAGTCAAGTCTGTTTCAATGGAAGGACACTTGGAGGATTTGCGACACGTCTTGGACCGAACTAGAAAATTCGGGCTAAGAATGAATCCAAAGAAGTGTGCTTTTGGTGTAACGGCCGGTCAATTCTTGGGTTTCTTGGTTCATGAACGCGGAATTGAGATCGGCCTGAAAAGTTAAGAGGCAGTGCGAACAATGAAGCCACCTACCACGAAGAAGGAACTCCAGTGTGTCATCGGCAAAATCAACTTCGTCAGAAGGTTCATCTCCAATCTGTCAGGGCGAATCGAGCCGTTCATGGGATTGGTAAAAATTAAATCTGATGAGGAGTTTCGCTGGGGGGCAGAGCAACAGCGAGCGTTTGACGAGATTAAAGAGTATCTAACGAAGCCACCTATGTTGTTGCCGCCCCAGCAAGACAGGCCATTCTATATTTACTTGTCAGTATCTAACACTTCCATCGCCTCAGTGGTGGTGCAAGTTTATGATGGTCTGGAGAGAGTCGTTTTCTACCTCAGCAGAAGGATGTTGGATGCAGAAACTAGGTACCCTGAGATCGAGAAGTTGTGCCTCTGCTTATTTTTTACCTGCACCAAGCTTCATCACATCTTGCTGTCAGCGGAGATTGTCGTCATATGCAAATCAGATGTCATCAAACATATGCTGTCGGCTCCTGTGTTGAAAGGCCGACTCGGTAAGTGGATGTTTGCATTATCGGAATTTGATATCCGGTATCAGCCTGCGAAAGCCGTCAAGGGACAGGCGTTGGCTGATCTTATTGCTGAACGAATCAACACTGATATAGCAGCATTGTCTGTGCGTGCATGGGCCATGTTTTTCGATGGATCGGTTTGTGATGATGGTTGTGGCATCGGCATTTTACTCGTGTCGCCCCGGGGGGCAACATATTCCTTCTCCATCAGGCTACCTACCCCTTGCACCAACAATGTCGCCGAGTATGAAGCAATACGCAAGGGAATGGAGTTGCTATTGGAAGCCGGGGCAGAAGCAGTGGAACTTTTTGGAGACTCCAAATTGGTGATTTCCCAACTCACGGAGGAATACAAATGTGAGAGCGAGTCGCTCTTCCCATTATGGATGCAATGCCGTGAGCTGATGGCACAATTTAGGTACATAAACTTCAAGGCTCGAGATCCCAGAGGTCGTCGAGGCAATACGTCGAGGCCGGAACCGATCTCCGACTACTGAGATCGGCGTCGGGACCTACAAGGACGCCTAGTAGCAGGGGATGAAGTCCGATGTTCAGGTGACGCAGTTCCTTCGGGACACCTGAAATGGTTAAGATCAGTGGCGATCGGGGTTTTATTGGCCCACCATGCTTGATGATTGTTTTAAGTACTATGAAGGGTGCCAAGCGTGTCAGAAGTTTGGGAGCATTCAGATGGTACCCGCATCAGCAATGAACCCCATCATCAAGCCTTGGCCATTTCGAGGTTGGGGCATGAATATGATCGGCAAAATCAATCCTCCATCGAGCAAAGGCCATGTGTGGGTTCTGGCCATTACAGATTATTTCACTAAATGGGTGGAGGCCGTCCCTATGAAGTCAGTGGCATCGAAAGATGTTATCTATTTCGTGAAAGAACATGTCATTCATAGGTTCGGGATTCCCAGACTGTCACGACTGATGGAGGTTCGGTCTTCATTTCTCGCGAGTTTAGAAAGTTCTGCGAGGACATGGGAATCAAGTTGATCCGATCGTCTCCATACTATGCTCAAGCAAATGGGCAAGCTGAAGCGTCCAACAAGAGCCTTATCAAGTTGATTAAGAGGAAAATCGACGAGTACCCTAGACGTTGGCACGAGGTATTGTCAGAGGCTTTGTGGGCTTATCGCATGTCATGTCATGGAGCGATAAAAACCTCGCCATACCATCTGGTCTATGGACAAGAAGCCGTATTTCCCTGGGAAATCACGGCTGGGTCGAGACGGATTACGTTTCGGAATGATTTAACAACGCGAAGAATATGCAGCCACGATGAGTGATAGCATTGAGGATGTAAAGGAACTTAGGCTGTGGTCGCTTGAGAAAATTAAAGAGAACAAAGCCAAGGTAGCTCGCGCGTATAATAAGAAGGTGAGACCAAAGGAGTTCCACGTTGGTGATCCGGTATGGGAAGGCTGTGTTGCCATTGGGGACTAAGGATGCAATGTATGGTAAATGGTCTCCAAATTGGCACGGGCCGTACGAGGTCGACCAAGTTTTAAAGGGTAATGCATACATGCTCGAGGAGCTGAACGGTGTGAAGTTCCCAGTGGCTGTCAATGGCCAGCATCTCAAGAAATATTTCCCAAGTATGTGGGATGATGTACAGTGAAATATGGGGGCCGATGCATGAAATCGTCCAGTAATTTTTTTTTTACAGAGCAACAGGACGCAAAGTACAGCCGATGCACAGATATCGACTTTAGAATAAAAAAGCCGATGCGCAGCCATCGAGTCTAGAGGTACAAACTATTACGAGCAGGTATCAAGTTACCGTTTGAATATGGAGAATGTCTGCTTGGACCTATCTAATTAGGTAACTGAGTCTGGCCTTATTGGCGTTTTATGGTAAAGGACCGATGCGTTGCCATCGGCTCTTTGTGCGTTGACCTACTTTGACAATCGGAAAGATCGGACAAAGAAGCATTCCTCATTGATTAAAAGGGGGATTTTACAATAAGAGCCGATTGCTCACAAAAGGAGGATCTGCTGCCTAATGCACTACTACTAGCCCTATTCTAGTAGTTCCTAATCTAGGGGCCGTCGCTGCCCTCGTCGTCGCCGTCCGCGCCGCTATCGGCGCTGCTGCCGGCGACGTCTTCGTCGCTGCTGCTGAAGCCGTCGGCAGGGGCTTCTTCTTCGTCTTCATCGTCGTCGTTATCGTCCTCCGACTCGGCGCGGAAGCGCTTCGCCGGCGAGTACTCGTCGGAGGAGGTGTCGTCCTCCGCCTCATACTCCTCGTCGGAGGAGATGTCCGCGCCCCAGGAGAAGGCGTCATCGTCGCTCTCCTCGTCCAACTCCCCGTCGATGAGGAACTGGAGGTTATCCTCCCCGTCGGTCAAGGATTCGTCATACTCTGACTCGACGGAGAAGTCCCAATCCCTCTCGTCCCACCACAGTGGGGCGGGGGCCTCGTACGCCGCTATCGGGTCGTACTCCGGCGACGGCTCGCTGGAGGAGGAAGACTAGAAGGAAAGGCCCGAAGAGTGGGAGTGATGTCTACGGGTGCTTCTATTCTTGTAGACAGTGTTGGGCCTCCAAGAGCAGAGGTTTGTAGAACAGCAGCAAGTTTCCCTTAAGTGGATCACCCAAGGTTTATCGAACTCAGGGAGGAAGAGGTCAAAGATATCCCTCTCATGCAACCACTGCAACCACAAAGCAAGAAGTCTCTTGTGTCCCCAACACACCTAATAGGTGCACTAGTTCGGCGAAGAGATAGTGAAATACAGGTGGTATGAATAAGTATGAGCGGTAGTAACGCAGCGATAGTAACGCGAGTAAAGCAGGTAAACAAGCAGCGATAGCGATATTTAGGAACAAGGCCTAGGGATTACACTTTCACTAGTGGACACTCTCAACATTAATCGCATAATAAATAACTCTTTCTCATATGTGCTACATACACTCTTTTGTTGGATGATGAACACATTGCGTAGGATTACACGAACCCTCAATGCCGGAGTTAACAAGCTCCACAATTCAATGTTCATATTTAAATAACCTTAGAGCATAATAGATCATTGCAAAATAAACCAAGAACTAACATAGTGCACACACTCGTCCACATTACACTATGAAGGAGGAATAGATCACATCAATACTATCATAATGATAATTAACTCCACAATCTACAAGAGATCATGATCATAGCCTACGACAAGAACCACACGGTGCACACACTAGTCACCTTTACACCATGCAGGAGGAATATACTACTTTAATAACATCACATGAGTAGCACACAACTAGTAGCGATACAAAGCTCATATGAATCTCAATCATGTAAAGAAGCTCATGAGATCATTGTATTGAAGTACATAGGAGAGAGATTAACCACATAGCTACCGGTACAGACCCAGAGCCTCGATGGAGAACTACTCCCTCCTCATGGGAGGCAAGCAGCGTTGATGGAGATGGATGTGGTGTCGATGGAGAAGCCTTCCGGGGGCACTTCCCCGTCCCGGCGGCGTGCCGGAACAGAGACTCCTGTCCCCCAGATCTTGGCTTCGCGATGGCGGCGGCTCTGGAAGGTTTCTCGTACCGTGGCTTTTCCGTCCCGAGGTTTTAGGTCGAGGGGCTTCTTATAGGCGAAGAGGCGGCGTCGGAAGGGGTCGCGGGGCCACCGGACAATAGGGCGGCGCGGCCGGGGCTCGGGCCGCGCCAGCCCCATGTGTGGGGCCCCCGTGGGTCCACTCGGCGACTCTCGGGTGTTCGGATGCTTCCGGGCAAAATAGGAACACAGGCGTTGATTTCGTCCGATTCCGAGAATATTTCCTTACTAGGATTTACGGAACCAAAAGCAACGTAGAAAACGAGAACCGGCCCTTCGGCATCTCGTCAATAGGTTAGTTCCGGAAAATGCACGAATATGACATAAAGTGTGCATAAAACATGTAGATATCATCAATAATGTGGCATGGAACATAAGAAATTATCGATACGTCGGAGACGTATCGGCATCCTCAAGCTTAGTTTCGCTCGTCCGAGCGAGTAAACGATAAATAAAGATAATTTACGGAGTGACATGCCATCATAAACTTGATCATATTGTAAACATATGTAATGAATGCAGCGATCAAAACAATGGTAATGACATGAGTAAACAACTGAATCATAAAGCAAAGACTTTTCATGAATAGTACTTCAAGACAAGCATCAATAAGTCTTGCATAAGAGTTAACTCATAAAGCAATAAATCAAAGTAGAGGTATTGAAACAACACAAAAGAAGATTAAGTTTCAGCGGTTGCTTTCAACTTGTAACATGTATATCTCATGGATAGTTGTCAATGCAAAGCAATATAACAAGTGCAATAAGCAAGTATGTAAGAATCAATGCACAGTTCACACAAGTGTTTACTTCTTGAGGTGGAGAGAAATAGGTGAACTGACTCAACATAAAAGTAAAAGAATGGTCCTTCAAAGAGGAAAGCATCGATTGCTATATTTGTGCTAGAGCTTTTATTTTGAAAACATGAAACAATTTTGTCAACGGTAGTAATAAAGCATATGAGTTATGTAAATTATATCTTACAAGTTGCAAGCCTCATGCATAGTATACCAATAGTGCCCGCACCTTGTCCTAATTAGCTTGGACTACCTGGATCATCGCAATACACATGTTTTAACCAAGTGTCACAAGGGGTACCTCCATGCCGCCTGTACAAAGGTCTAAGGAGAAAGCTCGCATTTTGGATTTCTCGCTTTTGATTATTCTCAACTTAGACATCCATACCGGGACAACATGGACAACAGATAATGGACTCCTCTTTAATGCATAAGCATGTGGCAACAATTAGTGTTCTCATATGAGATTGAGGATATATGTCCAAAACTGAAACTTCCACCATGATTCATGGCTTTAGTTAGCGGCCCAATGTTCTTCTCTAACAATATGCATGCTCTAACCATTAAAGTGGTAGATCTCTTACTTCAGACAAGACGGACATGCATAGCAACTCACATGATATTCAACAAAGAGTAGTTGATGACGTCCCCAGGAACATGGTTATCGCACAACAAGCAACTTAATAAGAGATAAAGTGCATAAGTACATATTCAATACCACAATAGTTTTTAGGCTATTTGTCCCATGAGCTATATATTGCAAAGGCGAATGATGGAATTTTAAAGGTAGCACTCAAGCAATTTACTTTGGAATGGCGGAGAAATACCATGTAGTAGGTAGGTATGGTGGACACAAATGGCATAGTGGTTGGCTCAAGGATTTTGGATGCATGAGAAGTATTCCCTCTCGATACAAGACTTAGGCTAGCAAGGTTATTTGAAACAAACACAAGGATGAACCGGTGCAGCAAAACACACATAAAAGACATATTGTAAACATTATAAGACTCTACACCGTCTTCCTTGTTGTTCAAACTCTTTACTAGAAATTATCTAGACCTTAGGGAGACCAATTATGCAAACCAAATTTTAGCAAGCTCTATGTATTTCTTCATTAATGGGTGCAAAGTATATGATGCAAGAGCTTAAACATGAGCACAACAATTGCCAAGTATCACATTATCCAAGACATCTTATCAATTACTACATGTAGCATTTTCCGTTTCCAACCATATAACAATTAACGAAGCAATTTCAACCTTCGCCATGAACATTAAAAGTAAAGCTAAGAACACATGTGTTCATATGAACCAGCGGAGCGTGTCTCTCTCCCACGCAAGCATGTATTTATTCAGAGAATGAAAATAACAAAACAAAAATAAAAGCACACAGACGCTCCAAGTAAAGTACATAAGATGTGGCCGAATAAAAATATAGTTTCAAGAGAAGGAACCTGATAATTTGTCGATGAAGAAGGGGATGCCTTGGGCATCCCCAAGCTTAGATGCTTGAGTCTTCTTGAAATATGCAGGGTGAACCACCGGGGCATCCCCAAGCTTAGACTTTTCACTCTTCTTGATCATAGTATATCATCCTCCTCTCTTGACCCTTGAAAACTTCCTCCACACCAAACTCGAAACAAACTCATTAGAGGGTTAGTGCATAATCAAAATTCACATGTTCAGAGGTGACACAATCATTATTAACACTTCTGGACATTTCCCAAAGCTACTGGAAGTCAATGGAACAAAGAAATCCATCCAACATAGCAAAAGAAGCAATGTGAAATAAAAGGCAGAATCTGTCAAAACAGAACAGTCCGTAAAGAAGAATTTTAAAATGGCACCAGACTTGCTCAAATGAAAATGCCCAAATTGAATGAAAGTTGCGTACATATCTGAGGATCACTCACGTAAATTGGCATATTTTTCTGAGTTACCTACAGAGAATTAGGCCCAGATTCGTGACAGCAAAGAAATCAGTAATCGCTAGCAGTAATCCAAATCTAGTATGAACCTTACTATCAAAGACTTTACTTGGCACAAAAAAACACAAAACTAAGATAAGGAGAGGTTGCTACAGTAGTAAACAACTTCCAAGGCACAAATATAAAACAAAGTACTGTAGCAAAATAACACATGGGTTATCTCCCAAGAAGTTCTTTTTTTATAGCCATTAAGATGGGCTCAGCAGTTTTAATGATGCACTCGCAAGAAATAGTGGTTGAAGCAAAAGAGAGCATCAAGAGGCAAATTCAAAACAAATTTAAGTCTAACATGCTTCCTATGCATAGGAATCTTGTAAATAAACAAGTTCATGAAGAGCAAAGTAACAAGCATAGGAAGATAAAACAAGTGTAGCTTCAAAAATTTCAGCACATAGAGAGGCATTTTAGTAACATGAAAATTTCTACAACCATATTTTCTCTCTCATAATAACTTTCAGTAGCAACATGAGCAAACTCAACAATATAACTATCACATAAAGCATTCTTATCATGAGTCTCATGCATAAAATTATTACTCTCCACATAAGCATAATCAATTTTATTAGTAATAGTGGGAGCAAATTCAACAAAGTAGCTATCATTATTATTCTCATCAAGTGTAGGAGGCATAGTATAATCACAACAAAATTTACTCTCCATAGTAGGTGGCACCAAAAGACCACTATCATTATAATCATCATAAATAGGAGGCAAAGTATCATCAAAGAAAATTTTCTCCTCAATGCTTGGGGGACTAAAAATATCATGCTCATCAAAACCAGCTTCCCCAAGCTTAGAATTTTCCATATCATTAGCAACAATGGTGTTCAAAGCGTTCATACTAATATGTTCCATAGGTTTTTTAATTTTCGCATCAAACAATCCATGTTTTAAATCAGGAAATAGAATAAGAAGCTCATTCTTGTCCATTATGCCAAACTAGTGTAAACAAGAAACAAAAAAATGTAATTGCAGGATCTAAAGGAAATAGCTTCGAGTACTTACAACGGTGAAAATAGCTTAGTAGTCGAGATCCGGAGTGTGAGTACCTTTTACTTTTCCTCCCCGGCAACGGCGCCAGAAAATAGCTTGATGTCTACGGGTGCTTCTATTCTTGTAGACAGTGTTGGGCCTCCAAGAGCAGAGGTTTGTAGAACAGCTAAGCAAGTTTCCCTTAAGTGGATCACCCAAGGTTTATCGAACTCAGGGAGGAAGAGGTCAAAGATATCCCTCTCATGCAACCCCGCAACCACAAAGCAAGAAGTCTCTTGTGTCCCCAACACACCTAATAGGTGCACTAGTTCGGCGAAGAGATAGTGAAATACAGGTGGTATGAATAAGTATGAGCAGTAGTAACGTAAAGAAACAAGAAACAAGCAGCGATAGCGATATTTAGGAACAAGGCCTAGGGATTACACTTTCACTAGTGGACACTCTCAACATTAATCGCATAATAAATAACTCTTTCTCATATGTGCTACATACACTCTTTTGTTGGATGATGAACACATTGCGTAGGATTACACGAACCCTCAATGCCGGAGTTAACAAGCTCCACAATTCAATGTTCATATTTAAATAACCTTAGAGCATAATAGATCATTGCAAAATAAACCAAGAACTAACATAGTGCACACACTCGTCCACATTACACTATGAAGGAGGAATAGATCACATCAATACTATCATAATGATAATTAACTCCACAATCTACAAGAGATCATGATCATAGCCTACGACAAGAACCACACGGTGCACACACTAGTCACCTTTACACCATGCGGGAGGAATATACTACTTTAATAACATCACATGAGTAGCACACAACTAGTAGCGATACAAAGCTCATATGAATCTCAATCATGTAAAGAAGCTCATGAGATCATTGTATTGAAGTACATAGGAGAGAGATTAACCACATAGCTACCGGTACAGCCCCGAGCCTCGATGGAGAACTACTCCCTCCTCATGGGAGACAAGCAGCGTTGATGGAGATGGCGGTGGTGTTGATGGAGAAGCCTTCCGGGGCACTTCCCGTCCCGGCGGCGTGCCGGAACAGAGACTCCTGTCCCCCAGATCTTGGCTTCGCGATGGCGGCGGCTCTGGAAGGTTTCTCGTACCGTGGCTTTTCCGTCCCGAGGTTTTAGGTCGAGGGGCTTCTTATAGGCGAAGAGGCGGCGTCAGAAGGGGTCTGGGGCCACCAGACAATAGGGCGGCGCGGCCAGGGCCTGGGCCGCGCCAGCCCCATGTATGGGCCCCCTGTGGGTCCACTCTGGCGACTCTCGAGTGTTCTGGATGCTTCCGGGCAAAATAGGAACCTGGGCGTTGATTTCGTCCGATTCCGAGAATATTTCCTTACTAGGATTTCTGGAACCAAAAACAGCAGTAAAACAGAACCGGCTCCTTCGGCATCTCGTCAATAGGTTAGTTCTAGAAAATGCACGAATATGACATAAAGTGTGCATAAAACATGTAGATATCATCAATAATGTGGCATGGAACATAAGAAATTATCGATACGTCGGAGACGTATCAGGGAGGAAGAGGAGGAGTCCATGGTTGCAGAGGAAGGGGGTTTTCGATTGCTAATGCAGAGGATGAAGAGGCGAACGGCTCGGATGAGGTTAAATAAAGGGGATACAGTGGATGATGATTCAATGCTGTGGCAGTTTCGAGGATGCGGTGCCAAAACTGTCAAATCGTGCAGTGCGGAGAAGTTGAGAAGGCAAGGCATCATGATGGAAGGGCACTGTAGCGGTTCTGCTCTGCAATGCGTGACCCGATGAAGGAAAATAGAGTGGTTTTGGAATTATTATTGCCAAACCAGGGGGGGCATGTGTTATCACCAGATTTTAGCCAAATCAGAAGATGGGCCGTGATTGAGATGGGCTTGGAAGATATACACATAAAGTGTTTCTGAATCGGCCTCGTGCGAGAATTTGGGCTAGATTGCCCGTATATTTGTACATTATGGTAGATCGCATTTTAGTTTAGAATTAAGAGATAGAGTTTGGTTCGTACACAGTTAGGTTTATTCCAAAGATAGAAAGTCCACGGACTATAAATATGTACCTAGGGTTATTGAGAAAGGAGGACAATCACGTTCACAACAAACACAATCTAGGCGCATCGCCACCCCTTGTTTCGAGGGTTTCTTCCGGTAGCGTCATATTGCCCAGATCGCATCTCGCGATCTGGGCAGTATAAGTTTATTCGTTGTTTGTGTTGCTCGTACTGAAGTCTTGTTGATGGCGAGTAATACTGTTATCATAGATGTTTTGGGGCTAACGTCGATACTTTTCTGATATGTTTGCTTAGCTACGCTGCCCCTAAATATCTAGCTGCCTTTGCACCTATATTGGGTGTAGGGGCAGCACCTTGCTTGGACTTTATTTAGTAGATCTGATCTGTTATAGTTGTTCCTTGTTTTTCAAGGATTAGTTTGATATCCGCATGGTCAGGCCTTGCAAACGGGTTGAATGATCCAGTGGTGCGTGAGATACGGTTTGCCGATCCAAGATGGGTTGTTCCGGGAATCAACTTTGTGTTGGTTTTTAGGCCCCTTCTAGGACTAGTTTTCTGTTATCTTTCGTATCTGCCAGGCTCAACTACGTGTAGGACGTTCCAATTATGCGGTGAAAGCCCTAGACTGTCGTAGATCGATTTAACTTGGTTTTGATCAAGCAGGGTCCCCATGTTATCGTAGATCCAATACGAACCATGGATGAATCGGCTCTTTGAGCTGATTCACAGGATAACCGGAGAGCCGATCGAGGCTCGGATTTAATGTTTACGTGTCTGCCATGCAGGAAACTAATTGAAGCAATCCATCACCTTCCTGACCAGGTATAGGTCAGGTGGCACGCCCTCGCATTTAGCCAGGACGCGTGCCGGAGCATTGCGGGCCGTCGCCCGAGGGACCAGGGCCCACCAGCAGTCCTGGGAGCCTCCCGACTCTTCGTGTTGCTCGTCGCTGCTCGCCGGTGGGTTTTGGCAGGCAACAGAGTTGCAGATAGAAGATGTCCGGGGGCCTAAAGGAGAAGGAAGCTTGGAGGACAGGATGGAGAAACTAGAACAAGAGGTCTTCGCCTACAAGAAGATGGTTGAACGTGAAGTGGACATCTTCCACAGAATTGTGTTCGAACTTATTGATGAACACAAGAAGGAGACTACAAAGCTGTGGGACGATATCCTCTCACTTCACAACACTGCCAACCAACTTCAAGCACAACTTTATGATGTTCAGAATCAAAACTGTGAGTATGAAAACAGATTTAAACACATAAGCTATGCTGCCGGTTTCAGGATTCCCGAGACCAAGACGTCGTTTGTTGATGGAGATCCTCTTCCTTGGAAGTCTGATGACGGGAAGAATTTACCACCATCACCACCGAAGGAGTAATTCATCATTGGTATTGGCATCCCCTTGGTTTGTTCCAAGCTTGGGGGGGTGCCGCGGTATCACATCATCACTATCTTTTATCTTTTTACTATCAAGTAGTGTCATATCATGAGTAGGGAAGTTATCATATAAGATGGTTTGCAGTGTGGAAGTATCTCTCTTTTAGTTGGTTATCTATGTATCCCTTGGTGTGAGTTATCGTTATGGAATATTAATGAGAAGTTCTATCATTTACTTTTTGCACACCTTATTTTAGTTTGCAATTTCTGTTATATGATTGATCTTGTTGTTAGTATTGGTATCACTTTGGGAGCATCAAGTAAATCTATTTGGTTTTGGCAAACTTAGCATTGGTCAATAGCAACAACTTTGATGTTTAAGTAGAAAAGAGGAAGTACATGTAGATATATTATTTCATTATCTTTCTTGTTAGCTAATGAACTTAGTATTCTGAAGTTAAAATTGTTTGTGCTTACAAGGAAGATGCATGATTGTTTCTATCACATGTATATTTGTTTGTTTCCCTCAACTCTTATGCTTGCTAACCAACCTTGCTAGCCAAAGACCTGTACTGAGAGGGAATACTTCTCGTGCATCCAGAACCTTAAGCCAAACTCATGCCATTTGTGTCCACCATAACTACCTACTATGTGGTATTTTGCGCCACTCCAAGTAAATACTTCGTGTGCTACCTTTAAACAATTCAAAAAGTTATTATCTCTTATTTGTGTCAATGTTTTATAGCTCATGAGGAAGTATGTGGAGTTTTATCTTTCAATCTTGTTGGGCAGACTTTCACCAATGGACTAGTGGCATACATATCTGCTTATCCAATAATTTTGCAAAAAGAGCTGGCAACGGGGTTCCCAGCCCCAATTAATTAACTCTCATTAATAATTCTCTTCACATGTTTTGCCCTGATTCATCAGTAAGCAACTTAATTTTGCAATAGACACTCCTCCATGGTATGTGAAATGTTGGAAGGCACCCGAGGATTCGGTTAGCCATGGCTTGTGAAAGCGAAGGTTGGGAGGAGTTTCATCCATAAATAAAGCTAAAGTACATGTGTAAACACAAGAGAAGAGGGATGATCTACCTTGCTGGTAGAGATAACGTCCTTCATGGGAGCCGCTCTTTGAAAGTCTGTTTGACAAGGGGTTAGAGTGCGCACTACCATTCGTTGACAACAACAAACACCTCTCAAAACTTTACTTTTATGCTCTCTATATGATTTCAAAACTTAAAAAGCTCTAGCACATGATGTAATCCCTGCTTCCCTCTGCGAAGGGCCTATCTTTTACTTTTATGTTGAGTCAGTAAACCTATTTCCCTCCATCTCAAGCAAGCAATTGAGTTGTTGTGATCCAACCATCTATATTGTTACCTATTTAATCATGTCTTTTATTCTTCCTTGTTTAGTACCAATTTTATCTGAATGAATATGACTTTGAAGGTTATCTATGCTTGGAAAATAAGTACAATCTGTTAATCGTTCTCTGACCAAGAACAAAATTTGCCATCACCAATTATGATTTCCTATGCACCTTCATTTGTGATTTCTCTTTACTTGTTTCAAGTTGAGTTATATGAGGAAGTTGTTTACTAGAATATCTTGTGTAGATTAATAAATGTGATGCTTCTTGTCAGTATTTTATTTATCGACTCTCCACTCCATAAACATGAGGTCTTGTTTACTGAGCTCAGTTTCGCTTGGGGACAAGCGATGTCTAAGCTTTGGGGGAGTTGATACGTCCATTTTGCATCACTATTTTATATCATAATTTACTGTTATTCATTGATATATTTCATATTTAGAGATGATACTTATGTTATTTCACCTATTTTGCATATTTCATGATTATTGGAGAATTACTCACCGGAGTCAGGATTCTGCTGGAAAAAGCACCGTCAGGATACAGTATTTCTGAAGATCAACAATTGATGGGAAATATACCGAAGCTCCTATTTTTCCAGATGACGGAGCCAGCCAAAAAGGGAAGCCGAGGAGGGCCGCCATGGGCCCCCATAGGCCGGCGCGGGCTCCACCCTGGCCGCGCCGCCATGTGGGGAGGGGGCCCACGACCCCCATCGGCCATCTCCCTTTCGCGTACTTCATCTCCAGAGAACCCTAAGGTGTACGGGAGGATCGAGAATAAACACAGCCGCCTCTGCGGGGCGGAAAACACCAGAGAGAAAAGAGCTCTCCGGCAGGCTGAAATCTGCCGGGGAAATTCCCTCCCGGAGGGGGAAATCGTCGCCATCGTCACCGTCATCGAGCTGGACTTCATTGGGATCATCATCATCATCATCTCCACCGTCGACACCATCATCTCCACCGCTGCACCTCGTCACCGCTGTAACATCTAGGGTTGAATCTTGATGACTTCATAGGGGAAACTCTCCCGGTATTGATTACTACTTGTTATTGATGCTATTGTGTGAAACCATTGAATCAAGGTTTATGTTCAGATTGTTATCCATCATCATATCACCTCTGATCATGTTCCATATGATGTCTTGTGAGTAGTTCGTTTAGTTCTTGAGGACATGGGTGAAGTCTAAATGTTAGTAGTGAACTATGTTGAGTAATATTTAATGGTTTGATATTTAAGTTGTGGTGTTATTCTTCTAGTGGTGTCATGTGAACGTCGACTACATGATACTTCACCTTTATGGGCCTAGGGGAATGCATCTTGTATTCGGTTGCTAATTGTGGGGTTGCCGGAGTGACAGCAACCTGAACCCCTGTTGGTATATCGATGCATGAGGGATAGCAGGATCTCAGAGTTTAAGGCTGTGGTTAGATTTATCTTAATTACTTTCTTGTATTTGCGGATGCTTGCAAGGGGTTTAATCACAAGTATGTATTAGTCCTAGGAAGGGCGGTGCATTAGCATAGGTTCACCCACACAACACTTATCAAAACAATGAAGATTAATCAACTATATGAAGCGAAAGCACTAGACTAAATTCCCGTGTGTTCTCAAGAACGTTTGGTCATCATAAGTAAAGAAACCGGCTTGTCCTTTGTGCTAAAAAGGATTGAGCCACTCGCTGCAATTATTACTCTCGCATTTTACTTACTTGTATTTTATTTATCTGCTATATCAAAACCCCCTGAATATTTGTCTGTGAGCATTTACAGTGAATCCTTCGTCAAAACTGCTTGTCAACACCTTCTGCTCCTCGTTGGGTTCGACACTCTTATTTATCGAAAGTACTACGATACACCCCCTATACTTGTGGGTCATCACTCCCTGCATGATGAACACCCAACAACAAGCCCTCAACAGTCTCTTCTCCGGCTAGGGGCAGCTGGTTTTCGGGAGTGAAGGACTCCATCTCGCCGCGTGTCCTCGTGATGGGAAATAAACAACAACGGTGGCAGGTGGAAAATGACGGTGGTGGTAGAGGTCAAAACGAGGGTTTGGCCGAAGAATGGTTTATATAGACAAATTGGCAACAAATCGTGTGATTAGCAGAAGGTAAGCAAGCATTAGTGACGAGCGTAAATGCGTGCTTAACTGAAATTAAGCAGGGCAAGCTAAATTTGTGGGATATAAGCCATACATGCGGGGCTCCACAGGGTCCGGGTCTGGGGACTGCTGGAACGCCCCCCACCCCGCTCTCCCTGATGGGGAGCATATATTGTCGTTAATACCCCCATGGGGATAAATTAGATACCACACCCAGCCCCTAATAGTGGAAAGCCCCGTCGGGTTTCGGGTAAACGGTCCCCATTGCCATCCCTACGTGAGAGTGAGTTACATTTGTCAATACTATTCGGTATTGTTATCGACCTGCTTTAGTGTATCCTCTTGTTACGGTGAGTTCTTCAAATTTATACGAAATATTTTTTACCTCATTAATTTCACTAACCAACAAGTAATTTTTTCACCTCACTAATGTTACTACCAACAAGTAATTCTTTTACTTCTACCAACAAGTTTGGTTTTTTCATTCAATCTAATATTTACCATTACTCCATTAGAAATAAACATTAACCTAAATAATATTTTCTTTGTTTTTTACTCTTTTAGGTAGGTAGGGATGTTTAATAAAACCTTTTGTTGCAAAGCATTTCACTCTCAATTAAAGTAAACCAAAGTGATTACACCACTCCGCCAATAAATTAGCCCATAACAATTTTCTAGTGTACTTTCGTTGTCTATAACATTCTTAAATATCACAAATCTTGGTACACTCATTGGGAGCATATGAATGTCAAGAAGTATTTTGATAGTAGTTTTTAGAGTATAAGAGTGAATAGCATAAAACCACCACTTTGATGGTGAAATTTACCAAACACCACCACTTTACGTTTGCGGGACAAAAAAACCACCAGATTTTGCCCAGTTTTTTGCGAAAGGCGCTAAACACGAACTGAACGCGAATTGACAGGAAATATGACAAGTAGGGCCCACTAGTCAAAGCTGAGGTGGCAACAAAGACGCAGTAGCTTGCTGATGTGGACTATGCCCCACTTGTCAGCCGATTTTTTTTAAAAAAATAGCCTTTATCCCCAATCTCTCCGCGTTGACCACCACTGCTCGACTAGTGCGCCTCCCCCTGCTCCACTTGTGCTCGACTTGTGCGCGGCTGCCGTCGAGCGCCACCGCTGTCGAGCGCCGCCGCTGCTGCGCGACCACTGCACGCACCCTACCTTCCCGCGTCCCCAGCTCCACTCGCGAGCGGCACCGCAGAGAGCCGCCGCCGCAGAGCTGCTCGCCCCGCACTCCGACAACGCAAGCCCCTCCCCAACCCACATTTTCCCAGCCCGCGTGACCGCCGTTGATGCCCAAAGCCGACAGCAACGCCCGCTTGCCGGCGAAGATCGTGAGGAGCGCAGGACAGCGCCTCCGGCTGCCAACGGATCTCCACCCCGACCGCCGCTGTGCGCCGGCAAGGCATGCATCCTGCTCGATGAAGGAGGCCACGGCCCGCGGATGCACGGGAGGCATCGCCTCGAGCGCGAGATCTGCGAGCACTTGGCCATGGCGGCCGGCCGAGTTTCCGCCGCCGTCTCCTCCATCCGTCCCCAGCTCCACTCGCGAGCGAGATCTGCGATGTACGGGAGGCCATGTGGAAGAGGTGTGTCACACCACCGGCGAAAAAGGATATGGGGCCGAGCGGGGAGAGCAGACCGGAGCTCAGGCGGGAGGTTGGAGGAGGCGGTGCTCGCCGGTGCTGGGAGCGGTGGTTGTCGGGATGAATAAAGGAGAAGACCTCCACCTCCACCTCCCTTTATCTTTTTTATATTTTTTATTTCTTAAAGTGGGCTGACAAGTGGGACCAATGCCACCTCAGCCCTGACAATGGGCCCAACTGGTCAAATTTCGTGTCAATTCGCTCTAAATCAGCTATTAGCGCATTCTGCAAAAAACCTCGCAAAATCTGGTGGTTTTCTGCCCCGCAAACATAAAGTGGTAGTGTTCGGTAAATTTCACCATCAAAGTGGTGGTTTTATGCTATTCACTCAGAGTATAAGCTTGAAAACGTTGCTTTAAGTAACTGTATATTTTGAAAGTGATAAGGTGTAAGCAAGTGGTTTGTCCTATCTCCCCCTTTTGTTATGTAGTCTTGCTCACTTGACGATTTAGAGGATGAGGATATTTAGACCCTTCCTCGAACCAACCTATCTAACCTTTTTGAAACACAAAAATTAAGAAGTTCAATGAAAAAGGTCAATGTTTCTTCCAACCCTTCTAGCTCATTGAGCTCACCTCTATCTCCGGTTTAGGAAGTAGAAGCGAAACGGCGATCGAACTAACTTTGAAGTGACAAAATGCCATACCCCATACGAAATCAAATAAAAATACGATTATGAGTGAATCTCAAAGCTATTTCGAGTACATCTTAGAAGGTGAATCACAAAGCTAGTTTTAATGTCCCAAAAATAATATTAGGAGTGCAAAATAATGTCAACGATGTTATGTGGTAGCAAAGAAAGCACCCATACCGAGTCCAATGCAAGAAATAGCATAGTCATATTTCATAGCCTCTTTGATTCGAGGGATTTTAGAAAATGCGAAGATAGAAAATACGCATGATTACAATATCATGCCCATTTTAGTTTTGCATGATTTTATTTACATAGAATTTTGTTTTGTAGTGCCAAGGAAAAAACAAATACTCATAATTCTTGCCAAGAGGACGATCAATGGATATTAATTATTCCTAAAAAAATGCAGTCGAAAGTAGTTCACAGAAAAATTTCATCCTACAAATCAGACAACCTATGTATATTTCTTCTATAAGGATTCAAATCATCTGAAATTCATATGATAATATAATGAATCAAGCCCTAAAGTTGGAAATGGTCAATTGAACCTACACTTGGAAGTAGACTATTCTTATAGCAAAAGTGCATGACACGCTTAGTTAGTGTTTATTTAGACTACTCACAATGAGAGTATCATAGGTAGTATCATCCACTACATGCATGTAAAAAGCTGATGTATCACATCAATTAATGATGAAAAAGATAATAGTGGTAGTATCATAGATAGATACCGTATCATAGCACGTAAAATTAAAAAAATTAATGACAAATATATCTTGTACACACTTTTGTATTGAGATTCTACAAATCATTAAATACATGTAACATATGATACTACTACATGATATTATACATGGGAAATAGCCAGCTATCTAGGGGAATAGCTACCCACCCTCATCCAACCATTAATCTTCCCTATAGGGCATTCCAGACCGTTGATGGATTTAACGCCGTCAGCCTATCATTCCGCGTAATCCCACCTCTCATCCCCACACACACACACCTAGTCACCTAGCAGCAAACCGCTCGATTCCATTGTGATCCTCCCCCGCACCCCTTTTCTCTCCACCGTCTCCTGCCCCGCCCCGGTCACCATCACCTCCACTCCTCCTCACCATCACCTCCACTCCTCCAGGAAGGCCACGAAATAGGAAGCATGCGCGGATGAGGCGCACACGCCCAGAGCGGAGGCAGGCTACCAGGACGGCAGAGCACTGCCTCGGCGGCCGCTAGAGGACTTGCCCATCTCACCCGATCCAGATCTCTGCCCGTCGCTCGTCCCTAGCAATTGTGCAAGCAGCCGCCCCGTCGTTTTTTAGTCAGTTTTGCTTCACGTTTTCTTTCCGATCTGGATTTGTTCACGGTTCGACGAAGGCATGCCGTTCTTTTCTTTAATCTATTTTGTTCCACTTTTTTCTTTTCGATCAGAATTTTGTTCACAGTTTGAGGGAATCAGGTCCATGTGTAAAATTGTGTGTTTCCAATACAGATCCGATTTTTGTTCACGGTTTGCGGGAATCAGCCTGCCTTTCTCTCCCCTTCTCCATCCACCGCAGATCGTGGCACATGCGAGAAGAGAATGCGGCCGTCCCGGGCGTCGAGGGGGCTCCAACAGGCGACGTCGGGAGGAAGGAGAAGCTGGGCGGAGGCAGGCGCGAGCTCGTCCGCTGTTTTATTCGAACTTGATTTGCTCCACCTTTTTTTCCGATCTGGATTTTACCTCACAGTTTGAGCGAATCAGTATTTGTGAAATAAAGTTTTGCTCTAGTTTTTCGTCGATCTGGATTTCCTCTTGTAATTGAGTTGGATGTGTGGAGCAGTGGCGGCATTCTCGGATGATAACCTGGATTTGTTTTTTTTTTATGTAGGTTTCCAGTGATGATTTTTCTGCATGTTTTAGCATTTCCTCTATCATGTTCATGCCTCGATCCATGCCCACGGTCAGGCGATGGTTGAGGCCCGTAGTGGCGATGACGGACGGGCCTGGAGTGACGACCAGGCAGGAGGCTAGGAGCACGAAGCTACGTGCAGGCTGACTTCCTTTTCTATTTGATTTTTTCTGCTGGTCTCAACAGGATTTGTTTGTTCAGATCTTGATTTCTTGGATATCTCTTCCCTGGATTTCTTCCCTGGATTCTAGTAGTTGGGTGTTGGATCCATGGAATATTTTGCATTTTATTCCACGCGAAAGTGAGTATAGTACTACACACTTTCAGCTTAGTTCACCTCTGCTTCCATGGTTCTAAGAAAAAAAAAACAGTTTTAGTTTACAAATCCACACAAGTTTCCGGTGTAAGGACCTAAGCATCCACCGCTACCTGAATTAATTGTGGTTTTAATTATTGATTTCTTGTCGATTCCAAATTTGCTAAAAATTGGTCCAGATTTGTAATTTGGATTCGTTACAAAGCACCCGTACTGAGTTAACGGATTTGAAGAGTGTAGTTCAGTAGTGTTTGAAGACAACCCCTTTAATGTCTGAGCTCCCAGATCTCATCCCATCGGTCAATTTTTTGTTTTGTTCTTGATCTGTTTTATCTTTGCTCTTCTGCTTTTCATGCATCCATTACAAATTCCGGAGGATGATTATGTTCCTCGCGGTGGCCCGGACGCCACACACGATTCTGTGGTGATATCCTGATTGGTTGCGTTCTCGGTGCCAGCTTATTGTGGAAACACAACATATATTTCACTTATTTTTCGGCACTTTTCTTGTGTTTTTGGGATCTAAATGACGCGAGACTATGATAGGAAAGCGCCTATGTGGTGACCATGTCATTTCTTTCATGTTTGATAGGAAGATCTGATAGATTCCTCAGAACTCTTTTGTTCTTGGTTATGTCGTAATTTCACAAAAAATATTTTTATCAAACTTTTTTTAGATCAACATTTTTATCAAACTTTGATTTGCACTCTTTTCTTCTTTTGCTTCTGACGATTGTGATTGGAGCATCCTAGATCGAAGCTATTTGGAGGAGCCTATACACGAGGAGGAGGGAGTCATCTGCGCCTGTTTTGCTGCTCACGGACCGTGTCCTAATTACACTGTAGTCCTAATCCTGTGGCGCCATGATAATGCTTTGTGTGCTCCTCTGATTCTATAATAATTGGGCTAGTATTTTGGGTGGCATTTTGCTGCGCAAGATGTGTTTTCTGAACGCGCTGCCTTCGAGGAACTTTCCATACGGAGCCATGCATAGTAGCATCTTGTGTGCTTCTGTATATTTGAGAGGTTCAGACAGTGTTAAGTTGAGCCTGTATTTTCAAGTGAATGTTCAAAAGCTTGCTTTCTTTTTTGGGGAATGTTCGAAAGCCTTCTATTACCAGGTAAGATAGACATACTGAACTATTTGTAGAGAAAGTCTCTTTTCTTAAAATACCTCGATGATGCACAAGGAGTAATGTGTTATTTTCTCGGTTAAGATTTGAATGGAGCCTGATGCTGCAGAAGCATACATTCTATTACTAATAAAAACATTAATTTGGATAGAGGACAGAAATATTATTTTCGCTTCCTTTGAAATCTGACATTTGCATGTATGTGCACATCTAAAATCATAGATGCTATGCTGTTGAAACATGGTTCATTTTTTGCCGGATTTGGGCTGATCATAATCACTAAAAGGAACATATGACGAATAGTAGTAGTATTAATCTCCAGCATTGCCATGGTTTATAATTTTTTACGTAATACACCTTTTTAAAAAATGTGACTTCAACCATGGAGGGATGATCTGGAGAAGGGAGAAAAAAAATCAAAAGCTTGGAGTAGCAGCAGCGACTACATGATTTGTGGGCAAATGAAAGGTAAGGCAACCTGAGACTGATTTGGTAGAAACTTTCTAGCTGCAGTCGACGGTGCAGACGAACGAGAATGAGTCAGTGCTGTTGATTTCTTAGCAATGTCTCGTGGTGTGTGTCCGGGTGTGTATATTCTTCTTGCTGTAATTTTACTTTTTAGCAGGATGGAAATTAAGGAAAGCTGATGATTTGTCAGTTCCAAGAAAAGCTAATTTTGATTGATCTTTATGTCTAGGCAACGTGCGGCGGTGGTGCCATGACTGAACGGATCCCTGCCCATCCCCGGACGAGTGGAGGACCTGATCGGGTTGCCACCATGGCTACGACATGCTTCTTTCGCGTGGCGACTATTGCAACGTGAGGATGCTGAGAAACCAGACCATGGCCACGGCATGTGCGGCATCAGCTCACAGCGGAGCCGGCCCAAGACGCCAGGAGGCCGATGGGAGGAGATCCTATGTTGTTGTTTTATGTACATGGTGTGTACCCGATCCAGACCCATGTTCATTCAAATAATGGTTAAAAAAACAGGACGGAACATTCTATCAATATCTTGTAATATTTTCTGAACCTGATCTCATCCATGTTTATTTTACAGAAAACATGGGAAGTTTTCGCAAATTAGAAAACATGGGAAGTATTTTCGTGATGATTTTATGGGTTGCTGGTATAACATTAAAATAATACCAAATTTATTCGATTGGAAGCACACGTCAGAGGTGGTGAGCGTTATTGGTTCTCGAAAAGTCTTCGGTTTAGCTCTCAACTTCTGATTGGCAACGGTGCCCTTTTTCCCTGGTAGCATAGTGGGGCTGAGCGCAGGCTTTTTCCTGGACGGTTAACGGACGTGAGAGGCAGGAAACGGCAGCACGAATCCGGGAAGAATATCCAACGGTCCATGGCCTATGCGTAGCTATCCCCCTAGTTAGAAAATCCGCGTCGTATTATACATTGTGAAGATAGTATCGTACACTTATATCATATGCATGATAGTACTATATGATACTCCCTATTTTTTTTTTGAGAGCAACCACATATATTTCAATTATTGAAAATCAAGTTCCATGAACACACAAAAGTGCAAACTGAAAGATAGACCAGGAGAAAACAGTTGTCCTGGAAACTTTGCAAGTAAAACCCTAAAAAAAGAAAAAATACATAATCATTCTTAGGGTTTCCTGCACTCGCCGAAGCCAACGGCCGCCGCCAAACCCCAACGCCGCCTAGACATACGTTAGAAGAGACGCCGAACCTCCACCATTGCCAGATCCAAATTAGCACCATCACCAAAGAGGCTTTGTGAGTCAATGAATAGACCCGCTGCGAGCAGTAAGGCACATGTCGCTGTGGCACATTGACCGGGGGACGTCCCCGTGCTTCCTTGAACCAAGATCCACCGCATCCCACCGATGAAGTCGGGGAAATGCGATAGACCCACCACCTCCGGGCCAACATCCTTGCTCCAGAGCATCCATCTCGCCCCGGCCCCTGGCGCCGCCGTAGAAAACGACGAACGCCAGCGACACGTGGGGAAACTAATCTCGCCAGATCTGAAGATCGACGAGAAGACCAAGCCGCCGATCTGAAGGATCGACAAGCACACGTTGCCAACAACTCCGAGACGCCACCGTAAAGATGGCCGCCGGTGTGGGAGTAGAGTTGCGGCGAGATTATTTGGGGCGCCGCTCCCGCCACCCCAACGACGCACCATAGCGGACAAGTCCTAACTACGAACGGAGGAACGAGCTCCCCTCCCCCTCCTGCCGCCGGAGCGGCAAGCGGAGGGGGAGGGGGCCAGCGCCGGCGTTGGTGTAGATGGGATCTAGGTCGCCTGCCTGTCGCCTGGGAGAGGAAAGAGGCGAAACGGTTCGCATAGTATGATACTCCCTATTGTGACTACTCTTAGTATTGAAAGAAGTGTGACGTGCAAACCCAAAACCTTTACAACAAAAAATGGGGTCAGCGAAAACGAACTATAGTACAAAGCCACAAACGGACAATATGGCTACAAAAAGTTTGAGAAATGATGGCTGTTGCAGTACAACATGCCAACACACGCAGACTAATTTATACACCCAAAAGAGCAGCAAATTCACCACTTTGTGTTCCAAAATCAGCAAATTCACAGCCCAAAGCGTAGACGACCACCCAACCTTACTGTTCATAACCACGCCACCACGCGCGAAAAGCCCCAACGTCCGAACTGTTCTTCTACCTTCCCTTCCACGCCTCTCTCTCCACCTCCCCGCTTTCCCTTTCCTCCCAGATTCCCAGCTCGCCACGGCGCCATGCCGGCGGCGGTCGCCTGCTCCGTCAAGTGCCGCCCCCACTACCGCCTCTCGGCGCCGCAGCCCCCCGCCGCGCTGGAGCTCCTGCCCCGCGCGCAGGCCGCCGCCGGCGAGCTGCGGGCGACCCGGTGCCGGAGCCCGCCCTCCCTGTCCTTCGCGCGGGCCTCCGACCACCAAGCGGATTCTCCCCGCGCTCCCTGCCGGAGCAGCCCCCCGTCCGCTAGGCGAGCCCGCCGCGCCGGCGTGGCGGGCGAGGACGCGGGCCGCCCCGATTCCGCGGCCGCGCTGCTCGGCGGCGCGCAGTCGCTGCACGCCATATTCCGCGACGAGCTCGTGCGGAAGGCCTTCTACGCGGCCGAGGCGGCTCACCGCGGCCAGGTGCTCGGCCGTGTCCCTCGCTCATCTGCGCATTTTGGTGGACGTTTGAGTGAGGTGACTTAACCGCGTCCCTCAATTGGGCGTTCTGGTGGTTTCTGCAGATGCGCGCGAGCGGCGACCCTTACCTGCAGCACTGCGTGGAGACGGCCGCGCTGCTCGCGGAGCTGGGCGCCGGCCCTTCGGTTGTCGCCGCGGGGCTGCTGCACGACACCGTCGACGACGCAGGTCTGGATTATGGCTCCATCTCCCAGCAATTCGGCGCTGGCGTCGCGGACCTTGTCAAAGGGGTAAGAATCTGAATATTGTATGCAGTTACTAGATGTAACTGACATTAGGATCTTTTTTTGCGATGAACTGACATTAGGATCTTATGAGCAGGCTCACTTGTTACTGGTAACTAGTTTGGTAGAGCTGATTCAGAGCTTCTTCCTTGGCACACCTCTTTTTCTTTTTATTACACTCGTAGCAGCATTTGCAGATAACTTTTTGAGCATGACATAATTAGCTGACATTAGGATCTGATGAGCAGGCACACTTGTTAGTGGTAACTAGTTTGGTAGGGTTGATTGAGAGCTTCTTTGTTGGTATACGTCTTTCTCTAAAAAAAAGATCACTCATACCAGCATCTGCCGATAACTTTTTGAGCGTGACATAATCTTCGCCTGAGTCCAGGACCAGGTCATAATCACAATTGATTACTTATATGATTCTGTCTCTGCATGACCCTTTCTTCTATTTTCATATTTCTTGGTCTTGTCATTTTCGTGGTCGAGAAGTAGATGCTGTTAGGTTTCTGGCCGTCTAGCTAAAGTAATTGATTAAAGATTGTGATCGACAGAAGATGCTGACCGTTACGTTATTGATAGGGCTTCTAGATGAAAATTTCTTAAGGCAGATATTGAGTTAACATCAGCTCCTTATTATATTAGGCAGTAGCCACCTCCTAGGATTGACTTACGCTTTAGTATATTGTAGAATCTGCTCCTGGTTGGTTACCAGATCATGTCAGATATGCTTTTTGGTGATTTTGTTAGTCTGTTCTCTGATTTTTCTTTCTGTGAACGGTCTACTTAGGTTATGATATCATATTTATTATCTAGAACGTGGAAAAGGCTGTTATGCGATACTGGTTACTTTAAGTCAATATTACCACCTGATATATGTTAGGGTGCTTGGCCAACTTTTTCTCTGACAAGGAGGCTTGGCCATTGTGGAATGACTAGATTTAGTGTGTTGATTTCTTTATAGGTTTCTAACCTAAGTCATTTGAGCAAACTGGCTCGTCGAAGCAATACAGCTAGCAGAACTGATGAAGCTGACAGGTTACGTACTGTCTTCCTTGCAATGGAAGATGCGAGAGCCGTGCTCATCAAACTTGCTGATAGACTACATAATATGAGGACGTTGGATTCGTTGCCCAAGATCAAGCGTCAGTGCTTTGCAAAGGAAACACTGGAGATATTTGCTCCGTTGGCAAATCAATTGGGGATATTGAACTGGAAGGAACAGCTTGAAAATCTGTGCTTCAAGCACCTTTACCCAGAACAATATGAGGAACTGTCATCTAATCTTCATCAATTCTACAACAGAGATATGATTGCAGCAGCAATAAGGCGACTGGAACAAGCCCTTCAGGTGAGCGGACTATCCTATCGTTCCATATCGGGGAGGCATAAGAGCATGTACAGCATCTACAGCAAGATGGCAAGGTAATCTCGTGCATTATGTTTTACTTCTGCTATCCTTGCTAGTAAAAAATATTCAAATAATCGCATTTCATTTTTAGTCTTGTTGAAATCAAATAATTTATTATCCATTTTACATAGTTTCTGCACTACCTTGAACATAACTTTGAAGAAACCTTGCTAGGCTGAGAGACATATATACAGGCTAATGTGATTGTTTCTTATTACAGGAAGAAACTGGAGATGGATGAAATCTATGATGTACATGGGGTGCGTGTGATACTTGAGAATAAAGCTGATTGTTTCACAACATTAGAAGTTGTCCATCATTTGTGGCCTAGAATTCCTGGGAAGTTCAAAGACTATGTGAACAGCCCCAAACCTAATGGGTATGACCTTGCAAAGATTTGCTATAGTATGCCGAAAATGTTTTAGTTACTGTGGTAACTTATTTTCTCTTAACTTGTAGGTACCAGTCCCTGCACACGGTTGTCCTCAGTGAAGAAGCACTCCCATTAGAGATCCAAATTCGTACTGGGGACATGCATTTGCAGGCAGAGTTCGGAATTGCTGCACATTGGAGGTACAAGGAAGGCCTTCGGAGTTGCTCTTCATGCGCTCCTGAAATGGTTGACTGGGTTAGATGTGTTGTTACGTGGCAGTGTGAATCTTTGCACATAGATCACCCTTCACCTCTTGGAGTTGGTCCGTCACCGAGGACAACATGCACCTTCCCTTCTCACTCTGACGATTGTCCTTTCTCCTATTCGAAACAATATGATCACAGTGGACCAATCCTAGTAATACTTCTGGAGAATGAAAAGGTGGAGTACATTCACTATTTTTCGCGTTTGTGCTTTCTGATTAACTATATAGTTGCAATGTGTTAATTTAAATCTCGTCAAAGAGCAGTAAAACTGATTTTGTTCTGTTTGTTTTGTTCAGATGTCAGTGCAAGAGCTCCCCCAAAAGTCAAAAATACTGGACCTATTGAAGAGGGCATCTTCCTATGACATGCAGTTGAGCCTGAGGCTGAATTGCCATGCTGTGCACAATTTGAACCAAGAGCTGAAGATGGGCGATGTGCTGGAGCTGATTCCTTCAACTCCATGCAAATCTGGAAGTTACATGAGGGGGTTCCACCAAATTTCTGATCACCGTCTCGCGGTTTCGCCATCTTGACAGACGTCGAACAGTAGATCTTGTGAATATAGATATGACAGAGCAGCTAATCATCTGAAGTTCAGATTCTACGCTGACATAACAGTAACAGATAGTGTAGTATGTGGTGTTTATTTGTTGAAGTAGAGGAAAAGAAGGTACGTAGCATGTAAAATTCATCTGAAGTTTAGGTTCTCCTGCACTGACAGAATAGTAACACATTGTTAGCATCTGGTGTATATTTTGTTGATAATTTGTTGAAGTAGCACAAGATTGCAAGCATGTAAATATGTGATAAGAGTTTGAGCACAGTAAATGGTTTCCGTAGGACAACCCTTATTGGAATGTAAACACTGTTCTGATACACAGAGATTTGGTGCACATGGGCACAAGTAATCTTGTTTTAAAAAAAAATCAAAAATCATATTTTTGAGTTTCAAAAAATTCTGAAAACAAATCTGCATATAGTCAATGATGTATCCCGCAAACGTGTAAAAAATCAATTTCAAATACTTTATATTCTGAGCTACACAGAAATGACAAGAAATGACAAAATTGTATATATGAGTAGTCATTTTCAAATCTCCAAAACATATCAGAATTTGTCATTTTTTTAGCACAAAATAAAAGGAATTTCTGGTTGAGATTTTGCATGATTGTGGAATGTATCACTGACAATCTTCATAATTATCTTTATATTTTCTGATAACTTGTTAAAATATCTTTTATTTTTTTAATGACGAGAGCATTGGAGCCAAAATCACTTTTTATACGTGCTTTCAGTTCTCTAGTAGTTCCGATTTTTCTTATGAAAGAATTGCGAATTTATAAAATATTTTGCTCCACGAGGTAGACATTGAAATGCCAGGGAGCTTTACTGCATAAGATGCAAAATGAGAAGTGAAGAAAAAAGTAAAAAAAATATACGACGCCTGAGAGATTCGAACTCTCGCGGGGAAACCCCATGTACTTAGCAGGCACACGCCTTAACCACTCGGCCAAAGAGTCTTTGTTGTGTATAGAATGAACATTATATTATTTGTACTATTTGTTTATTTTTGGTGTTGCTGGTTCTTCGGAAGGAAAGAATGTATACAGTACAGCCCAGAAACATACACGCGTCATTACAAAGCTTGGACAGTGCTGTTGCTGACGGCGACGCGCTGAAGGTGAAGCAGCTGCCAGTTTGGTGCTGCTGCAGGTGTTCTGAACCATGCCTGTGAGTGACCCCTTCAGGTTTTAGCTGAGGTTTGCATTTAGGCGATGACAAAGGTCCGGGATTAGGGTATGGCGAATATTTGTGGTGAAACTGGTTCATGCAGTATCCATCAGGGAGTTTAACCTAGCTCCTACTGGTGTTCTCTTTCGAGGGATTAATTAAGGCTCTAACTTTCCTGAATTTTACTTACTTTTTGTTTTTGGAGCCACGTGTTATTATTTTCTTCTATCATAACTTGTCTCGCACCCTTCTCTCCCGCAATCCTCCCAACCCTAATCGCCGCCGCCGCCGGTAGCGCCGCGGGGCAAAGACCGCGGGGCGTGGCGACGGCGGGGGCCCTTCCTCGTTGAAGCGCGGCGGACGGCGGACGGGACCCCTCCTCCTCGACGCTGCGAGCGGACGGCGTGGATGGTGATGGGTGGCGGCGTTCTGCGTTGCGGCCCCCTCCTCCCGTCGGCTCCCCCCGCAGCACGCCGGCAGGGGCAGGTGGTGGGCGGCGGCCAGGCCCATGGTCTGCGCCATTTCTCCCCAGCCTCTCACCGATGCGTGGAGATGGTCTCGGGCTTCTCCCGCGACACGAGGTCGCCCGGGGCAACAGCCTTGGGTTCGACGGTGGAGGCGGCTCTCTTCTTCACCGGAGAGGGTAGGCCTGCGGATGGTGGTGCTGGATCTTTCGATCTGTCATCCCGTTCCAGCGGCGAGGTGGAGAGGTGTGCAAGCCGGCGATGGCTGATGTCGCCGGTGGTGAGCTGGCGTTCGGCTGCGGCGGTGCCCAGGGCGTGTGCGGTGTCTTCGGACAACGCGATCTGCACTTGGTGTATCCGGCGGCAACCTTGGCCGGCCTGGGATGGTAGCCGGTGTGGGGGCGCGACCTGAATAAAGGCGGCGGTCCTAGGATTCCTTTTTGTGTCAAGATGTTGATCTGCCAGAGCTGTGTCCCCATTGATCTGGCTGGAGTGACGGGTTCCGGGAGGCGCTGCCGGCGATCTTCCATGGGAGATTCACGCCTGGAGACTGCTGGATCGGGTGGGACTCGGTCGTGCGCACCCATGTTTTACTCTGGCCGTTTGGTTTCAGAGGGAGCGCTTCGAAGCTCTGCTGGCTGTTAATATTATGGGGCATGTTCTCGTTCCATGGTGCTGGCAGAGAATGTCATGAAGGCCGAGATCTGAGGACTAGCAATGGAGGATCCGTTCTTTGGGGCGAGGAGGAGTTGGCTTGGTGTTTCGTGACTTGGAGCAGCGGCTTGCAAGTGGGGGCGACTGCACAAGAGATGATGAGTACATCCCATCTATTGATACAACTGTTGTACCTACAGCCACACAAATACAAGGACCAATCACTCGTGCTCGTGCCAAATAACTTAACTATCAGTTAATTTCGTTTCTTGGAACTATTCCTCACATACATGAGAATATGATGCTGTCTAAATCAGATATGTTTGTTACTCTTAGGAATGATGGACCTAGCATGGATGAGAAGGACAAGCATTGGAGCATGATCACACATGGAGGAGATGGCAGCAACCATTTGAGGATTGAAGAGGACGCCGCAAGTAGAGATTTCAGAACTTCGAAGCCACCATAAGAAGAGATGAAGACATGGACGAAATATAGAGTTTTCCACTTCATAATTTCGTCCATAGCATAATATGGTGCTGTGTCACCTTTAGTTTTGGGTCAGGCCATGTCATTTTCGCAAGAATTAAGTCAGCCACTTTTTAGAGTCCGTATTGAAGGGGGAAAGGCCTTCTAGGGTTTGGTTCGGCCACCATACGTATGGCTGGCCGAAACCCCACCTTTTCCTCCTTTAAATACCCCCATAGCCGTCACGTTTAGACTCGGATTTTGATTAGATTAAAAGTTAGCCAATTGCTGCAACTTCGTGTACTTCTTTTGAGACCAACGCCCAGAACAAGATCGAGTATTCGAAATCCCACCATTATCAATCATGCTTTCATCTTTATCCGCAATATTCTGATTGTATCTTTAGTTCTTACTTGTTCTCGATTTCAGGTAGGACTTAAGACCTTTTGGTCAGGCTGATCGTACTCCCGCAAGATCAGTAACTCCCGGAGATTGTCCTAGCGATTGCATTGGCGCACAAGCTCTGCACGTGTAGTCGGATCGTCAAGCACGAACTCCACCCAAAAATCGATCTATCTTCATCTCATCGAAAGATCGGACACCTTTTGCCCTATCAAGTGGTATCAGATCTCATGTTGGTCGGTGATAATTTATAGTTTTCCTAGTGTAGATTGCATCTGCCATCATACCCATAAACCACGACAAAGCTAAAAATATTGTTAGGGTTTTAGATCCTCGTCCCATAAACCACCTACCACGTCTTGCATTGTCTTTTCAGTTTTGCATAGTTGAATTTGTGTCTGCATCTTCGTGTTGAGTTGCTGGTCTTACCGTCTAGTTCCTTTAGAGTTTTGAGTTCTGGTCACATTAGTCACGTCGTCGCCGCCGCTCGCACCATACGCAGATCACCGCCACCACCACCATATACTTCCGTCACTGCCATATACACTCACCATATATACTTCCGCCACTGCCATATACACCCACCAGATCGTTTCCGCCACCATCATATATATACATCTACCATATATCATGTTTCCTGCTGCGATACAGATTCGTGCTGTTTCTCTGCCGCGATAGAGTCCTTGTAGAATTTGGTTTTATTATTTTTCCCTCTTAGCTGTTGCCTTCTAATTTTTCGTGAGATAAGTTTCGGCCACCGGTAAAGACTTGTGAAGGAAAGAAGAAAAAAATTGAAAAAAAAAGTTCAAATTGGGCATTTTTGGGCAACAAACTTTGACCGAGGATAACTTTTGCATACGAACTCCGTTTTCGACGTTCGACCACTCAAAATCACCGGGAGAAAAATTTCTATCTAGCCACAACCACTCTGTCGTTGTACAACTTTCCGAACTCTCAGAATTGCTAAAAAAGCGTCGGGAAGTTTGAGATTTTTGACCTTTAAGTTTACTACCCAGAAATTTCTGTGTTCTTCACTTATATCTTGCTTTTGAGCTATTCCTTTGTGCTTGTTGGAGCCAACTGCCATCATATATCACTTCATCGCTGCTCGTTGCTTGTGTGCGCACCGTGACTTCGTTGGTGAACTAGGCTCACGTCTCTAGTACGGTCTAGCCAAGGACCAGCACAGTACCGTTGTTGAGCATACTTTCAATATTGCATTGTTGTTTTGACAATTGATGTTTGCTACCATATTAGCCTTCCTACAGCTCTACATATTGTCTCCACGTGCTCTGTGTCGACACCTGGTAATCTTTGGCAATCTTTGGAGACGCTGATCCTTGTTGGTTGCCGTATCACCTTCCTCCTTTTTGGTAAGAACTTGTAAGAGCTTTGTATTTTGCTTGACGAATTGCGCATGAACCACCATATTCCGTAGTTTGTAGGCATATACATTTGTGCTTTTTGCGTACTAATCATGACAGGACCTACACCGGCCGCTGTTGACCCGGCCAAGATGACGAGTGAGGAGTTGCATGCTCACTTCACCCACCTTTTGGGCGGGCATGCACGCGACATCGATGCTCGCATTGGTGACGTGGACGCCAAAATCACCGACGCGCTGGACAAGATCGATGGCCTCGAGATAGCTTTCAACTCTAAGCTCGACGCCAAGTTCCAGGAGGTGTTGTCTCGGTTACCGCAGCCTCGCGACAACGTGCGATGACGTGCACGCCGCGTTCCTCGTGCGGGTACCGTTCCTGCTGCAGCAGCCGCACCTGACGCGCCTTCTGATCAAGGATATGATGATTATGGAGGGAACGATGACGATCAGGTAGATGAGAATGTTCTGGACAGCGAGGAAGTCGAACAACCTGCACTTGGTCGTCCACGACAACTGAACCACAACGCTCGCCCACCTCCACGACCGGTACGTGATGATTATCATGTTGCTAAACTGAAATTGAATATTCCGCCATTTGAGGGTAGATATAATCCTGATGCATACCTTACTTGGGAATTGGAAGTAGAGCAACGTTTTGCATGTTTACGCTATCCTGATCATTTGCGTGTTAGTGCTGCTACTTGTGAGTTCACAGATTTTACATCTATTTGGTGGTCTGAACATTGTAGAGTACATCATTCTAATATTCTTACTACTTGGGTTGGTTTAAAACTTGCTATGCGTTCTCGTTTTGTTCCTCCACATTATCAGCGTGATTTGCTTAAGAAATTGTCTCGATTAGAACAAGGAAAAATTCTGTAGAAGACTATTATCAAGAATTGCAAACTGGCATGATTCGCTGTGATATTGTAGAGGATAATGAGGCTATGCTTGCACGTTTCTTTGGTGGTTTGAATAAAGAGATTCAACATATTTTAGATTATAAGTAGTACAACACTATTACTCGCTTGTTTCATCTTGCTTGCAAAGCTGAACGTGAAGTGGAGGGTCGTCAACAACCATGGAGAAGAGCTAATATTTCTGCAGGTCGTACATCGTCGTGGTCTCCGCGACAATCAGTGCCACCATCTCGTGGGGCTGCACCAGCACCTACTACTTCCAATTACACTGCGCTTGCATCACGAGCATCACCTGCTGCTACTCCACCACCATCTGCTGGTCCTTGATACGTCTCCGACGTATCGATAATTTCTTGTGTTCCATGCCACATTATTGATGTTATCTACATGTTTTATGCACACTTTATGTCATATTCGTGCATTTTCTGGAACTAACCTATTAACAAGATGCCGAAGTGCCGGTTCCTGTTTTACTGCTGTTTTTGGTTTCAGAAATCCTAGTAACGAAATATTCTCGGAATCGGATGAAATCAAGACCCGGGTTCCTATTTCTCCCGGAACCATCCAGAACACCCGAGAGCCGCCGAGAGGGAAGCCACGGGGGCCCCACACCACACCCCGGCGCGGCCGAGGAGGGGGCCGCGCCGCCCTATGGTGTGGTGGCCCCCGAGCCTCCTCCGAGGCTGCCCTTCCGCCTATTTAAAGCCTCCGTCGCGAAAACCCTATGACGAAGGACGAAACCCACGGAAACCTTCCGGAGCCGCCGCCATCGCGAAGCCAAGATGCGGGGGACAGGAGTCTCGTTCCGGCACCCTGCCGGAGCGGGGAAGTGCCCCGGAAGGCTTCTCCATCGACACCACTGCCATCTCCACCGCCATCTTCATCACCGCTGCTGCTCCCATGAGGAGGGAGTAGTTCTCCATCGAGGCTCGGGGCTGTGCCGGTAGCTATGTGGTTCATCTCTCTCCTATGTACTTCAATACAATAATCTCATGAGCTACCTTACATGATTGAGATTCATATGATGATGCTTGTAATCTAGATGTCATTATGCTAGTCAAGTGAGTTTTACTTATGTGATCTCCCGGAGACTCCTTGTCCCACGTGTGTAAAGGTGACAGTGTGTGTACCGTGTGGGTCTCTTAGGCTATATTTCACGAATACTTACTCACCTGTTATGAATGGCGTAGTGAAGTGCTTATTTATATCTCTTTATGATTGCAATGTGTTTTGTATCACAATTTATCTATGTGCTACTCTAGCAATGTTATTAAAGTAGTTTTATTCCTCCTGCACGGTGTAATGGTGACGGTGTGTGCATCCGTGTTAGTACTTGGCGTATGCTATGATCATGATCTCTTGTAGATTGTGAAGTTAACTATTGCTATGATAGTATTGATGTGATCTATTCCTCCTACATGGCGTGAAGGTGACGGTGTGCATGCTTTGTGTTAGTACTTGGTTTAGTCGTGTTGATCTTTCTTGCACTCTAAGGTTATTTAAATATGAACATTGAATTGTGGAGCTTGTTAACTCCGGCATTGAGGGTTCGTGTAATCCTACGCAATGTGTTCATCATCCAACAAGAGTGTAGAGTATGCATTTATCTATTCTGTTATGTGATCAATGTTGAGAGTGTCCACTAGTGAAAGTCTAATCCCTAGGCCTTGTTCCTAAATACTTGCTATCGCTGCTTGTTTACTTGTTTTCTTCGTGTTACTACTGCTTTGCAATACTACCACCATCAATCGCACGCCAGCAAGCACTTTTACGGCGCCATTACTACTGCTCATATTATTCATACCACCTGTATTTCACTATCTCTTCGCCAAACTAGTGCACCTATTAGGTGTGTTGGGGACACAAGAGACTTCTTGCTTTGTGGTTGCGGGGTTGCATGAGAGGGATATCTTTGACCTCTTCCTCCACGAGTTCGATAAACCTTGGGTGATCCACTTAAGGGAAACTTGCTCGTTGTTCTACAAACCTCTGCTCTTGGAGGCCCAACACTGTCTACAAGAATAGAAGCTCCCGTGAGACATCAAGCACTTTTACGGCGCCGTTGTCGGGGAGGAAAGGTAAAAAGGCACTCATACTCCGGTTCCGAGGTAACAGTACTTTTCTGGCGCCATTGTGTTTGTGCTCGAAGATATTTCCTTTAGATCCTGCAATTGCATCTTTTTGTTTCTTGTTTACACTAGTTTGGCATAATGGACAACAATGAGCTTCTTATTCTATTTCCTGATTTAAAACATGGATTGTTTGATGCGAAAATTAAAAAACCTATGAAATCTTATTTGCATCTTTGGTAGTAATATTAGTATGAACGCTTTGAACACCATTGTTGATAATGATATAGAAAGTTCTAAGCTTGGGGAAGCTGGTTTTCATGATCTTTTTAGTCCCCCAAGCATTGAGGAGAAAATTTTCTTTGATGATACTTTGCCTCCTATTTATGATGATTATAATGATAGTGGTCTTTTGGTGCCACCTACTATGGAGAGTAAACTTTGTTGTGATTATACTATGCCTCCTACACTTGATGAGAATAATAATGATAGCTACTTTGTTGAATTTGCTCCCACTATTACTAATAAAATTGATTATGCTTATGTGGAGAGTAATAATTTTATGCATGAGACTCATGATAAGAATGCTTTATGTGATAGTTATATTGTTGAGTTTACTCATGATGCTACTGGATATTATTATGAGAGAGGAAAATATGGTTGTAGAAATTTTCATGTTACTAAAATGCCTCTCTATGTGCTGAAATTTTTGAAGCTACACTTGTTTTATCTTCCTATGCTTGTTACTTTGCTCTTCATGAACTTGTTTATTTACAAGATTCCTATGCATAGGAAGCATGTTAGACTTAAATGTGTTTTGAATTTGCCTCTTGATGCTCTCTTTTGCTTCAACCACTATTTCTTGCGAGTGCATCATAAAAACTGCTGAGCCCATCTTAATGGCTATAAAGAAAGAACTTCTTGGGAGATAACCCATGTGTTATTTTGCTACAGTACTTTGTTTTATATTTGAGTCTTGGAAGTTGTTTACTACTGTAGCAACCTCTCCTTATCTTAGTTTTATGTTTTGTTGTGCCAAGTAAAGTCTTTGATAGTAAAGTAAGTACTAGATTTGGATTACTTGCGCAGTTCCAGATTTCTTTGCTGTCACGAATCTGGGTCTACCTCCCTGTAGGTAGCTCAGAAAATTAAGCCAATTTACGTGCATGATCCTCAGATATGTACGCAAATTTCATTCAATTTGAGCATTTTCATTTGAGCAAGTCTGGTGGCCTAATAAAATCCATCTTTACGGACTGTTCTGTTTTGACAGATTCTGCCTTTTATTTCGCATTGCCTCTTTTGCTATGTTGTATGAATTTCTTTGATCCATTAATGTCCAGTAGCCTTATGCAATGTCCAGAAGTGTTAAGAATGATTGTGTCACCTCTGAACATGTTAATTTTTATTGTGCACTAACCCTCTAATGAGTTGTTTCAAGTTTGGTGTGGAGGAAGTTTTCAAGGGTCAAGAGAGGAGGATGATATACTATGATCAAGAAGAGTGAAAGGTCTAAGCTTGGGGATGCCCCGGTGGTTCACCCCTGCATATTTTAAGAAGACTCAAGCATCTAAGCTTGGGGATGCCCAAGGCATCCCCTTCTTCATCAACAAATTATCAGGTTCCTTCTCTTGAAACTATATTTTTATTCGGTCACATCTTATGTACTTTACTTGGAGCGTCTTGTGTGCTTTTATTTTTGTTTTGTTATTTTCATTCTCTGAATAAATACATGCTTGTGTGGGAGAGAGACACGCTCCGCTGTTGCATATGGACAAGTATGTCCTTAGGCTGTACTCATAATATTCATGGCGAAGTTTCTTCTTCGTTAAATTGTTATATGGTTGGAAACGGAAAATGCTACATGTAGTAATTGGTAGAATGTCTTGAATAATTTGATACTTGGCAATTGTTGTGCTCATGTTTAAGCTCTTGCATCATATACTTTGCACCCATTAATGAAGAAATACATAGAGCTTGCTAAAATTTGGTTTGCATATTTGGTCTCTCTAAAGTCTAGATAATTTCTAGTAAAGAGTTTGAACAACAAGGAAGACGGTGTAGAGTCTTATAATGTTTACAATATGTCTTTTATGTGAGTTTTGCTGCACCGGTTCATCCTTTTGTTTGTTTCAAATAACCTTGCTAGCCTAAGCCTTGTATCGAGAGGGAATACTTCTCATGCATCCAAAATACTTGAGCCAACCACTATGCCATTTGTGTCCACCATACCTACCTACTACATGGTATTTATCCGCCATTCCAAAGTAAATTGCTTGAGTGCTACCTTTAAAATTCCATCATTCACCTTTGCAATATATAGCTCATGGGACAAATAGCTTAAAAACTATTGTGGTATTGAATATGTACTTATGCACTTTATCTCTTATTAAGTTGCTAGTTGTGCGATAACCATGTTCCTGGGGACGCCATCAACTATTCTTTGTTGAATATCATGTGAGTTGCTATGCATGTCCGTCTTGTACGAAGTAAGAGAGATCTACCACCTTAATGGTTGGAGCATGCATATTGTTAGAGAAGAACATTGGGCCGCTAACTAAAGCCATGATTCATGGTGGAAGTTTCAGTTTTGGACATATATCCTCAATCTCATATGAGAATAATAATTGTTGCCACATGCTTATGCATTTAAGAGGAGTCCATTATCTGTTGTCCATGTTGTCCCGGTATGGATGTCTAAGTTGAGAATAATCAAAAGCGAGAAATCCAAAATGCGAGCTTTCTCCTTAGACCTTTGTACGAAGCGGCATGGAGGTACCCCATTGTGACACTTGGTTAAAACATGTGCATTGCAAAGATCCGGTAGTCCAAGCTAATTAGGACAAGGTGCGGGCACTATTAGTATACTATGCATGAGACTTGCAACTTGTAAGATATAACTTTCATAACTCATATGCTTTATTACTACCGTTGACAAAATTGTTTCATGTTTTCAAAATAAAAGCTCTAGCACAAATATAGCAATCGATGCTTTCCTCTTTGAAGGACCATTCTTTTACTTTTATGTTGAGTCAGTTCACCTATCTCTCTCCACCTCAAGAAGCAAACACTTGTGTGAAGCTGTGCATTGATTCCTACATACTTGCATATTGTACTTGTTATATTACTCTATGTTGACAACTATCCATGAGATATACATGTTACAAGTTGAAAGCAACCGCTGAAACTTAATCTTCCTTTGTGTTGCTTCAATACCTTTACTTTGATTTATTGCTTTATGAGTTAACTCTTATGCAAGACTTATTGATACTTGTCTTGAAGTACTATTCATGAAAAGTCTTTGCTTTATGATTCGGTTGTTTACTCATGTCATTACCATTGTTTTGATCGCTGTATTCATTACATATGTTTACAATATGATCAAGTTTATGATGGCATGTCACTCCAGAAATTATCTTTGTTATCGTTTTACTCGCTCGGGACGAGCGAGAACTAAGCTTGGGGATGCGATACGTCTCCGACGTATCGATAATTTCTTGTGTTCCATGCCACATTATTGATGTTATCTACATGTTTTATGCACACTTTATGTCATATTCGTGCATTTTACTGGAACTAACCTATTAACAAGATGCCGAAGCGCCAGTTCCTGTTTTCTGCTGTTTTTGGTTTCAGAAATCCTAGTAACGAAATATTCTCGGAATCGGACGAAATCAAGACCCAGGTTCCTATTTCTCCCGGAACCATCCAGAACACCCGAGAGCCGCCAGAGGGAAGCCACGGGGGCCCCACACCACACCCCGGCGCGGCCGGAGGGGGCCGCGCCGCCCTATGGTGTGGTGGCCCCGAGCCCCCTCCGAGGCTGCCCTTCCGCCTATTTAAAGCCTCCGTCGCGAAAACCCTATGACGAAGGACGAAACCCACGGAAACCTTCCGCAGCCGCCGCCATCGCGAAGCCAAGATCCGGGGACAGGAGTCTCCGTTCCGGCACCCTGCCGGAGCGGGGAAGTCCCCCGGAAGGCTTCTCCATCGACACCACTGCCATCTCCACCGCCATCTTCATCACCGCTGCTGCTCCCATGAGGAGGGAGTAGTTCTCCATCGAGGCTCGGGGCTGTACCGGTAGCTATGTGGTTCATCTCTCTCCTATGTACTTCAATACAATAATCTCATGAGCTACCTTACATGATTGAGATTCATATGATGATGCTTGTAATCTAGATGTCATTATGCTAGTCAAGTGAGTTTTACTTATGTGATCTCCGGAGACTCCTTGTCCCACGTGTGTAAAGGTGACGAGTGTGTGCACCGTGTGGGTCTCTTAGGCTATATTTCACGGAATACTTACTCACTCGTTATGAATGGCGTAGTGAAGTGCTTATTTATATCTCTTTATGATTGCAATGTGTTTTGTATCACAATTTATCTATGTGCTACTCTAGCAATGTTATTAAAGTAGTTTTATTCCTCCTGCACGGTGTAATGGTGACAGTGTGTGCATCCGTGTTAGTACTTGGCGTATGCTATGATCATGATCTCTTGTAGATTGTGAAGTTAACTATTGCTATGATAGTATTGATGTGATCTATTCCTCCTACATGGCGTGAAGGTGACGGTGTGCATGCTTGTGTTAGTACTTGGTTTAGTCGTGTTGATCTTTCTTGCACTCTAAGGTTATTTAAATATGAACATTGAATTGTGGAGCTTGTTAACTCCGACATTGAGGGTTCGTGTAATCCTACGCAATGTGTTCATCATCCAACAAGAGTGTAGAGTATGCATTTATCTATTATGTTATGTGATCAATGTTGAGAGTGTCCACTAGTGAAAGTCTAATACCTAGGCCTTGTTCCTAAATACTGCTATCGCTGCTTGTTTACTGTTTTACTGCATTACTACTGCTGCAATACTACCACCATCAACTGCACGCCAGCAAGCACTTTTCTGGCGCCATTACTACTGCTCATATATATTCATACCACCTGTATTTCACTATCTCTTCGCCAAACTAGTGCACCTATTAGGTGTGTTGGGGACACAAGAGACTTCTTGCTTTGTGGTTGCAGGGTTGCATGAGAGGGATATCTTTGACCTCTTCCTCCCTGAGTTCGATAAACCTTGGGTGATCCACTTAAGGGAAACTTGCTGCTGTTCTACAAACCTCTGCTCTTGGAGGCCCAACACTGTCTACAAGAATAGAAGCTCCCGTAGACATCAGTCCTCCTTGGAGTTCCTCTTCCATGGCCTCCACGGGGAAGACGCGCGACATTCAGTGTCGCAAATGTTTGGGATTTGGACACATAGAGAGAGAATGCAGAACCAAGCGTGTGATGTTGGTGCGTGAAGATGGAGAATATGATTCTGCGAAGTGACTTTGATGAAGATACATTGGCCCTTATTGCTGCACGTGATGGCGCCAATTTTGATTCTGAGAGAGAGATGGATGTAATGGAAGCTGACACTGCTGATCAGTACAAGAGCTTAGTTGCACAGCGTGTGTTGAGCGTGCAATTGAGCAAATCTGAGCATGATCAACGCCACAACCGGTTTCAAACAAGAGGCGTTGTAAAAGAGAGAGCAATACGGATCATTATTGATGGAGGGAGTTGCAATAATCTAGCTAGCATTGACATGGTGGAGAAGCTTTCTCTACCTACGAGACAGCGCACACATCCATATTACATTCAATGGTTTGAGAGTTCTCGGAAGCTCAAGGTAACAAGAACTACACGTGTGCATTTTACTATTGGTATATATTCTGATTTTGTTGATTGTGATGTTGTACCTATGCAAGCTTGTTCTTTGTTACTTGGTAGACCTTGGCAATTTGATAGAGAATCTGTTCATAATGGTAAAACTAATCAGTATTCTCTTATGCATGATGGAAAGAAAATTGGTCTCAAACCTATGACTCGTGAACAAATATTAAAAGATGATCTTGCTAGAGCTAGTAGAGTAAAAAATGAGGAGAAACATAAGAGTGAAAATCAGACTGTTGCTGCAGATTTTGTGCCACATAAGACTAATACTAAATCTGATTCGTACCATGCTACTGAAATTCGTTTGAAAAATCCATGTTTGCTTGCTAGCAAATCTGATATTGCTGAACTTGATGTGAACACTACTCAATGCTATGCTATAATTTGCAAAGAACATCTGTTTTCATTTGAGGATATGTCTCCTTCTTTGCCACCTGCGGTTGCTAACCTTTTGCAGGAATTTATTGATGTGTTCCCACAAGATGTTCCACCTGGATTACCACCTATTCATGGACTAGAACACCAGATTGACTTGATTCCAGGAGCTTCGCTGCCCAACCGTGCGCCATATCGTACCAATCCTGAAGAAACCAAAGAGATTCAGCGACAAATTCAGGTTTTCCAAGATAAAAGTTACATTCGTGAGTCTCTTAGCCCATGTGTTGTTCCTATTATCTAAGAAAGATGGTTCTTCACGCATGTGTACTGATTGTAGAGCTATTAATAATATTACCATTCACTACCTTCATCATATACCTCGTTTAGATGATATGCTTGATGAATTGAGTGGTTCTATTATATTCTCTAAAGTTGATTTGCGTAGTGGTTACCACCAGATTCGTATGCAATTAGGAGATGAATAAAAAACATCGTTTAAAACTAAGTTCGGTTTATATGAGTGGTTAGTAATGACTTTTGGTTTAACTAATGCACCTAGTACTTTCATGAGACTGATGAACGAAGTTTTACGTGCTTTTATTGGACGTTTTGTGGTGGTATACTTTGATGATATTCTGATTTATAGCAAATCTTTAGAGGATCATTTGGATCATTTGCGTGTTGTTTTCAATGCTTTACGTGATGCACGTTTGTATGGTAATCTTGAGAAGTACACCTTTTGCACCAATCGAGTTGCGTTTATTGGCTATGTTGTTACTGCGCAGGGTATTGAAGTTGATCCAGCCAAGATGGAGTCAATTGAGAGTTGGCCGCAACCAAAGACGGTCACACAAGTGAGGAGTTTTCTTGGCCTCGCTGGGTTCTATAGGCGCTTTGTGAAAGATTTTGGATCCATTGCTGCGCTGCTGAATGAGCTTAAAAAGAAGGATGTGCCCTTTGTGTGGGGCGATGCACAACAAGAAACCTTCATGATACTGGAAGATAAGTTAACACATGCTCCATTACTCCAACTTCCTGATTTCAATAAGACTTTTGAGCTTGAATGTGATGCTAGTGGAATTGGTTTGGAGGTGTGTTATTACAAGAGGGCAAACCTGTTGCATATTTTAGTGAGCAATTGAGTGGGCTTAGTCTGAACTATTCTACTTATGATAAAGAATTATATGCGCTCGTTCGGACATTAGAATCTTGGCAACATTATTTATGGCCTAAAGAATTTGTTATACATTCTGATCATGAATCTTTGAAGCATATTCGTAGTCAAGCTAAGTTGAATTGTCGCCATGCAAAGTGGGTTGAATTTATTGAGTCTTTTCCTTATGTTATCAAACACAAAAAGGTAAAGATAATGTTATTGCTTATGATTTGTCTCGCCGTTATACTATGCTATCTCAACTTGACTTCAAGATTTTTAGATTAGAAACCATAAAGGAATAATACTTTCATGATGCTGATTTTAAAGATGTGTTGCTGAATTGTAGAGATGGTGGAACATGGAATAAATTCGTCCTCAATGATGGATTTGTGTTCCGTGCTAACAAGTTATGCATCCCAGATAGTTCCGTTCGTCTTTTGTTGCTACAGGAGGCGCATGGAGGAGTATTGATGGGTCACTTTCGTGTGAAGAAGATGGAGGATGTACTTGCTGCAGACTTCTTTTGGCCACGTATGCGTCGAGATGTTGAGAGATTTGTGGCACGCTGCACTACATGTCAAAAAGCTAAGTCTCGACTTAATCCACATGGTTTATATATGCCTCTTTCTGTTCCTAGTGTATCTTGGTAGGATATTTCTATGCATTTCGTTTTGGGTTTGCCTCGTACACAGAAGGGGAGGGATAGTATCTTTGTTGTTGTGGATAGATTTTCTAAGATGGCACACTTTATTTCATGTCACAAGACTGATGATGCTACACATGTTGCCGATTTGTTCTTTCGCGAAATTGTTCGTTTACATGGTGTGCCAAATACTATTGTTTCTGATCGTGATACTAAGTTTCTTAGCCACTTTTGGAGATGTTTATGGGCTAAGTTGGGGACTAAATTGCTATTTAGTACTACATGTCATCCCCAAACTGATGGACAAACTGAAGTAGTAAATAGAACATTGTCTACTATGCTGCGGGTTGTTTTGAAGAAGAACTTAAAATTGTGGGAAGAATGTTTACCTCATGTTGAATTTGCTTACAGTCGTTCGCTGCATTCTACCACTAAGATGTGCCCTTTTGAGATTGTGTATGGTTTTGTTCCACGTGCACCTATTGATTTGTTGTCTTTACCATCTTCGGTGCACAATAATTTGGATGCTATAGAACATGCTGAATTGATACTAAAATTGCATGAGACTACTAAATACAACATAGAACGCATGAATGCTAAATACAAAATTGTTAGGGATAGAGGAAGAAAGCATGTTGTGTTTGATGTTGGTGATCTTTTTTGGTTGCATTTGCGCAAAGATCGTTTTCCTGGATTGCGCAAGTCTAAACTAATGCCACGCGCTGCTGGTCCTTTAAAGGTGTTAGAGAAAATAAATGATAATGCATATAAACTTGAGCTTCCTGCAGAATTGGGTCCGGTTATCCTACATTTAACATTGCAAATTTGAAGCCTTACTTTGGTGAAGAAGAGGAGCTTTCGTCGAGGACGACTTCAATTCAAGAAGGGGGGCATGATGAGGACATCTCATCTATTGATACAACTGTTGTACCTACAACCACACAAATACAAGGACCACTCACTCGAGCTCGTGCCAAACAACTTAACTATCAGGTACTTTCGTTTCTTGGAACTATTCCTCACATACATGAGAATATGATGTTGCTTAAATCTGATATGTTTGTTAGATGGACCTAGCATGGATGAGGAGGACAAGAATTGAAGCATGATCACACATGGAGGAGATGGAAGCAAGCATTTGAGGATTGAAGAGGACACCGCAAGTGAAGATTTCAGAACTTCGAAGCCACCATAAGAAGAGATGAAGAAATGGACGAAATATAGAGTTTCCACTTCATAATTTCGTCCATAGCATGATATGGTGTTGCGTCACATTTAGTTTTGGGCCTGGCCATGTCATTTTCGTAGGAATTAAGTCAGCCACTTTTTAGAGTCCGTATTGAAGGGGGAAAGGCCTTCTAGGGTTTGGTTCGGCCACCATACTTATGGCTGGCCAAAATCCCACCTTTTCCTCCTTTAAATACCCCCATAGTCATCACGTTTAGACTCGGATTTTGATTAGATTAAAAGTTAGCCAATTGCTGCAACTTCGTGTACTTCTTTTGAGGCCAACACCCAGAACAAGACCGACTATTCGGAATCCCACCATTATCAATCAAGCTTTCATCTTTATCTGCAATATTCTGATTGCATCTTTAGTTCTTACTTGTTCTCGATTTCAGGTAGGAATTAAGACCTTCTGGTCAGGCTGATCGTGCTCCCGCAAGATCAGTAACTCCTGGAGATTGTCTTAGTGATTGCATTGGCGCACGAGCTCTGCACGTGTAGTCGGATCGTCAAGCACGAACTCCACCCACAAATCGATCTATCTTCATCTCATCGAAAGATCAGACACCTTTTGCCCTATCAAGAGAAGACCAAAGTCTTATCTTTCAGGGTGAAAATCCAAGGTCTACCTTAAATGGTTGTGCCTGGCAATAGCCTTGTTGAAGACATTGTTTTGAGAGTGATGACCATCTTCAGGATGAAAACCCAGATCTTTGATTGGGCGACGACAACGCTTGTGCACTGTTCCCTTCTTGGAGGCGCCGCTTTTGAAGAAGTTGGACTTATGGTGCTGTCTTGGTGGTGTTAGTGTTGTTGTTTCAATGTTTAAACTACCGTAGCGGGACTTTTCTTTTTTCCTGTGATTCTTTTTTTTTGGCTGTGTGCATCCGTAAGGCCGCTAGGGCAATGCGTTGTTGCAGAGGCTGGGTGTAATTGAAATCTTCAATATTAATATATGCTCGTTGTCGAAAAAACTTACTTTTTGTTTTCGTATTGCCCAAGGGCTTGTGAGCAGACACTATTGCAAAGTTTGGCGTGAAGATGGTGCATCAGCCCAAAGCCGTATGGCCGGCTGGTGCTCCTAGCTTTGCCCATGTTCTGGTGATTGCTAGTGATCTTGGCAAGTCTAATAATGGGTTGCAGATTTTCCATCTACAAAAATTTTAGACCTTGTTTTCCACCCCTCATTTTATTTCATTTGGTAGAAATGAAAGGACAATGCGATGCCATCATTTCATATCTCATTTTGAAATTCCAAGCTAAAAAAATCATGTTTGACTGCCACGAGGAATTATGAAATTAAATGATTTCCACAAGAATGGCGGGGTTAGAGAGAGGAATTAACTTAACATACAGTACAGTTGAAATGGTAATTTCAATTCCATGATAAACAAACACGTTGCGTATGAATTTCGATCAAGTTCTACAATTTAGGGATGAAATGATGGCTGACAAACAAGATCTTAGAGAGTGAAAGATGGTGTACGCATATTGATGAGCTACAATAACGTGTTCTTTTGCAGGAAGCAAAAAAGATTGTGTAACCTTCATGAATGAATTCTGTTAGGGAATTCCTAACTTAAACTGCATCAATAAAGCATGTAATATTCTCATTCACAAGAAATGAGGTGCTAAACCAAACAATATGGCTCAATTACTCTAAAAAATAGTCGCGTCAAATCCATGTCGAATGTATTTTTCTTCGCCTTGATCTCGTCATTAGATCCATTGGTTCATCCAGACCAAGCAGACTTCGCGAGAGGGAGAAGCATATCACATAACTTCATTTATGAGTCCAATCTTGTCACAATGCAAATCCCCTCAATGCTTAAAACTATATTTGCACCATGCTTTTGACTCTATCTTGTGCAATGCTCTTAACCCTATCTTTCTTGCAAAAGGTTTCCCAATTGTTTGTGTCCCAAGATCTCATCCCTAAACTTCTCTAGTCAATCCACGATTCTCTGAACGGTAATCCCGGTCCTTGGATTCAATGTCGTCATTGCCTCAGTCAAGGAGATCCAATGTCTCCCTTCCACTTTATTATTGTAGCCAATGTCTGGAAACAAGTTATCATTTGATCCTCTAAGTCAGGCCTAATCTCTAATCTGCCCACGACTCCCTTCATTGTCTCATTTTACAATACGCCATCAACACACTTATTATCATTGAAGCCAATGATGACCATCTTCGCAATCTTAATAGGATTCTACATAATTTCTCTTTGACCAGAGGTCTCTTGATTAACTTTGATGAAAGTATTTCCGCCTTATTCATATCGATCATGACATCACGTCCAACCTTGTTTCTATCTTGGGCTGTTGGGTATCTTTTTTTCCTCGAACTTCACATTCATGTATTTGCCCCCTTGTCAACAAAATAAACAAAATACTAGTTGGCTTTAAGGGCTGGTTACTCTCCAACCCTTCGTTATTGGACAAACCATCTTGGTTCGATTACTACTTCGGCCATTCACACCTATTTTATTTTGGACATGAGAGGAAATGGTGCATAGTGGACAATGCAAGGTCACATGGAAAGATAATTTTGCTCGTATTGACAATGGTGGCCTTGTGTTGTAATACTAAGAAAACACAATCACTACTTTCTTATCAAGCATCTAGCTAAGATTCTCTCACTTGGGAATCTTGTTTTTCTCTTTTCTGTTGTTATAACTTATAACGACACTCATGACCTTGGAGATCCCCACTGACCAGATTATGTGGTATGGAAGAACATCATCTCCACCCTCCCCTTCTTCCGGTCCATTTCAAAAGTCAATGTTGGTAGTGCAAAATTTACCGTCTTTTTTGGTAGATTTGTGGCATGATGATACCTTGTACACTAGCTTTCAGGTGTTGTTCTCCCATGTTTTCACTCCATCTTCTAGGTTGCTTCTGTGTTTTATAAGCACATGTTCAATCTTCATATTCAACCATGCCTGTCCTTGGTCGTTATTATTAAACTTGCAACCCTTCGATATACTTTGGCTAATGTGGATTTGAATTTTCATGTTTCAGATGATCGCATGAGTAGGCTCAATGTGAAAAAAACACACAACAAAGTTGGTGTATTCAATATCCTTCAAGTCGAGGACCCAAGCACATTTTACTTCGTCGGAATAGAAGACCTATGCTCCAAATCGATGCTTACATCTTCATGTGGTTCTCGAACTACTAATGGCTCATCACAAATGACCGATGCTTCCATCGAGGAATTGCACATTTTTATGGTTGTCCTTTATGCAACAAGCCAAATATGGACCTCCAGTTGTTGTTAAGTTGATCTCCACGTCTCGACCCAACGGTCGTACGACCCTGTCTCGCGCCCTGATCGGGGGCGCCCAACCAAGTATGGTTGGTGGGGCCCTATCGCCAGCGCCATATAAAAGAGGTGGGGGGCGGGGCACGGACGCCAAGGTTCGTCCGCCGCCATCCTCCCCACTGATACACCTAACCCTAGACCATCCGATCTGGTGAGGCGCTGTAGCGGCAGGAAGCTCCACCGACACCGCCGTCACCTCTCCGTCGCCGCCATGGCGAGCTCGTCGACGAACAAGCACGACAGTATGCGCCCTGCTGTTCCTCTCTAGTGTTCATCCCGATTAGACTAGATGATATTACTCAGTAGATGCAACAGCTAGAGGTCCTAGTAATCTAACATTGGTATCAGAGCATGTCTAGTTGTTGATCTAGTTGAGGTAGTAACCCAAATCGGGATAGATGAACAAAACAAAGATGGTTTATTTTTAGGCAAACCCTAGCCCTAGATCGGTTCCATCTCGAGTAGCAGCATGAATTAGATAAGAAAAGGGGGGGGAGAGAGGGAGGCGGCATCCATGTCGGCCTCCACCTACCGGCGAACTCCGGGAAGCGGCCTCCACCTCCGTAGAGGCGTTGTGCAAGGGCACCGCGACCAATCCCCTCAATGGCGGCGCGCCCACCCGCAAGGGGAACGCGCGCACCGACGAGAGGGTACGCAATGGCGCCGCCATCCCCTGCCTCCCCGCGCGACCGCACGACGGCCTGCTTCGGCGTCCGCTGTCGTCCTCGCATGCCTTGCGCCGCCGGCGTCGGTTGTGACTGAGAAGATATAGAGAGAGGAGAAAAGAATTGGGGGGCTAGGGTTTTCGGGCCGTCCCCGGCGGTTTTGTGCGGCCGATCGTGGCGCACAGCCGTCAAATCACATCCGACGGTCAGGAGCTGCCCGAAACCGATTTTGGGCCATAGAGAGGTTAGAATAGGCCGTGGGCCGGAGGCTGGGCGCGACCCGCTAGTAACGCAACTCGTTTTCGGCCCCTGCGTTGTTTTGCTTTAACAGAGAAATAAGCCAGAGCCCATCTGGGCTGTTTTCGACTGTTTTTGTTTCCAGCCGTTTTAGTTTCTGGAAATAGTTTAGTAATATGAATAAAAGTGAGATATATAATTTTTTCCAGTGGGATAAAATTTGAAAATTAAGTTAAGTTTCTGCTGTGCTAGTTAAGTTGAAGTCATATTTTATTGTTTCCTAATTTAATTGGAACCAACGGGAAAATTAAATTAGAAAATGAGAGTTAATATTGAGTATGATGATTTTATTTAATGACCAACGTTGTTAATAAAAATTGTATTCCGCAAGATTCAGAGTTATCATTATTGGTTCTATTTCTGCCCAACGGTGATGTAGAATTAATATTGAGAAGTGCCATGTTTTAATTTGACCAACGTTGAATTGACTTATTTTGATGAAAATTTTGTTTCAGGAAATCCTATGAGTTTTATCTCGGCTATTGAGCCCCTCAATGGAGGGAACTATGGCTCATGGCGAGAGAAGATTGAGGTGGGGCTTGCTGTGCTTGACCTCG
>NC_061514.1:347957141-348003796 GCF_022539505.1 Lolium rigidum | reverse complement strand
GGGATTTCTATTTTCGTGCCCTCGGTTCCTTAGTTGTACTCAGTTTTCCCCAGCTCCTTAGTTTTTCCTCAGTTTTACCCAAACCTTTGTCTGAAACCATCACACGTGATGTAACGGCCGGTTGCCCGACGGTTGACCGTTATCTTCTGACTAGTGGGGCCACGTAGAGCCCGCAAAGACACGTCGGACCATCCATCTTTGTTTGACCGTAAGCATCGCTGTATCCCCGACCAAAACGCGAACGAGTGGGGCTTCGGTATATCGAATGACAAGTGGGGCCATGACGCCGATACAAGGGGCAATACACGGGTAGGATTAGATTTTTAAATGGAGCTCTACAGCGATGGCACGGAGGAGGTGGCATGCGGGGTGCCGAGATGAGATCGACGTCCACAATGAACTGCATGAGGCGAGACCGGACGCATTAGATAGATATGAACTAGACGCGTTTAACCATGCAAAGAAGAGAAGAAATGGTCGACGACATCGAAGACTACGTCAAAACTTTGACTGACCGTGTCGGACACGAACACGAGCAATGTAGAGAAAACTAGTGTCTCTCCTTTCCGGCGTGTATAGGTGGGTGCTAGGAGAGTGTGGTGGCGAAGGGAAAGACCTCGCGGCGGTCCGTGGCGTCCGAGCATAGCGGGTCGGCGTGGCCGTGCCCACGGCCGGCGTGCATGCATGTTCGGCATTGGCATCGGCATGTACGTTCGGCATTGGCCTCGGCGGTATCTCCGGTGTGTCGGTGATCGAATGAGGGACGGGATTGAGGGTGCATCCCGACGTTGACCTAGCGGTGGCGGCGAGCATAGCCGTTCTGACCATGCCGATATCGGCATCGGCATCGTTTGGAGTCTGTGGTGCTCGAATCAAGTTGGGATTTGTTTCTCGTAGGCCAAAATGAATTTGAAACAAGTTTCATGTTGAAGGTTAGGTAACGAAAGTTTGTAACTATCCCAAAATTATACTAGCGCCATGGTGAGGTTCTTTTTGATAGAGCTATACGGTTGGGCAAACTTTTTTGACACTTTTTAGATAGGGTTCCTTGTTGTTACACGTATGGCATCATGTATGGAAAATTTGTGGTCATTTGGAGATGTTCGAAAAAATCACTTTGCTTAAGCGCATGCCGTTTCGTCTCGCTGAAACCAGCTTTTCTAACAAGGTGATTTTTTCTACCTTCTCTAAATAACCTCAAATTTCATACAGCTGATCTTCTATACATAGATAGATAGATTGTTTCGTTTTTACATTTTTCGAACTTTTTATTTCCCTTTATAATACCCAATTGATTTTCAGGTCAAAACCTCGAAAAACAGCATCATGTATGGCATCATTTCACCCTAAATTTCAAATTTTCTCGAAACTTTCCCTTTTAGATATTCCTTGTTGTTATAGGTATGCCATCATGTATGCCAAACTTGGTTAGGTCTCACTGAAACCAGCTTTTGTAACAAATTAGGTGATGGTTTATCATTTTTTTTGCGTGAAAAGTAATGGCAACAACAAATCGGTGATGGTTTATCATTTTTTTTGCGTGAAAAGTAATGGCTACAACAAATTGTTGATGGTTTATCATTTTTTTGCGTGAAAAGTAATGGCAACAACAAATCGGTGATGGTTTATCATTTTTTTTGCGTGAAAAGTAATGGCTACAACAAATTGTTGATGGTTTATCATTTTTTTGCGTGAAAAGTAATGGCAACAACAAATCGGTGATGGTTTATCATTTTTTTTGCGTGAAAAGTAATGGCAACAACAAATCGGTGATGGTTTATCATTTTTTTGCGTGAAAAGTAATGGCTACAACAAATTGTTGATGGTTTATCATTTTTTGCGTGAAAAGTAATGGCAACAACAAATCGGTGATGGTTTATCATTTTTTTGCGTGAAAAGTAATGGCTACAACAAATTGTTGATGGTTTATCATTTTTTGCGTGAAAAGTAACGCCTAAAATAGTTTATAATTTTTAGCGCGTGAAAAATAATACAGAAAACCGCCCTTCGACATACTTAGAGGGTGGAAGCTAATTAACCGCCAACGAGAGAGAGAGGGGTTATCCCGCCCGTTCCCTATATCATACGATCAACGGTCGGCGGGCACGATCCGCGTGACATGGGCTAGACCAATCAGGGCGATGATGCACGTCTGCGAGAATTTGTGAAGAGAGAGGGCAAAACTGAGTACTATCAAGAAACCAAGGGCACTTGAGTAGTAAACAGACTAAGGGATTCAAATTTGAGATTTGAAAAATGGAAAATGTGTGTTTTGTACAATGAAACCCATCTTGGCCTACCTCAAACTATTTGCAATACCAATATACATCGAGTGTGAGAATTGTGGCCTCATTTAGACAAAGTATGATTTGGGGAAGCTTGTTTTGGGAAGGGCTTGTTGTGGAAAACCATGCACCTTCATAGCTACTAGGTGATTTGAGAAGTGGCAATTTGTGGTAAAACTTGATTTATCTATGATTTATCTATGATTTGAGAAGTGGCAATTTGTGGTAAAGACTCCATGAGTAAGTGCCACTCTTTTTAGGATTTTTTGCACATTAAATGACTCATTTAACTAGTTAATCCCATTTGTTGACTCTCTGTTGACCAGCCACTTGAGGGTAAAACTGAGTATATTGCACTAGCCGGTATTAGCACTCGAGGGGAAAATTGAGCACACAAAAAATGCTAGTATAAGACTCGAGGGTATACCTGAGTATATCTAAATTTCCGGGGTTAGACTCGAGGACACGTGCAATTGTTGACGCGTAGACGCGGGTCGCGGTGGAGAAGTCGAGACGTGCAATCGTGGACGCGTGTCGCGTTGCGAGAAGTCCAAGACGTGCGGACGTGCACCGGTGCACGCGTAGGACGCGGGTCGCATTAACCACCCCTCGCCTTTATAGACGCCTCCTCGCACTCTCTCTCGTCACTCTCACTCGCTCACGCATCGCCAACTCTCTCACGTCCCATCATCTTCTCCAAAGCAAAAAACCCTCTCCCTCTCCCTCTTCCTCTTCCTCCGCCGTAGAGATGGACAAGGAGAATGCCAATCCCATCGTCGAGGTGGGCGCAAGCGCGACGCCTCCATCTTCGGCGCCGTCCCCTATACGGACGACGACGCCTCCGCCGCCGCCGCCGCCGCCGGTGCATCGGACGCTGCTGCCGCCGGTGGCGGTCGGATCCCGGCGGGATGGGTCGACCCCTACGACCCCGTGCCGTACGTCCCGCCCCCGAACCCCTACGACACCTCCCTCGGAGGACCCATGGAACGAGGTAACTACGGTTTGCTTCCTTTTTGTTCCCCATTCCTTTTTGAACCCTATTTTTGCTGGTGTAGATGGATCTGTAGATGGATGAGTATTGGGCTAATATTTGCGCCGATTTTATTCCATTTTGTTTTGATCACTTCTTGATTTCGTTTAAGATTTGGGGTTCGGCTGTTCGGTTAATTTATGCAAGTAATATTGGATCTCAATCGGTTAATTTATGCAAGTAATCATGGGATCTCAATCAGTTATTTTATGCACTAATCAAAAGATATCAACCGTTTAATTTTGCAAATAATCTCGAATGTGTTCAAGTTTAGATCTAGTTCAGATCTAGAATCTGTTTCTTTGCCTATGATGAATGGTTGGGCACAAATTTTTACGAGGGAGGGTTCAGCGAACCATTGCTGTGTACAAATCGTTGTGCATGAGCTTTAGTTCGCTAACACCTTCCCCGTAGATATATAATCATGTCCACTCTAACCGAGGCTGACTCTGTTTTTCTTAACTTTGTTATCATGTACGTTAGTCATCGTTGCAACTCATTCACTAGTTTCGTTTGATATGGATCGGATGTACGGCAGCGACGTCGGCAGCGACGAAGAGGAGGAGGACGTCAAGACTCGCCGGGTCCTGCGGAGGCTGCAGGTCGGCCGATACATCTCCTACTTCGCCAAGGAGGTGTACGGGTGCCCCTTCCGCACCGGGAGACTCGGCGCCACGGACTTCAACCGCCTCGTCACGCATGCTGAGAACATCAGCAACACCTTCCCCAACGTCGGCACGACGGTGAACGTCCACTCCTTCCGCGCCAAGCACGGGGCGCTCGGCATGCACCTCCGCAGCTTGCGGCGGGTGGAGATCTCCGCCGGCCGCATGCCTCCGCTCAAGCCCAAGGCTCCCAAGGGGAGCAAGAGCAACAAGTGGAGGCAGAGCCGGATGGGGTAGGCGGAGTCCCCGGACGTGTCTTGCTGCTGCTCGCTGCCTCCTAGTTTGTTGTTGGGATCCCTTTGTTGTTAGCTAGGGATCCCTTGTTGTTATGTTAATATGATGGTGTTGTGAAGAACCTGTTACTATGTTGGCTGCTGTGTATGCAGCCTATTATCTATCCATATTATCTAGGGATTATCTATCCCTAGTCTACTATATTTTGTTGGCCGTACTTAGTTTTCTTGATTTACTATGACTGTGAATTTATCGTACATTATCCTGGAGATTTGCTTCTAGATTTAACTACATACATATGGACCGGAGGGAGTACTAGATTTGCTGCCATATTGGGCAAACAACGAGGGCCAAAAGGCACAAATAATTGAAGAAAGTCAGAAATGCAAGCTTCTCTAGATTTTATACTAATTTGGTGAAAAGGACGAGAGAAAGAGGGGAAAAAGGTGCACTAAATAATGCCAATTTGGGGCCGAGAGAGACAGAACCCAGCTCCTCGCTCACGTGCAACCAAACGCTTCTCGTCCGTCCCACGCGGTCCCTTTCTACCAGCCCCACGCGACGCGGGCCCACACGACGCGGCCCCACACGACGCGGCCCCACACGTGACAGAACGGTCAACTAAACGGGAATCCTGCCGTCTGAGTTGCTTCTGCGGGTTTCAGACAAACGTTTGGGGGTAAAACTGAGGAAAAACTAAGGAGCTGGGGAAAACTGAGTACAACTAAGGAACTGAGGGCACGAAAATAGAAATCCCTATTATATAATGTTTCCCTTGGATCTCCTGGGGGTGGCCTGGATGCGAGGATGTAAGCTTGTGTCGCCATATATCCAGCTTCTGGTGTCTTAGGGATAATATTTCCTCTTGTATCTATCGACATAAAAGACATGTCGAGGTTTTGAACCAAGTGCTCTCTTTCTGCTTCGGGTATGTGTTGTAACCTTGATCTTCCTCTGTTCCGAGCCTCTCTGTGGCTATCACCCGAAACTCTAGATTGTCCACTTAGATCCGCCCTTCTCCTGCTGGGATGCGTAAGCTGCCTCCTTTCTCCCGTTCAACTCAGCCTGTCTGTTTTTCTATTTCTCGGGCAGTTCGTGCGAGCCTATATTGATAAGCTTGCGGTTCTTGAGCTGTAGCCGTCGTCGTCATTGGCTCCGAACCATCTAAGGCTTTTGCCGCTCTATCCCAAGCCGCCTGTGGAAGTTGAACTCTGACGCGTGGTGTGGGCCCGTCATATTTAGTGCCCATACCTCTCCTTAGATCTGAGGGATCGACAAAAGGATTTCCCAACTCGTCGAAAGCCTCCGATGTTTCCTCTTGATTTTCGATAGCATAAATCTGATGGTATTTGGTACTCAGATCTATGTTGGGTTTGGTGACATCATTGTTGAGATTGATGAAGACCTTGCCCATTGTGATGGATTTGTCGATGAAGTTGTAATTGTCGACATCGCTTGAGCCATCGCTTATATATGAGTCCGCAGATGACTCAAACGATGTGTCACTGAAGATCTTGGCGAGTTTCTCTCTTGTTCTGATGCTGATGTAACGTGTTGCCGAAGCTTCTTCTTCTGACTCAGTTGACGATGCATAGCTTGAAAAATCAGAATCGACCGCCGACGATCCCGACGAAATCGGAATTTCGACACGATACGATCCTTCCTTCTCGACGCGAAAGTGGAACCTTCCGAACGTCATCTCCAAGGGCTCCGCCATATACGCATATGCATCCAAACGGGAGGGTGGGTGAGGAACAAAATCAACAAGACCAGCAGCGATCCGTTTACCTCGATCCATAGTGTTGCTTCCAGTTGATGATGTCGAAGATCTTGAACGTGCCATCGAGATCAGATCCTTACGCCTCTAATTCCCACAGACGGCGCCAATTGACAAGGGATTAACTTATCAATGCCTATGGTTTGTAGGCTAGGGTTTAGTTAGAAGTAGAGGGCAAGTAGATCTCGAAGGTTTCAGCCGAAAAGTACTCGACGATTATAAAAACTAGGGTTTGCAGACAATGATTCGATGATCCCCTCGTCCCTCGACTCCCCCTTTATATAAGAGGTGGAGCCGAGGGTTTCGTTTTGTACAAGTTACAGAGTCCGGGACGGTTTCTAACTCATCCCGCCAGATTACAAATAACACTTCCTATTACAACTCTATCTTTTCCTTAAATACATCTCGATCTTCCGAATCTTCTTATTCTTCGGGTAGTGGGCCTTCAATAAACCCCGGGTACTATATTCGGCAGGCCCATTTGGGATGCCTATGTCACTCGACTTGGCACTGATAGAGGCTTGTCCCATAGAACCTAAGGACAACGTGAGGGGCGACAAAGAAAGTGAAGTTGACTTCAACAAAAGGGTTCTTGACCATGGACCATAAAGAATGAAGTACGAACTTGATCGTGCTAAGTGGTACTCGTCCAACAGAAAGTGCTTGATGGTGATCAATATCTCCATTTTGGAGGCTATAGGGGGAGCACGGTATCCCGAGAAATCAACCTTGAGGAGAAGCGGGTGTATGCACCCACTCCGATGATCCAGGAACCATTTTTCTCGATACCTGCTACTGCTGCATCGACACAGGACAATGTCATTGCGACACCTGTTGTTAGTTCTCCTGTGGCAACAATGAATGAAAATAGAGAGCATGTTACCACACATGAGGAAGAGCTGCAACAGCCCCACATAGAAAGTGCGCCAGATGTTGAGAACCTTAGAAGGTCTCAAAGAGCAAGAAAGCCAGCTATTCCTGACAATTTTGAGATCTATGTCAGTGAAGAAGTTCAAATGGAGGGTGATCCCACCACATTTGAAGAAGCCTCAAGAAGTGTTCATTCATCGAAGTGGCTTGAGGCCATGGTTGATGAAATGAGATCAATGAGTAGCAACAAAGTCTGGGATTCAAAAGAAATTCCTAAAGGAGCCAAAACAATAGGCTGTAAATGGGTCTACAAAACAAAGTGTGACTCTAGAGGGAATGTTGAAAGATATAAAGCACGAATTGTCGCGAAGGGTTTCACTCAAAGACAAGGAATAGACTATAATGAGACCTTTTCTCCGGTCTCATGTAAGGATTCTTTTAGAATTATAATGGCTTTAGTGGTACACTATGATTTAGAGTTGCATCAGATGGATGTAAAGACGACCTTCTTAAATGGAGGCTTGGAGGAAAATATTTACATGGCACAACCCAAGGGTTTTGTCGTGGAAGGAAAATAACATATGGGATGCCGTCTGAAGAAATCCATTTATGGATTAAAACAAGCCTCCAGGCAATGGTACTTGAAGTTCCATGAGACAATTAAAAGTTTTTGGTTCAATGAGAATAGAGAGGACAATTGCGTATATGCAAACTTTAAGAAAGGGAAATTCGTTTTCCTTATCCTATATGTGGATGACATTCTGCTTGCTAGTAGTGATGTTAGTCTACTATTGGAGACAAAGAAGTTCTTATCCTCGAACTTCGATATAAAAGATCTTGGTGAAGCTTCATTCGTTCTAGGAATTGAAATTCATCGAGATAGATAAAGATGGGTTTTAGGACTATCGCAAAACGCATACTTAGAGAAAGTTCTAAAGAAGTATGGTATGCATGCGAGTAATTCAACGCCTGCTCTTATAATCAAGGACGATAGATTTGGGAAATTTCAATGTCTCAGGAACCAATATGAGATCGATCAGATGAAAGCGGTTCCATATGCTTCAGCTGTCGGAAGCCTAATGTATGCTCAAGTATGTACGCGCCCTGACTTAGCTTTTGTTTCCTGGGTACTTGGCAGATTCCAAAGTAATCCAGGAATAGATCACTGGAAAATGGTGAAGAAGGCATTGCGTTATGTGCAAGGCATAAAAGGGGAAATCAACTTTGGCTCATAGGAGCATATGAACCCGCTGTGCGAAAATATATTTTGAAGTGTCAAAAAATTCTGAACTAAAATTTTGCATGTACAACTAGACATTTTATGTCCGTACACAAGTTTTCAGAATTTTTTTGTTTTTTCTGTGTCTCCTGTAAAAAAGACAAATTTTGATGCCACAACACGACTACGTATAGGATACATTTTTGTCTTTTTTGTACATGTCACAGAAAATGTTGTTTCTTCACGAAAAATTGTGTACGAATATAGAATGTCACGATGTACACCATAAATTTTATGTCAGAATTTTTTAACATATTTAAAAAATGTTTTTTAATTATTTTACCTAATGGGTGCAAATGCTCCTATGAGCCAAAACACCTCCTCCGCATAAAAGGCCTTATGCTAACATATTCAGATGCAGATTTTGCGGGAGATGTAGATGAACGAAAATCCACATCAGGTTATGTATTCACTCTCGCAGGTGGAGCTATATCGTGGAAAAGGTTCAAGCAATCTATCACGGCACCGTCCATGTTGGTTGCAGAGTATGTAGCATGTTATGAGGCCTCGGGGCAGGCAAACTGGTTAAATAAATTTATACCCGGGTTGAAAGTGGTAGACAACATTCAAAGACCACTTAGGATGTACTGCAACAATGAGCCAACCGTATTTTTGTTGACTGCCAAAACCCACCGGCGGGCAGCGGCCTTGTCAACACTGTAGAGCCGGGGGGAGCCTAGAGCTGCGGCTGGCTGAGACCCCTCCGAGCGACGGCCCGCAATGCTCTTCTGGTCACACGCGGCGTTGCGAAGTGCAAGGGCGTGCCACCTGACCTATACCTGGTCGGGAAGGTGATGAGGTTGCCTCGCTTAGTTTCCTGCGGGGCATACATGTAAACGTTAAATACGAGCCTCGATCGGCTCTCGGGTTATCCTGTGAATCGGCTCAAAGAGCCGATCCACCCATGATCCGTACGGGGTGCACGAATACTTGGTGGTCCTGCTTGATCAAGATGAAGCTAATGAGATCTACGACGATTTAGGGTTTTCACCGCATAACCGGATCATCCTACTCCGGGTTGGGCCTTGCGGCCACGCACGGTGCTCGTAAGCCGATCCTAAACAAGGCCAAAAAACCAACATGAAGTTGATCCTAGGAACATCCCGTTTAGGACTTGCGAACGCCACCCTACGTGCCACTGGATCCTCCCCCATTGTAAGGCCAAACTATTGCAGATATTAAACTAATCCTTGTAGAACAAGGAGCAATCGTAACGGACCAGATCTACTAAATAATGATCAAGCGGGGTGCCGCCCCCACACCTGAGATAGGCGTGAGGGCGGCTAGACATGCGAGGGTTGCACTACGTAAGCATGCTTAATCGAAGAACAATGCTAACCCTAACACATCTAATGATAACTACGTTGCTCGCCATCAAAAGCGCTTCAGTACGAGCAACGCATGAACAACGTGGGGCTTGTGCTGCCTAGATCGCAAGATGCGATCTAGGCAGCATGTCGCTTACCCGATAGAAACCCTCGAGACGAAGGAGTTGGCGATGCGCCGAGATTGGTTTGTTTTTGGGGTTGAACGTGAGTTGTTGTTTATTCCATAAACCCTAGGTACATATTTATAGTCCGGGGGACTTTCTAATGTGGGTATGCACTAAACCGTGCCCGACTAAGATTCTATCTCTAAACTAAAATAGATCTAATATGTTACAGATACACGGGCAATTAAGCCCAACTTGGTATAACAGGCCGATTCACATAATTCTCCACGTATATTTCCTTAAGCCCATCTTGACTGCGGCCCACCTCTGACTCGGTTAAATTCTGGTGATAACACATGCCCCCCTGGTTTTGGAAATAACATTTCCAAAATCATTATGCTTTTCCTTCGAAGGGTCATGTCGTGGCAGAGCAGAGCTGTTGCAGTATCCGTCATCATTATGCCCTGTCTTCTCGACTTCTCTGCAAAATTCGATAGCCCTGGCGTCATCTCCTCGGGAACTTATACATTAAATCCTCACCAGGCTTCTCGTTATTTAACTGTGCCGATTGATTAGCTTTCTTCATCTCCTTCCTCTGTTCCAACCATCGGCACCCCAAAAAACCCTTCTGCGCACCATGTCTTCTTCCTCCTCTGCCTCGTCGGGACTTTCCTTTGAATCCTCTTCCCCGAACCGATGCCGGCACCGAGCCCACAAGAGGCCCATGCGGCCAACATCCTCCGCGCCATTGATGCCGGGGAGGAGTCGAGACCATGACTTCTCCATCTGGTCCGAGGACGACCGGTCCTCGACGGACGGGGAGAGCGACCTCCGTTTCCTCGCCGGCGGGGAATCGGAGGAGGAGAGCGACGACGATCGCTTCTCCTGGGACGACTTCACCTCCTCCGGGGGGTGGTGGAGGAAGAAGAGGAAGAGGAGGACGATGACGACGACTCCCTCGAGGGCTACCCACCAGCAAAGCGCCTTCGCATGTGGTGGGATGACGACAGCGGCGATGATGAAGACGGGGACGAAGCCCCGTGGAGGGCTACGGGAGTAGCGACGAGGAGCCCATCGGCGGCGGTGCCGATGAGAGCTACGAGGATGACGACGAGGGCGATGACGGCCCGTAGATAGGACCCCTAACATAGGGTCAGTAGTAGCAGATTTGGGCAATATATCCCCTAGTATTTCCTTTTGAGGGCAATCAGCTCTTTATGTAAGAAATCTCGCCTATCAATGAAGAACTGTTCCCCAATTCGAGTTTGCCGATTTCTTCTGAGTTTGATTGAGCCGATTTGCCTCTCCTCATCGACCTTGCCGATTTGCCCTCTTCGCCAATGTGTAATGAGCCGATAACAACGCATCGGTCCTTCGACATTCATCCTTCCATTCTTCAACTCCTTAGCGAGCGTTCATCGCTTTGTGAAGAAGGTTGCAACGAGGATCAGCCGATGGTACTTCAATCGGCCTTTCAATGGAGCACCTACCGGGCCTGTTGCCCCCGAGTCTCAGCCAAGGTAAAACAGAGACGAGGATACACAAAAGAGCTGCATAGACCTAGGCTTGATCGTGTATGGGGAAGTTCCTTATGCAGCACCAGCCGATTTGAACACAAATCGGCTTCTCTGAGCGGAAACCCTTCAAGGTGAGCTGCCCCCCGAGCTTCTTTAGTTCTTGCTGGCTAGATTGGTCCCTTTCCTTTGATGGACCTGATGCAATCCATCCTTGACCTGATCCGCACGCCCATGCTGCTCCTGACATTTGAGTCGATGGCCATGCATCGGCTTTCATGTCCTTAAGTCGATGCCTGCTGCATTGGCTGTGTTCGAAAATTTTCGAATTTTCATTTTTATTACGGCCGACCTGTGCATCGGCCCCCATATTCCAATACCCATCAACAAAAGATGAGATGCTTCATTTGCATATCCTCGTATTTTCATATACATAGGTGCCCCCGAGCCGGTTCTGTCAAGAAAATTGATGGTATCGGCTGCGTTGGATAACTATGTTGAACCCGAGCGAGAAGGTAGGTGAGGATAACTTTGGCCGATTGCTGGAATCGGCCTCCACGTTGCTTGCTCGTTGAAGGTTTTGTAAGTTCCCTTCATAAATTTTTTGGGGCTGATCACAAGGATCAGCCTCTCTGGTTTGCTCATTGGTTTGATCTTGCTACTTGGTCGAGCTGGATGAAACCAACCCAACCTACGACTTGATGCGCTTGCTATCGTCCACCTTGAGTGCTCCGTAGAGTCGTGGAGCGCTACGCTGCTGTCGGCAAGGCGAGTACCATGTTTGTGCCAGCCGATGTCTCATCATCGGCTTTCCTCTGTTTAGGGCGCCACTCCATTTTCCGTGGACGACCCTCTTCATCCGGGGTTCGCTGAACCTTTGCAGCCGGATCAGGCCGTGCCTTCCTTAGCGTATGCGAGTACAACCTTTCGGCTTCCTCCGGGCCGCGCAATCGCTGAACCACTGCGCTTTCGGGAACGGCTGAGTCCGTCGGGGCACCACCTTGGCCGGTGGTACTGTCTTCTTCCACTTCTCCCTCGTCTTCGAATCTTCAAGATCTGCCCAACGAGGTGACTCAGCGCGTTCGCTTTGTGGCGGGAGAGGCCCTAGGCGCTCGAACACGGACACGTTGGCTGCCTCCTTCTTTTCGGTTGCATTACGGGCAATTGCCGATTGTGGGCAATCGGCTCATTCCTGAATCCCGGCGAGTGTCGAAGAAGGGGCAGTCCCAATGCTCGGCGTTGTCGTCTTGCTCCCTTGATGCTTCCGTGGCATAGTGCTCGTGCTCCTCCTCATCGCGATTACGCCGACGATGTCTTACGGCTTCTCTAGCCAAACGATCTTCTCTATCATTGTAATTGGGTCGCCGGCGTTGGTCATGCCGACTAACATATTTGTTGAGGAGGTGATCGAGAGAGGGTCGCTGATATCTTATATTCTTCACCTCTCCCTCTGTGACATAGCGCTTGCCATCATGACGGAGCCGATCGCGTGGAGCGGCCTCCTCTGTGTCCTTGCTATGAGAGCAGCTGCCCTCATCTCCTTCTTTGCCAGAGTGGTTTCCAAGTCCTACCATGTTGATGCTTGAACGAGGGACCCGGCTGGCAACCTTCAGGGTAGATGATTTCTACCATGTTAACGGCGGGGAAGGGTTGGGTGTCGACCTTCATGGCGTACTTGGTTGAAAATCAGCCGCCCCTTCTCTATCGCCGCTTGGATGTGCTGACGCCACACCGGCGGTCGTTGGTGGCATGGGAAAGCGAGTTGTGGAATTTGCGGTACGGCTTTCCGTTTAGCTCCTTCGCCGTGGGGAACTTGAGACCTTCGGGGAATCGTCAAGCTTGTTTCTCCTTGAGCGAGGAGGTCGAAGATTTGTTCGGTCTTGGTCACGTCAAAATCAAATCCCACAGGCGGCCCTGGTGGCTTTACCCATTTGCGAGGCCACGGGGTTCCCCCACGAGTCCACTCAGCCATCTGCTATCTCTTGGCCTCCCGCGGGCACTTCCATCCTCTTCCGTATCGACCATAACTACTGCACGCTTGAACTTGTCTTGGTACAGGTCGGGGTGGCGCTGTTCATATGCCGATAGTTTCGAACCATGTGCGCCGGCGAGGGATAATCTGCTTGGGAGGCCATGTCCTTGAGCTGTGTCGCAAGGCACTGCTACGCCAACTCGATTGCTTCCTTTTCGGTTATACGAACCGAATAACATCGGTTCCTAAGATTCCTGAAGCGCTGGATGTATTCTGTCACCGTTTCCCCGCGCTTCTGACGTAGTTGTGCTAGATCGGCAATGCCAGACTCGGAAGCTTCTGAATGGTATTGCATATGGAACTGTTCTTCCAATTGCTTCCAAGACTGGATGGAGTTCGCTGGTAGAGAGGTGTACCATCCAAAAGCCGATCCCGTGAGGGACTGTGAAAAGAGCCTCACGCGTAGCTGATCCGAACACTGAAGCCGGTCCTAGTTGAGCCAAATATCGGCTGATGTGCTCGATGGAGCTGGAGCCATCCGATCCACTGAATTTGGAGAAGTCGGGGAGCCGATATTTAGGTGGCGACGGGATCATCTCGTAATCGTCGGGTACGGCTTGGAATAGCCGATCGCCCTTCTTTTCGGCATCATGCCGAGCCTGGTCTCTCAGTATGGTACTGATCTGATCCGCTGTGCTGGCCGTAGGAGTTGCACTCTGAAGATTCGCCGGGGTGGCGTACTTGGCCTGCCATGTTTGCTTTTCCAGCTCTGGGCCAGCTGCAGGAGCTGGGCTCGGGAGTTTCGTCGGTGTGGCGTATTTAGTTAGCCACGTACGCTCTCGTCACCGACGTTCCTCCTGTCTTCGCCGGAGTCCCCGATGTTGTGGCCTGGTTTGTGAGTGCCCGGTCACCACAATCCGGCACATACATGCACGCGTATCCATGCGGGATCTCCTTAGGCGCCTCCATTAAGAACCGGTAGTCATCGGGGTCGCCACCAGTGCAGTAGACGAGGAATGCCGGTGTAGTCGGCACTTCGGCGAGTGCTGCCAACGCAAATGGCAGCGGTGGACGGGACTCGGAATGGCAACTCTCCTTGATGAGTCCCGAGAGCTGGTCCTGACGGCGAGTGCCGGTGGCTCATGATCTCTGGATCACGCGCGGAGCGACACGCTCCGGCACGTTGACCAAGTTCTCGAGTGGCGGTGTAGCGAGTGAGCCACCGGGTAGTTGATCTCCTGCCCGCGGACCCACGGTGCGTTCCTCCGACGAGGTAGAGAGGTCTATCCCATCGAGTGCACCTTCGGTGAGAACCCCTTCCATCCGATGCCACCGGAACGGGTTCTGCGAAAAGAGCCGATGAGGTCGGCTTCGAGGGTAGCCTTGATCTCGTTGTATTGCTTCTTGAGGTCGTCGGGCGGATCCTCGTAGGTGAGCGGCGTGCCGTCCGCCATCTCGGATGTAGATGGCGATGTGGTTGATGTAGACGATTGTCCCACCGGCGTGCCGAGAATGTGTTGGCTGCCAAAACCCACCGGCGGGCAGCGGCCTTGTCAACACCGTAGAGCCGGGGGAGCCTAGAGCTGCGGCTGGCTGAGACCCCTCCGAGCGACGGCCCGCAATGCTCTTCCGGTCACACGCGGCGTTGCGAAGTGCAAGGGCGTGCCACCTGACCTATACCTGGTCGGGAAGGTGATGAGGTTGCCTCGCTTAGTTTCCTGCGGGGCATACATGTAAACGTTAAATACGAGCCTCGATCGGCTCTCGGGTTATCCTGTGAATCGGCTCAAAGAGCCGATCCACCCATGATCCGTACGGGGTGCACGAATACTTGGTGGTCCTGCTTGATCAAGATGAAGCTAATGAGATCTACGACGATTTAGGGTTTTCACCGCATAACCGGATCATCCTACTCCAGGTTGGGCCTTGCGGCCACGCACGGTGCTCGTAAGCCGATCCTAAACAAGGCCAAAAAACCAACATGAAGTTGATCCTAGGAACATCCCGTTTAGGACTTGCGAACGCCACCCTACGTGCCACTGGATCCTCCCCCCCATTGTAAGGCCAAACTATTGCAGATATTAAACTAATCCTTGTAGAACAAGGAGCAATCGTAACGGACCAGATCTACTAAATAATGATCAAGCGGGGTGCCGCCCCCACACCTGAGATAGGCGTGAGGGCGGCTAGACATGCGAGGGTTGCACTACGTAAGCATGCTTAATCGAAGAACAATGCTAACCCTAACACATCTAATGATAACTACGTTGCTCGCCATCAAAAGCGCTTCGATACGAGCAACGCATGAACAACGTGGGGCTTGTGCTGCCTAGATCGCAAGATGCGATCTAGGCAGCATGTCGCTTACCCGATAGAAACCCTCGAGACGAAGGAGTTGGCGATGCGCCGAGATTGGTTTGTTTTTGGGGTTGAACGTGAGTTGTTGTTTATTCCATAAACCCTAGGTACATATTTATAGTCCAGGGGACTTTCTAATGTGGGTATGCACTAAACCGTGCCCGACTAAGATTCTATCTCTAAACTAAAATAGATCTAATATGTTACAGATACACGGGCAATTAAGCCCAACTTGGTATAACAGGCCGATTCACATAATTCTCCACGTATATTTCCTTAAGCCCATCTTGACTGCGGCCCACCTCTAACTCGGTTAAATTCTGGTGATAACAATTTTATGCTTACAACAATAAGTCAAGTGATGCCAAACACATTGACATCAAGTATTATGTTGTGAAAGATAGAATTCAGGATCATACCATAAGTTTAGAGCATATAAGCACAAAGAAAATTCTCGCGGATCCGCTTACAAAAGGCTTACCATCCAGTGTGTTCAGTGAACACGTAGCCGACATGGGTTTACGGAAAAGCCTATGATACCTGGATATTAAGGGCCTAGAGGAAGAATCTGTTTTAAAATGGAAAGATGTGTAGTAGTTGTTGAATCTGATGGTGCGTAACTGGCCGTCATGAAGAGACATGCTCTATATGCTAATCTGTGATAAAATGGGTACCAAGAAAAGTTTAAGTCTAAGATTAAGATTAAAGTAAGATGAGATCAAGGGGGAGAATGTTAAGTTGATCTCCACGTCTCGATCCAACGGTCGTACTACCATGTCTCGCGCCCTGATCGGGGGCGCCCAACCACGTATGGTTGGTGGGCCCCTGTCGCCAGCGCCATATAAAAGAGGTGGGGGTCGGGGCACGGATGCCAAGGTTCGTCCGCCGTCATCCTCCCCACTGACACACCTAACCCTAGACCATCCGATCTGGTGAGGCGCTGTAGCGGCAGGAAGTTCCACCGACACCGCCGCCACCTCTCTGTCGCCGCCATGGCGAGCTCGTCGACGAACAAGCACGACGGTATGCACCCTGCTGTTCCTCTCTAGTGTTCATCCCGGTTAGACTTGATGATATTACTCAGTAGATGCAACAGCTAGAGGTCCTAGTAATCTAACACTTGCTACTCAATGTAGTTCCTTTCCAACTGTTTATCAGTCACTGATTTGTGGGGGTCTCTCATACATGAAAAAAGTTCCAATATTTTGTTCTTTGTTGTGTCCCGTGGAGCACTTGGGAACGTATGGAATGCATAATCTTTAACAATACGGAAGATCCTCACATAGTCGTAAAACATGCCTAGAAGACCTTCATTTTTTTTGCTAAATTCCCCGATATATTAATAATCATCAATAATAGTACAAACAATCTAAGAAATAATAAAAAATACAAATAGGTATTTGGACCACATAGCAACGACTACAAAGTACAAACACTAGCGTGAGCCAAAGATGCCGCCGTCCTCGCCCCTCCATCACCGGAGTCAGTCAAAGTTTGTCGTAGTGGAGCTTATTGTAGTAGACGGATCAGAAGTTGTTGTGCTAAGCCTCCAAAGGACCAGCGCACCAAAGCAACAACCATCACCAATGATGACAACTGTAAATCATAAGGGACTGATCTGAAACCACACCAACCGACCAGATCCCGAGAAATCCATTGAACACGCGACTCCATGCACGCTCCGTTGGCACTAGACGTACCACCGGAGCAAGGATAGGACATGGAGAACCTTATTCTGACTTCAAGATGTAGCCGCCGATTCACCATCTCGAAGAAGACACTAGGAGAAAGCCTAAACAAAGAACGAAAAACATCCCGTCAGCGAGGAGCCATGATTCACCACGCCTCCAAGACCCTAAGGCCACCAGAGAGGGACAAAACCCTAGATGGGTTTAGAGTTGTCGTGCCTGCTGCCTTATTTCTCGTACCAGTTTGCATTGTCTGGCCATGTTACCCAGAAGACCTTCTTATTTAGGGAAATCAATGCTCTTAAAAACTAGGCAACTAATCGACTATGATGAAGGTACAGTTAGCCTCCCCTTACCTAATTTTCGTACATAATAACTTCTTTCTTCTCCGTTTTCCCTTTTCTTTTGGTTCCATTGACTTTAAGGTTGTTTAACCTTTTGGCTTATATGTACATAGATTTTTGGTATAGGCTAGCTTTTATTAATGATTTTACAAGAGAATTTCAACATGTAAAAGCCATCGTTGACCAAACATATTAATCATTTTATACATCTAAAAGACATTAAATATTTCACATACTACTAAATTCTCCATTATTTTTTGTTTTTACTCGAAAGTTCCCAAACCAAATAAAAAAACGAGAAAATGTACATGAACGACACTTTCAGATGAGTCGCATTTCTGTTCTAACGCAGATGGACTAGGCTTTCACGTGGGTTGGGATGTGAGGTTGCTGGGTGGTACAATTGTGCGACCAAGACTGTGCACAACGTGGTTAAAATCATGTTTTTTTTAGAAAGTGGTTAAAATCATGTTGTTCTTGTTTACACATTGATAGATGCTTCCAGTAAGAATTTAGTGAAATTTGTGGGGGTTAACCTAGTGCCTTCTCTTTTTTTTTCTTTTGTTTCTACCCAAAAGATCATAAACCTAATAAAAAGGGAGAAAATTTACATGGCTGATGACTTTTTTTTTGCGGAAACTCCACCAATCTGTTCCTAATCCTCAATAGAGGTACTAGGAATCCTAAAATTAATAAAAATTATGAACATGTCCTTGAACCACCTAGTGATGACTACAAGAACTCGAACGAGCCGAAGGCTCGCCGCCATCATCATCCCTCCCTCAGTGGACCCAGACAAAACTTATCGTAGTAGAGTTTGTTGTAATAGATAAGCGGGAACTCGTCGTGCTAATGCCCCAAATGACCAGCGCACGAGAGCAGCAACCATCGCCGATAAAGAGAAGCGTAGATCAGAAGGAACACCAACCAAATCTAGTGAGATCCGCCGGAGACAAACCTCCACACACCCACCGTTAATGCTAGATGCACCGTCAGAACGGGGGCTAGACGAGGATGACTTTATTCCATCTTCGGGGAGTCACCACCATCACATCTTCCTATGTAGGACAGAAACCCTAAGAAGACAGACACAAACCATAAAAAACGGAGTCCTCCCACCGACAATGAGTAGGATCCATCGCGCCTCCATGGCCCTAAGGCCACACAAGGTGAGCCAGATCGGCGGAGCCGCCAATGGGAGGCAGGAAGCCCTAATTGCCTAAGTTTCTCGCAAGCGAATGGGCACGCGTGACCCGATATGATTAAGCTATATGGCCGACGTTTTCAAAAGGAGCCACAATTTCTATTCCAAAGTGGCTATAGAGTTTGAGTGTACAGTGTACACTACCTAATTCTGATAACGTTAGATCACCATATATTCGTACATTTTTTCTTGAACTAAGCAAATTCTATGGAGATCTTTATGCAGAAAAATAAATTAAATGTACAACATCCGACTCAATAATCTCAATTCACCAAGCATTGTACCTTCTTCTTGAACTGAGCAAATAGTTTGCAGCATGACTTACGCAGAAAGAAAACAGTAATGCTACACGTACAGATAGGTTTTACAAAAATTACCTACGGACTGTATGTCTGTAAAGTTTCCCAAAACCCACCAGTCCTTAGGTTAGGATTATTGAGAGAAAAATAACTCTGGTGCTTGTACATATTTTCCTTGAACTAAGTAAATGCTCTGGAACCTGGCTTGTGCAGAAAAATAAATTTTAAAAAATTCGACACCTGAGAGATTCGAACTCTCGCGGGGAAACCCCATGTACTTAGCAGGCACACGCCTTAACCACTCGGCCAAAGTGTCTTTGTTGTGTTTTCCTGGATAGGAACATAACTATTGTATATCCTTATTAGTTGAACCAAATCTTGGACTGATTCTCCCGCGAAGAGTAGATACGATTCCATTTCCTCAGATCGGCTACTCTGCCCTAATGGACCCCAGAGCCGTACAGACACCTCCTCCGGCGGCGGCGGACGCCGGCGAGCCACGGGATACGCGCGTCGTGAAGGAGATCCTGCACTCGCTGGGGCTCAAGGAAGGGGATTACGAGCCGGCAGTGGTGCAGCAGTTCCTGATACTCGCCTACCGCTACGCCGGCGGCGTGCTCGTCGACGCGCTGGCCTACGCAGATCACGCCGGAAGGGGCGCGTCCCTCGATGCGGACGACGTCCGGCTGGCCATCCTCTCCAACGCCACCTTCTTCCCCCAGCTGCCCAGTCGCGAGGTACGCCGATCTGTTCCTTCCTCGTGAAGATTTTTTATGCTGTTTCTTGCAATCACATAAGCTTTCGACGGGGTTGCGGTTGGTTAGAATCCTGTGCATGCATTCTCCTTTCTCCGTTCCAGTTTCCTTGGACTTTTATCGATCATCTGAGACTTCCGCATTTGAAGAAATCCAGTGTTTTTGACTTCTGCATCTTCTCATGTATAAGTAATACGCAACAAACTTAATTTGTAAGAGGAGAAACTGAATATGCATACAAAAAGAGGGGAAAGTATCTAGCAGATACTCAATATGCATGCTTTGTACTCGTTTTGTTTATTATACTCAAAATATACGCCCCTGTGCTGCCTCTGAAAGGCCTGGACACATCTATGTTTCCAGTAGAAGCTAGCTAGTTGCTTTTCTGCAACACGTCCTGGTATATATTCTATTAAACTTAGCATGTATACACATTTAAAAAATAATCTTGATAAGAGAAACTCTCGAATAGACAATAACTTGCTTTACAAATGATTTACCTTATGCTTATTTTTTTACTCCGCTTGCTTTCACTGAGAATTACTAAATATTTTCTTGTCATTGAACACAAGGTATGGGAAATGTGCAATCCTCCCATCATTTTTGACACTCAGCCGGATGAAAATTCATTTTTAGTCTTGAACTTTTTTACATATAAAAACATGGTAATCTAAGAATTCTTGCACTACCGGCTCATCCTTTATATGAAGTTTTGTTGCCACCTAATGGGGGTTGACGCCTTGACATTTGACCGCTATCAATTAGACATCGTCAATGCTTTGACTAGACCTTTGTTCATATATTGTTTTATCTTTAGGGACAAACCATCTGCAGTTAAAATATCATAAGGCGTTAAAATATCATAAGGCAAAGAGGACAAATGCTCCTGGTTTCAACCCTGAAAGTTTGAAAGCAGACACTCTCTCTTATCATTCATCTTGACACCTCCCCTGAAAAAAAATCACCTTCACACTCACATCAAGGAATCCTTTCTTGGGAATAATAGAGTCAATATGGTCTGATATGACATCTGCATAAGTCTTCACCTCTTATCTAGACTAGTCAAGAATACACAAGACGGTTGAGTTATCACAATTATACCCCATAATAATGTACCTATATAGCAATGAGGGGTTTTCTACAATTGATTTCTCATGGCACATAATGGAACCAAGTTCACAATATAATTTATTTTATTGGGTTTACTAATTATGGTTTTATTATCCGTATCAGTTTTAAGCACTGTTGTGAAATTTATGCCATGAGCTATATATACCTAATTGATCCTATAATATTTGTGTTATTAGAGTTTTTTCATAAAGTGATGAATTCTTCACCTTGGGTAGGCTATCATCGAAATGGCACGTAGTCGGAACACAACCCCCCTGCCCAAGCATAATACTCCTCTAGGATCAATCTCACTTCCACCTGATCAGGACATGTTGTTGAGACCAAATGACCAATGGCTTTATCACTTGAAGCCAAGTGATAATGTTGAAGAAACTAAGAACAAGGACGACGATGAAATCTGCAATCCTGAAGCTACTTGCAACAATGAAGAAAAAAATGGTAGCGATAAGCAACAATTTTCTAAGAGGATTTCTGCCAAACTCAATGCTATGGCTGCTAGGGCCTCAAGACGACGTATACTGAACACTCGAAAATCCAAGAAGGTTCAACCATTAATATGATTTATTTTTCTATTACAATTATCTTGTACTCCCCCGTTATATATTAGTTGTCGTTGCAACAACTAATATAGAATGGAGGGAGTACATGGTAAATTAGTATGCTGTCATTGATAGAACTTGATACATGAGTGTAAAAGTTTTGGGCCTACACTGACAAGAATTTCTCAACTTGGCATATTTTGCGGGCTACAATTATTTTGAAAAGTATGATTGCTGGATAATGACATGCCCAAAATAGGATATGGAGACTAAAACATAGCATCACACGATGTGCATATGCAGGGACCAACACATATATGCAATGTTAAGGGTACAACCATATGAACTAAACTGTGGCTCTTGGATATTGTTGTGTTGTCAAAATTTGACAATTGTAAGTTAGTATTGGAACCATGCACTAGAATTAACCAACCTACACTATCAATTTAGCTATGGTGGTTTCTAGAGATGACAACGATCCTACCCACAATGATCTTTTTTTACCCCAACTACGGAAGGACTAGGCGAGCACACACTTCAAAATAAGAAGTATGAAAAATTATTGAAAGAAAGTTACAAGCACAGAGAGCGAAGAAATGCAACGTGAACATTACTGATTTCAAAATATTGCAAAATCTTAGTGGGCCATGATTTTTTGTTCAAGAAGAGGCATATTCCAAGGTTAGCCTATAAAAGAAGTCCATTTGTGTAACTATGGAACACATAAGCAATATGTTCATCCTTCAAGTGAAATACTTTTCCACGGCGTTTATTCCGAATGTTTCACTTAACTTTGTTGGCGACTGTTGAGTCAACATCACTCCGATGGTGTGTGAAAGGACATGAAAATATCAACACAAGAGTCTATCAAAAGTATCCTCTTATGTACTAGTAGAGAAAATGTGATAAGTAGGGAAAAAATTCTACAAAAGCAACATAAAAGTTGTTGTCTAGTTCCAATTAAATCCACACGAAGGGGTAGGAGCTCACCCAAACCAAGTATGATCTCTTCCACCATGGATAGCTTTTCCCCCACCATGAAAGCTTCACAACCACTTCGCAAACACTTGGGCCTCTTCACAATGTTCACAAAGAGGTCACCAACACAACAACCACCAACCATCTAGGTGGTGGTGTCCTCTAAGAGCAACAAACTACCAAACTCGCACTCCAACCAATCGACATGGATAGCTCAAACAAATGTAACAAATACAATGGGGGGAGCGGGTGAGGGACCAAAGCCACAAATATTTCAGTTTGCTATGTTTGAAAAGTCCACCCCCCCCCCCCCCCCCCCCCACACACACACACACATTGGGAAAAAGACCCATATGTACAGGGCCCCGAGAAATTTACTCGTTGGGTGTTCATGGTCCGGATAGGACTGGAAGTGGATCGGATCCGGGATCAGTTACGAATACAAGTACATATGTTATCGGATACATATGCGGAGAGTGTTTTACTCAAATTAACATGCAGACTATATGCATACTTATTTCGGAATGGGTACATATATCTTACAAATTTAACACCGAACTAATAGAAAGAAATAATCCCTGAGACAAAATAATAGAGGTATGTCAATAGTGTCAACTACAAGATCGTATACACATAAATATACTACTCCCTCCATCCATAAAAAAGATGTCTCAATTTTATCAAAATATGCATGTATCTAGACGTATTTTAGTGAGTAGATACGTGCCAATTTAGATAAAGTTGAGACATACTTTTGGGGCCGGAGGGAGTACTTCACTACATAATAGTTTCTAAGTTTGATCCCACAAAAAAATACATTTTACCACGGGAGTGGTGTTTTGGAACATGGGAGCATATGCTCCCTATATTTTGAATTGCATCTTGCACATATTTTGAATTTCAAAAAAATTGAAACAAAAAATTCGCACGTTCATCTTCACGTGCTATGGGCTCACAAAGTTGTTTCATAAAAAATGAACTTATCATATGGCGTGTGTGAAAAAGACAAAATTCAGTGCTTAAAATAAAGCTTTTGACAAGATAAATTTTCTCATTTTAACATAGACCACAAAAAATATCAGTTTTTCATGAAACTTGACGAACGCACATATATCATGCAGATGTACATGTAGAATTTTTTGTCAAATTTTTTTGACTGTTCAAAATATGATTTTTTGGTAGAGGGAGCATACGCACCCGGGAGCCGAATTGAATTTCCGATTTTACCACTTCTTTATTTCATACGTTGATAATCGGCATATAGGGATAAGACTAATGAAATTGGCTAACGAAATTTTGTTCAAATTTAAAGTATATGCACTTCATATCCACACATGCTTCAAAAGCCCATATTGTAAAATAAATTAAAACAATGTCTACATCCATCCTCCATTTCAAATATAAATATCAAATATTCCATACTTCCCGAACCAAATTTTGGCGCTGGTCCAGGAGCTATTCCATTGGTCTTAATTCAAGAGCAGAGGGGTGTGGTCATTGTTGTTTTCCGTGATTTGTCCGGTGCCTATTACAGAGCGTCAACGGTAATGGTTGAGGGGGCTGCTTATTGATCCACTCTGTTCAGATTGATTATTTGATCTTTATGTTGATCTTGTTTAGATTGCACGAGATTACTTTACTGTAATCAAGGACATCGAGGAGAAGATCTTATGGTAATATAGCACTACTACCCAGGGGATCACAAGCAAGAAAAGCCTAATTGCTTGCGTCATGTTATACCATTAACAAATAAACTCCAATGTGTAAGTTCATAACAATCTTGTAGAAGCGATGACCTCCCTTTCAGCGGGTCGCCAATGTTAGTTATACACTAATGTAGAGACGATGTACATTCCTTTGAGATGCAATGAGGATGTGTTCAGAAGATGGCAGATTGTGCTCTCGCGGTGCCGCCTATACAAATCGCCTTCCACAGTCGAGTGTCGTCTTGCTCCTAGCCCGCGACGGGCTCCTCCGGCGTGGCCGAGGGACCGATGTTTTCAATGCCTCTTGGGAGGCCACTGTGCGCGCTCCTGCAGGGACCCAATTCGGTGCAGGAACTGCCTCAATTTGCACCGCTCAATCTGCATTGTCCCGATCAATCTGCACCGCTTTGATGTCCTGCTTCACTGCCTCTCCAACCGGTTGCACCAACTGCTTCACCACCTTTCCAACCAGCTGCACCCACCGTTGTTCAACCCTGCCTGCACCCAATGATGCCGCTACCCTTTTGGATGTGTGTTTGGAGCACACCCTTGTGGAGGAGGCTATGCTGATTCGCTCTGAGCTTCGCGATTTCCTTGCACAGGTTCAGAATGTTTTGCTTAGAGCGGAGCGTGCTCTTGGCAAATTGCAGTTGCTACCTTTGTTGCCTAGGCTTGAGATCGATTCTTTCGAGCATATGGACATGTGTGCCTCTCCAACCGGTCGATTCTACTGAGTCTGCCGAGGAGGAGTTAGTGGTTGTTGATGATGATGCAGTCGTTGAGATGGTGTTGTCGAAGTTTGTCGTTTGTGGTTGGGGAAGATTGCACCTTTGGTTCTTTCTCCCCCTCGTGCTAGGTCCTATCCATTGTCGTAGCATGTTGTGTCGGTTGCCTCTATGTGCGAGGACATTGATGGGCTCATGTATCCATTAATGCAGATCATGCCCGATCTTCAGGAGTTGTGTGAGGTGCTCTCTCTATTAATGATGCATTTGTAGGTGGTTGACTTGAGGACATCGGTGGTGGCTTCCACACCATCATTGCGGTGCTTAGCCAGCCGGTTGACTTTGTTGACCATGGTGAGAAGGTTAATGAGGTAGGTGAATTGGCACCTAACTCCGAGGCACTTTTTGCAAATGAGATTTGCAACTTGCTTGTATGTTTGGAGGCGGCTAGATCTAGCAAGGAGATTGCTTGCCTTTGTACGAGGAAGGGTACGAGTTACAAAATCAAGAAGGTGAAGAAGTATCTCAGAAGCACAAGCAAAAAAATAAAGCAAGAAGGAATATGATGGATGTTATCATCTTTTCAGATTGTCCTTCACGTGGGGTTTCCTTTGAGACGTGAAAGATCAATATGCAAGAGTTAGCGGTTGTCCTAGGTTAAGAGAGCTGGTTAGTTTGTCCAGACGGTTTGGGAGATGCATGATTTTGGAGTAGTCCACATGTTATAATGATTTTCGCACTTTTTTCCGTTAATTAACCGAGCAATTTTTTTTCTTATTTAATAGATTTGGCCAAAGCTTCCGTTTAAAAAAATCATCTTTTGATCGAGAAAAAAACTACTACTCCCTTCTTCCACCAAGGCACCAATTTTGGAGTAGTGTCATATACGCCACCAAGGCACCAATTCTTCCTTCTTATAACTTTTAAACCCCCTTTTAAATGTATGATGTTTAATCCCTAACTCCTGTCTCAGAAGGTAACCCTTACTCCAAATTTGGGATTTGTCGTAGAAAATCGTTTCGCGGTTGAACCGGACTCTCGAGAATAGACATTCGCAGCCTCCCAGGCGGTAGGTACCGCCCCAGAGATTGTCTTCTTCTTGTGCAATCTGCATACAGATCAGACATGCAACAGCCACGCGCGCGCACGATACAACTGTGAAACGCGGTGACCAACCGCCAAGGTACCGCGCTCCACGATCCAATCTCCAACTTCTCCAGCCCCCGCCACCGCCACCGCCACCATGCCGTCCTCCACGCTGGGCATCGCGCCGCTGCTGGACGCCTACTTCCGGCGCCGCTTCTCCGCGGCGGGGCTGGTCCAGGAGACCGTGCCGCTCGACGGCGGCGCCACCACGGTGCACTGCTGGCGCTTCCCGCCCGGCGCCGCGAGCGAGGAGGACCTCCCCGTGCTCGTCCTCCTCCACGGCTTCGGCCCGCCGGCGACGTGGCAGTGGTTCCGCCAGGTGGGCGCGCTGTCGCGCCGGTTCCGCCTCGTCGTGCCGAACCTCCTCTTCTTCGGCGGCTCCCGCACCTCGGACAAGGAGCGCTCCGAGGCCCGCCAGGCGGAGGCGGTCGCGGGGCTCATCCGCGCGGTCGTCCCCGCCGGCGCCCGCGTGTCGGTGGTCGGGACCAGCTACGGCGGCTTCGTGGCGTACCACGTGGCGCGGCTCCTGGGCGCGGACGCCGTGGAGCGGGTGGTGATCGCCAGCTCCGACCTGCTCAAGGGCGACGCCGACGACCGCGCCCTGCTGCGGCGCGGCGGGGCCGATCGCGTGGAGGACGTGATGCTGCCGCGCACCCCCGAGAAGATGCGCCGGCTCATGGAGCTCGCCTACCACCGCCCCCGCCGGTTCGCCCCGGGGTTCGTGCTCCGCGACCTCATACAGGTACGTAACTGCGCCCACGATGCTTCAGTTTCTTAGATCCTTTTCCTCCGGCCGCCATGCGTGGGCGTGTCGAGTTCTTGGGGACTTCGGACGATACGTATTATGACCTGCCGGTAACTAGGAAGCATGCAGGCCGGCAACATAGCAAAAACTTTGTCTTGTCCTTATTCGCCATGAGTTTTATTCGAATTCTTAGACGTTCTCCAGAGACAATATCAAAACTTTTGTCTGAATTTCCCCTGATCGTTGCGTGCTCGGACTTGAACGTGCTTGCCCTGTCTGTCCATCCTAAAGCGCCTCACCGACCTTGTGCACCAGCCCCAGCAGATTAGTTCGTCCAACGGCCTCGCCGCGCTAGCTACCAGTCTGTCGTCAGTTCGTCACCATCCACTGTGAACAGTACAAACCTCCCGTCTACCACCCGTGCTTCCTATCAAATTCCGAACGGCCATTCCAGCCGCTCGTTGGGTACCCTTTCTGTTGCGAAGGACCTTTCTACCTGCCGTGTTTTCCAACTTCCTCAGCGGCGAAGGAGATAGTGGACAGGTGAACGACCTGTACGCGCTGCATCTGCCTACCTAGCTATATCCCAGCAAGCGACAGCATGCCTCGCCGTCCTTCACCTTCCTCCAACCTTTTCTGACACGAAAGTCCATGTCAGGCGACAAAATGAACTGTTTGTTAGACGGTCTGAGACACCATTCATTCAAAAGGCCCCGCCATGTTTTCCAGAAACACTACTAGTGAGTGACGGCCGGGTCACTTTACATTAGCTCGTGTAGAGTGATTGAAAGGCATATCACATTGCAATTAGTTAGTAGTATTGTGCTTTTGGGAGTACTAGATTGTACTATTATCTAATCAATTGCAAACGCAACCTTTTTCTTTTTCTTCGAGAAGCATCCTCCATGATTTTTTAGCTTCGTGTGAAAAGGTCCACCACCAACTTGATTTGAGTAACACTACCACATATCTAAAACGTGTATGTGTGTGTTGCAGTATCTCTACACCGACAACATAGAGGAGAAGAAGGAGCTGATCCAGGCGATAACCCTGGGGGACAAAGACAAGTTCCAACTCACTCCACTCCCACAGGTACATACTAGCAAATCCTGCAGGCAGACAAAGAGAATGCATTCCCTACCATGCTACATTTCTTTAACCAACTTGCCAAGTGAGCTCATAATTTATTCTCATCTCCGCACCATGTTTTTCAGCAAGTTCTCGTGCTGTGGGGAGAGAATGATCAGATCTTCCCCATAGAGAAGGCATTCCAGGTGACAAGGTCAGCACAACACTCTCTGCTCTTGCTTGGTTGGTGTTGCAATCTGGTTGAAACCATGTCACACAATGCACTGTAATTAACTTATACATGAAAAATGTGTGCAAATCGATGCAGGCAGCTAGGTGCGACTGCTAGGCTGGAGATCCTGAAGAACACTGGCCACATGCCGCAGGAGGAGGACGCAAAGAGGTTCAACGAGGCTCTGCTCAACTTCTTGCTACCGGCTCCGATTTCATCGCTGTGACGCGAATTTCATTGCCGATATCTGGGAAGAGATGGTCGGGGTTTCATAATTTAAGATATGTCTTGCCTGTAGACTGTAGTTAGCTTATTTATCGGTTCGGCGTCTCAGACCAAAAGTACACTCAGCATCTTTAGGGGAAAAAACGTTGCAATTGGGTTGGGCTGCTTCTGCTCTCTACATATGCTTGGCCTATGTTTTTTTTTTCGAGGGTACGTCAAAACGGCGTACCAAAATTTTATAGAAGAGAGCAATATCATTTACAATATGTCGGCAAACTCCACCCCGAACTCTACAGCCTACTCTCGCGACATCAAAGTACTCCCTCCTACCCTCGCAAGTTTCCAAAGCTCAAACTCATCCTTGATTCTCCTAAGCAACTCGTGCGTGTTGCACTGCTCCGCCCTATTCCCAAACACCCTAGAATTGCGCTGCTTTCAAATCCTCCAAGATGTAAGGATCACCATGGTGTCGAAGCTTCTACTGTCTCTCCTCCGAACCAAACTCCTGGCTGCCTCCCACCAGAGCTCCAGCTTGCTCTCCGTTGTTGGCTCCGTAATGTTAAGGCCCGCAGCCGTGAGACAACCGAACCAGGTTTGGCGGGGGCATAGGTGCACTGCATGATCACATGATCAACGGTGTCATTCTCTTGCAGACAGAGCTTGGCCTATGATCTTACTATTACCAAATTAGAATAACACACAACACGACTGCACGAGGGAGCACTGATAATTGAGTATAATGAATTATTGATTCAGCAGGAATGCAGGATAGCCGAGGACTTCAGCAAAATTCCACATCTCCATGCTCAGATCTAGGAATCATCCAAATGTTATTTTTCCATCGGACACAAAATAAGCAATCCCTGAACAAATCTGAAAAGGATAGGCATCATTTTTTTTTTCGACACAGCAAGTCTCCGAACAAATCTGTTTGAAACCTGAGCAGATAATATCGAAATTGACACTGTAATGTAAGTTTTCGATTTTTAACTCCAGCTCACTATAGATTTTATCTCAGAAAAATATATGGAATTATATATCACCTATGATTCTACCCGCAAAAAAAAAAAAATCACCTATGATTCTGCAACGGATGACCAAATCAACTGACAATATAAATCAGGCTGGCCAGTTATGGAAAGTATTTAAGTGCATAGCATGCGATATTTTAGGATGACAGTGAGAAACAATACGTTGACCATCATGTTGCAAGGATCAATGCCCCAGCTGGAGCCCAGCCAATTTCCGTTGACAATTCCTAACTCCATTCAAACATATTAGGAAATCACACAAATTGAATGTGGCGAATCACACAAATTGCAACGGATGACCAAATCAACCTTGTCTACTGTTTGCTTCGCCTACCACACATAGACGTTCGTTCCAGCAAACGAGTATGAGGAGCGGCATGGTTTATGTGATGACCATCTTGCTTATCGGATGCCTTGCAGTGGCTACCCAGAGTAAGCAGATGTATATTTGTCATCCTCTTGATTATAAAATCATTGGGACTATCTTATGAACTGCATATATATTCATATTCGAGTGATCATGAAATTTTTGATCTGATAGGTCGTCCCGAGCATAGTTGCCAGGTTCGGGATCGGTGCCGCGTTCCACGACCCCGGATCGATCGACCCGGATCGGGGGTCGGGAACGACAGCGGATCGATGTAATTCGCGGACGGATCACGAACTCACGATCCCACGCCAGCTTGGCCCACTGCCACGGCCGCGCCCAGGAAGAAGGCCAGGAAGAAGGCCGTCTTGGCCCACTGCCACGGCCGCGCCCAAGAAGAAGGCCAGGAAGAAGGCCGTCCACGCGAGCTCGCCGCCGGTGCCGTGCTTCTGCGTCAGCGAGAGCTTCTTCTCCCTCTCTTTCTGCTCCTCCATCTCCTCCATCGACCCAAACCAAAGTGGATCACGATCCACGATCCAATTTGGCGTACCGGAGATGTGTACCCGTAACCGATCCTTGTTCGCCGGCATGACGAATCTCGTTCCCCGATCCCGTTCCTCGATCCGGACGATCCGGTTCGCCGGCAACTATGGTCCCGAGGCACAGAGGAGCTACCTAGATGGCCATACCAATATCAGTGCTAGCGTGGTCAACTCGACGGCAGCAGATGAGAGCAAGCTCACCGTGCAATTTTGCGTCAACAAGGTATGCCATAGTATACACGACGGCGAAGAACCGCCATACTGCTACTGCTGCGAAACCATGGAGGGTGAGCCATGTTTCTGTTGTATTGTGATCCAAATTCATATACTAAAGGGAGGTTAAGGGAGGCTAACTTCTGACATATATACATCTTGTAAGCCGTCGGCTAGGGTTTATCAGATTATAAGATAACCCACGGCGTTTGTAAACACTCCCCGATATAGTGAAGTTTTGCTGGCTGGCGCCCGTGGTTTTTTCCCCTTCTGTGTTGGAAGGGGTTTTCCACGTTAAATCTTGTGTCCCCTGCGTGTGTTCTTGTTTCGTTCTTCGTTATTTGCTTGTTGCTTTTATAACAGTTTCAAGGACAAGGCAAGCTGCAGGGCCGTGTGCCCCTTCTTATCGACCCCGACTGCTCCCCTCCACCGCCGTGTCCTAGTTTCTTCTACCCGAGGGGGAGAACAGAGGGAAACAATGTCACCGCACCATCAAAACGGAGAGAGAAGAGAGAAGCACATCAATGTCACCTTCTCTGCCGTCCATCTCGCTGGGGCTGACCTCGGCGAAGAAGGCGACAGACGACAGTGAGCCTAGAGCTTGCCGCTAGCGAGCAATAAACTTAGAGGAGGGGGGTACGGATGCGTAGGCACCGGAGGTGAAGGAAGCGGCGGGGCTTAGATGGAACACTTAGGGCGGCGAAGGACCGACGTGGGAGGAGCTTTAATTAGGCGGTGCGGTGAGGCGGCCGTGGACAGCACCGGCCAGTGGTCCGGCCAGCGGTGGATGCAGGGTTGGAGCTGGTGCTATTCTTCCTCTTGTGCAGGCGGTGGTGCTCCTCCCTCTCCGCTTCTTCTCTCCTCCGTTCCAACAGCAAGACAGCTATAGTAGCTATCAAAATTTCATCCGGGACACGGTCTGCACCCATAAGATAGCATAGCCCTATAGCAAGTTTATCTTGGATGTACACTGGTAAAGAAATTGTTGTTTTTCGTTGAACTCCAAAGGAAATGAAAGTATCACCCTTTTTGTTTCAAAAACAGTACGCCCTTTGATTTGATTGGATATTTTCACGGTAAACCTTGACCAGTAGTTTATTAAAGTATACTCCAATATTATCATATCCCGCAAGTACCTGCAAGCGAAGCCTATACATATAGTTTTTGAATTTCCAATGTGAGTATTCATAATGATGCGAACACTCTGATGTTATAATAGCCTAACAGAAGGCATACCCAAAGTATCACTGAACGTATGTCCACAGCTAGTTGTAATTCATCGTCAGCATGGAGCTAACTTCACAGTAATTGCAGGGTTAGCTGTGTATGTCTGATGATCACAAACATCTTGGCGAGAAGTAATAAATGTCGGTCAACAGTACACCCGGACTTCATATTCATCATTTGCTAAAGAAAGGAAAAGGGATCGGGATATTCACTTTGGCTCATAGGAGCATTTGCTCTCGTTGTGTGAATCAACATTTTGAAGTGTCAAAAAATTGTAAAATAAAATTTTCCATGTACATCTACATATTTTATGTTCGTACACAAATTTTCAAAAAAAAAACTAAAAACAATTGTGGCTCCTGTAAAAAAGACAAGTTTTGATGCTATAACACGACTACGTACAGGATATTTTTTTGCCTTTTTTGTACACGCTATATAAAATGTTGTTTCTCCACGAAAATTTGTGCACTATCATAGAATGTCACGATGTACACCAACAAAATTATATCAGAATTTTTAACATTTTTAAAATTATTTTTTAATTATTTTATATAATGAGAGCATTTGCTCCTATGAGCCAAATTGCCACCTCCAAAGGGATCGCCCTTCGATTTTACAACCTAACTATACATCCAATACCAATGATGTTTGCCTACCAATACCATACTCGAGAAATAACTTGATGACTATCTGCATTGGATATTTTGATGATGCATCCTCTTCCAAGCAATTCTCAAAAACGTGGCGCTTCTTCCCTTGTTTCGGAAAAAGAAATCCTCGAATGAAGGTTTCAATCAGTTCCCTTCTGATCTACTCGTGGAATCCCTACTTGGAAGGGATGCTCTAGCTCAACATCTTCATCCGCTTTACAGCGCTAGTGGTCAACAATACATACTATCAGGATAACATGACAGTGATAGATGCAATGGCGATGAGGGCAAACAAGTGAACCACCTGCACAAGACGAGAACCATTTCAGTGCATGTCAGATTCAGGTATCATCGGTGGCGGAACTGAGCCTGGTAAAATACGATAGCATCGTCTCACAAAGATTTATGACATTAAATAGCTTCGGCCACCTAATATTCTTTTTTTTACTCCCTCTGTCCATAAATAAGCAGGGACGGTCCACATATCTTGAGGGTGGATATTTTATTTAACAAAGGGGCCATTGCCCCCTCCCCCCTCTATAATATTTTTAAAAGTATCTATAATATTTATGTTATTTACTTATAGTTTTAGTATGGTAATTGTTTTTGGATCTCAGAACAATCTCTATAAAACTCCATCACTTGGTCATACACAAAGGTTTTAAAAAGTATTAGTACTTCATATGAAAAATAAAATACTAATGCAATAGAAAATTCAATAATCCTTACATTTGATAGACAAGTGGTCCGGAACGCGCCGACCGATGGAGGGTAGGAGCTGCCCGTGATGTCCAGCGAGAGCGCGGTGGTGACGTTCACCTGCCCTGTAGCCCCAGGGCGGCGAGGGCCCCGTAGACGGACTTGATGGCCGGCTGCAAGGTTGTCCTTTATTGCGGCGTCGTTTCCCTTGAACACCACATTCCCAGCAGTGATGTAGGTGATCCGCATGCCCATGCAAGAGAGGTACGGTAGGACGTGGTCCTGGACCCATGCATGCACGGTCGACATATCAATCATCGCCGATAGTTTCTCATTCCCGGCGCCGATGATGAGCTCGAGGCTGGAGCCATGAAACACTGTCAGGATGCTGTGATCCACGTCGTAGAGCTTCACCTTGGACACCTGCATCGGCTTGACCAGCCATGAAACCCGGGACGGGGAAGGCAGGTTGTCGGCGATCTTCCCATAGTTGATCCCGATCGACACTCCAACAACCACCGCCACAGGGCTGGCCCATAGGCAGGGCAGAGGGGCTCTCGCCCTAGGCCCCCACATGGTAGGGACCCCGGTGCAAGATTTTGTGTGTGTACTCTTATTAACATAACTTCTATTTTTTAGGTCTAACTGTCGGATGGTCCAAACTGTGACTTATCATGTGTCTATTCTGACTCCTCTTACCTAAAAGAAGTACTCCAAAATTTAAGAATCACTTTTATCGATGCCACGATTTTATGTCTAGCCTTCCCAAATATGTAGAACAACACCGGCTCTCGCCTTTCCAATGTTGTGAGTATTTATTAGTTGAGAGAAAAGACACAATCACGTAACTATACCATCCCGCAAGCAAATTTCCTTCTATTCGCAATAATTATTCTTTTCCCCATCATACATGTATGTTTAGAGACCATATATTTTATCTTCTTATTAACTTAGTCCCAGATATGTCTACTCTTCTATTCAGCTTTTACATGGGATACGAATCAGTTATTCCCATAATATTTTCATGTGATTAATTCTACAGGTACCTATGTTATACACACATGTATAAAGGTTCTATTATTAGAAATATATATAATGGAATATAGTACATCCGATCAATAAAATTAATTACTTTTAAATGTCTTCACTGAGATTTCAAATACATGAGTCTATCAAATGTAAGGATTATTGAATTTTCTATAGCTTTAGTATTATATTTTCCATATGAAATACTAATACTTTTTAAAACCTTTGTGTATGACCAAGTGATGGAGTTTGATAGAGATTGTTATGAGACCCAGAAACACCTACTCCATCCATCCTCAAATAAGTGGTTGTTTATCTCCAAAATTTATCCACAAAAGAGTGTACTTCTATTTTTCCAGTGCACTTTAAATAGCAAAAATTTCTTTTCTCTCATCGCACGAAAATCAAACCCAATAATATTTAACACACGTTCTCCTCATTTTCTACATGCACTTAACTTATTGGAGGTGAAAAATTAAAGATGAGTAAAATGTTGGTTTGTACCTTTCCAATGTATTTTTCACTCCATTTCATAATGTATCTTGAAAAACCCGCATGTACTTATTTGTGGATGGAGGGAGTATCATACTAAAACTATAAGTAAGTAGCATAAATGTTATGGATTCTTTTTAAAATGTTATAGAGGGGGGCAATGGCCCCTTGGTTACATAAAATCTCCGTCATCATGAATAAGGTCCCTTGGTGCCGTGTCGCTCGAGGACCCTGATGCATGTAAAATGCATACATGAACTTTATCCTTTATCATATTGAATTCCCACATATTTGCAACATATATGATGATAATACCACATTTTCCATTGATTTATGGGGATTTACCAATGATCCCCTTTATTTGGGTTATAACACTGCAGAACACGAAAACCCCTATTTTGTGTATTTTTCACTTTCAGAGACCTATACGGAGTCAAACCTGAGATATTTGGAGCATCACTTTATCATCGGGAGAAGCACCCTGGGCCCTGGAAGCTCACCTGGAGAGGCCCGAGGGCCGAAAGAGCCCAGGTGGTGCGGCAAGGAAGTCAGGGTGCACCACCATCCCCCCTCTTTCAGCTGTCGATCGTCCGTTTGCCCTGATTCTTTCGCGAACCGACGTATTTTGCCCTAAAACGACTATATATATATGACCCCGAAGAGTTCTCGGGAGGAGAGCGCCACACAAACACAGAAACACAAAAATGGAGGCTGCAGCAAAGAAGATTGGAGGGGGAAACTCCGTCGGGGTCACCGCTGGACGGATGTCCACCTTCTCCAACGTGTTCATCATCAGCACCATGACCAAGAGGGAGTAGTCCACCTCTGGACTATGGGTTTGTGGCAGTAGCTTGATGACATAGGCATCCCCAATGGGCCTGCCGAAGATGGTACCCGGGGTTTACTGAAGGCCCACGTCCCGATATTTATGAAGCCTGGAAGCCCAGTTAAGAGATAGTTTGGAAAGATAGAGTTGTATTAGGAATAATGACTTGTAACTATTACGGGACGAACTCAAAGAGTCTCCCAAACTTTGTAACTTGTACATCATGAAATCCTCGGCTCCGCCTCCTATATAAGGGGGAGTCGAGGGAGAAAGAGAGGATCGATTTCATTGTCAACACAACCCTAGTTTTCTAACAGTTGAGTACTTTTCCGGCTGAACCCTCGAGATCTACTTGCCCTCTACTTCCTACGAAAACCCTAGTCTACAATCTGTAGGCATTGAAAAGTCGATACCTTTTCAATTGGCGGCCGACCGTGGGAATTAGAGGCGAAAAGGAGCTGATCTCGATGGCACACTCAACATCGTCGACGTCTTCGGTGGCAAGCAACACGATGGACAGAGGTAAACAGATCAAAACTGGTCTAGTCGATTGTGTTCTTCATAGTTCTTAGTGCCATATGAGCCGCCTATCATGATTATGACCATATTTGTAATATATATGTGGTGGATCCTAATTCTATGATATTGCCAGAAAACTGTCTTGATGGCGTGTAAGACACACGTCCGTTGGGAACCCCAAGAGGAAGGTGTGATGCGTACAGCGACAAGTTTTCCCTCGGTAAGAAACCAAGGTTATCGAACCAGTAGGAGTCAAGGAACACGTGAAGGTTATTGGTGGCGGAGTGTAGTGCGGCGCAACACCAGGGATTCTGGCGCCAACGTGGAACCTGCACAACACAATCAAAGTACTTTGCCCCAACGTAACAGTGAGGTTGTCAATCTCACCGGCTTGCTGAAAACAAAGGATTAGATGTATAGTGTGGATGATGATTGTTTGCGAAGAACGATAAAGAACAAGTATTGCAGTAGATTGTATTTCAGATGTAAAGAACGGACCGGGGTCCACAGTTCACTAGTGGTGTCTCTCCGATAAGAAATAGCATGTTGGGTGAACAAATTACAGATGGGCAATTGATAAATAAAGAAGACATAACAATGCACATACATATATCATGATGAGTACTATGAGATTTAATCAGGGCATTACGACAAAGTACATAGACCGCTATCCAGCATGCATCTATGCCTAAAAAGTCCACCTTCAGGTTATCATCGAACCCCTTCCAGTATTAAGTTGCAAACAACAGACAATTGCATTAAGTATGGTGCGTAATGTAATCAACACAAATATCCTTAGACAAAGCATTGATGTTTTATCCCTAGTGGCAACAGACATCCACAACCTTAGAACTTTCTGTCACTATCCCGGATTTAATGGAGGCATGAACCCACTATCGAGCATAAATACTCCCTCTTGGAGTCACAAGTATCAACTTGGCCAGAGCCTCTACTAGCAACGGAGAGCATGCAAGAACATAAACAACATATATGATAGATTGATAATCAACTTGACATAGTATTCAATATTCATCGGATCCCAACAAACACAACATGTAGCATTACAAATATATGATCTTGATCATGATAGGCAGCTCACAAGATCTAACATGATAGCACAATGAGGAGAAGACAACCATCTAGCTACTGCTATGGACCCATAGTCCAGGGGTGAACTACTCACACATCGATCCGGAGGCGATCATGGTGATGAAGAGACCTCCGAGAGATGATTCCCCTCTCCGGCGAGGTGCCGGAGGCGATCTCCTGAATCCCCCGAGATGGGATTGGCGGTGGCGGCGTCTCTGGAAGGTTTTCCGTATCGTGGCTCTCGGTACTGGGGTTTTCGCGACGAAGGCTTTAAGTAGGCGGAAGGGCGGAGTCGGAGGGCTGACCATTGATTCACCGCCATGGTCGCCTCCGGAGTGATGAGTGAGTAGTTCACCCCTGGACTATGGGTCCATAGCAGTAGCTAGATGGTCGTCTTCTCCTTATGTGCTTCATTGTCGGATCTTGTGAGCTGCCTAACATGATCAAGATCATCTATCTGTAATGCTATATGTTGTGTTTGTTGGGATCCGATGGATAGAGAATACTATGTTATGTTGATTATCAATCTATTACCTATGTGTTGTTTATGATCTTGCATGCTCTCCGTTATTAGTAGAGGCTCTGACCAAGTTTTTACTCTTAACTCCAAGAGGGAGTATTTATGCTCGATAGTGGGTTCATGCCTCCATTAAATCTGGGACAGTGACAGAAAGTTCTAAGGTTGTGGATGTGCTGTTGCCACTAGGGATAAAACATTGATGCTATGTCCAAGGATGTAGTTATTGATTACATTACGCACTATACTTAATGCAATTGTCTGTTGTTTGCAACTTAATACTGGAAGGGGTTCGGATGATAACTCTGAAGGTGGACTTTTAGGCATAGATGCATGTTGGATAGCGGTCTATGTACTTTGTCGTAATGCCCAATTAAATCTCACTATACTCATCATATCATGTATGTGCATGGTCATGCCCTCTCTATTTGTCAATTGCCCAACTGTAATTTGTTCACCCAACATGCTATTTATCTTATGGGAGAGACACCTCTAGTGAACTGTGGACCCCGGTCCATTCTTTTACATCGAATACAATCTACTGCAATACTTATTCTACTGTTCTTCGCAAACAACCATCATCATCCACACTATACATCTAATCCTTTGTTTACAGCAAGCCGGTGAGATTGACAACCTCGCTGTTTCGTTGGGGCAAAGTTCTGTGATTGTGTTGTGCAGGTTCCACGTTGGCGCCGGAATCCCTGGTGTTGCGCCGCACTACATCCTGCCGCCATCAACCTTCGGCGTGCTTCTTGGCTCCTACTGGTTCGATAACCTTGGTTTCTTACTGAGGGAAAACTTGCTGCTGTGCGCATCACACCTTCCTCTTGGGGTTCCCAACGGACGTGTCATCTACGCGCATCAAGAATGTTTTCTGGCGCCGTTGCCGGGAAACTGAAGAAAAGTTACACCACAAAGATTTCTAACTCCCACGTCAACTACACGCCAGCAACTGTTTTCTGGCGCCGTTGCCGGGGAGATCAAGACACGCTGCAAGGGGGGTCTCCACTTCCAATCTCTTTACTTTGTTTTGTCTTGCTTTATTTTATTTACTTTCTTGTTTGCTGCATTATATCAAAACACAAAAAAATTAGTTGCTAGCTTTACTTTCTTTACTGTCTTGCACTCTATATCAAAAACACAAAAAAAAATTAGTTACTTGCATTTTAGTTTTGTTACCATGTCTAGTTCTGCACCTGTTACTTCTTCACCTGAGGAATTAGTCTTCACTTTTAAACAAGGGGATGAGGAGAGTTTTAAAGATGCTTGGTCCAGAATTTTTACTTCTTATCGTAAAGCTGAACCTCAAATGACTCTAAATTTGCTCCTTAGTAATTTTTATTTTGGTCTTATGATTCGCTATAGATATGCCTTGGATGCTGTAGTGGGAGGAGATTTCCTTCATTACAATGGGGATCAAGCTTTTAATGCCATAAAGAAGTTGGTTGCATCACATGATTCAACTAATAACATTGATTCAGCCCTTATTAGCATTTATAATAGATTAAACACTCTTGAGACAAGTGCATCTCGCTTGAATGAAAATTATAGATATGTTCGTAACCTTCTTGATCAAGTTTTAGTGAACTCTGAACCTTCATTATGGGATCCTACTATTAAAATTGTTATCGGTGACCAAACTCTTCATGCCAATTGTGATATTATGTCTGAATTTTGCCAAATTCCTAAGAGTATTCATGAATCTTTGAAACTTTGGGGATTCGTTGAAGGGGGAGAAGGAATAACTCTTATTGATAACTCTATTATAATTCCTAAATGAATAGCTGCGGGTGTGCATACAACCATTCTTGGGAGAACAATATCCATTGATTATCTTGTTATTGAATGTGCGAGGAACGGGACAAATCACACTCGGAAGATCCCTGCTTGAAACTATTGGGAGCGAGTCATAGATATGGGAGAAGGCACCCTAAAATTCACCTCTACACCCGGGGGTAGACATATATTCCCTAAATCAAAGAGTAAGAAAAAGAACAAGAAAGGTAAGGGTAAAGCCCAAGGTAATGTTGATACTTGCATCTCTTGATAACACTTGATATACACTTTACGCGCCTAGCTGAAAGGCGTTAAAGAAAAGCGCTTATGGAAGACAACCCATGTTTTTATTACAGTACTTTTATTTTATATTTGAGTCTTGGAAGTTGTTACTACTGTAGCAACCTCTCCTTATCTTAGTTTTGTGCATTGTTGTGCCAAGTAAAGTCTTTGATAGTAAGGTTCATACTAGATTTGGATTACTTGCGCAGAAACGATTTCTTTCTGTCACGAATCTGGGCCTAATTCTCTGTAGGTAACTAAGAAAATTATGCCAATTTACGTGAGTGATCCTCGGATATGTACGCAACTTTAATTAAATTTGAGCATTTTCATCCGAGCAAGTCACGGTGCCTCAATAAAATTCGTCTTTACGAACTGTTACGTTTTGACAGATTCTGCCTTTTATTTCGCATTGCCTGTTTTGCTATGCTTGATGGATTTTTCTATTCCATTGACTTTCAGTAGCTTTGTGCAGTGTCCAGAAGTGTTAAGAATAATTATGTCACCTCTGAACATGTAAATTTTAATTGTGCACTAACCCTCTAATGAGTTGTTTTGAGTATGGTGTGGAGGAAGTTTTCAAAGATCAAGAGAGGAGGATGATACAATATGATCAAGGAGAGTGAAAGCTCTAAGCTTGGGGATGCCCCGGTGGTTCACCCCTGCATATTTTAAGAAGACTCAAGCATCTAAGCTTGGGGATTCCCAAGGCATCCCCTTCTTCATCGACAACATTATCGAGTTCCTCCCCGAAACTATATTTTTATTCCATCACATCTTATGTGCTTTGCTTGGAGCGTCGGTTTGTTTTTGTTTTTGTTTTTGTTTGAATAAAATGGATCCTAGCATTCATTGTGTGGGAGAGAGACACGCTCCGCTGTTGCATATGGACAAATATGTCCTTAGGCTTTACTCATAGTATTCATGGCGAAGGTTGAATCTTCTTCGTTAAATTGTTATATGGTTGGAATCGGGAAATGCTACATGTAGTAATTCTAAAATGTCTTGAATAATTTGATACTTGGCAATTGTTGTGCTCATGTTTAAGCTCTTGCATCATATACTTTGCACCTATTAATGAAGAAATACATAGAGCTTGCTAAAATTTGGTTTGTATAATTGGTCTCTCTAAAGTCTAGATAATTTCTAGTATTGAGTTTGAACAACAAGGAAGACGGTGTAGAGTCTTATAATGTTTACAATATGTCTTTTATGTGAGTTTTGCTGCACCGGTTCATCCTTGTATTTGTTTCAAATAACCTTGCTAGCCTAAACCTTGTATCGAGAGGGAATACTTCTCATGCATCCAAAATCCTTGAGCCAACCACTATGCCATTTGTGTCCACCATCTCTACCTACTACATGGTATTTCTCCGCCATTCCAAAGTAAATTGCTTGAGTGATACCTTTAAAATTTCCATTCTTTGTCTTTGCAATATATAGCTCATGGGACAAATAGCTTAAAAACTATTGTGGTATTGAATATGTACTTATGCACTTTATCTCTTATTAAGTTGTTTGTTGTGCGATAACCATGTTCCTGGGGACGCCATCAACTACTCTTTGTTGAATATCATGTGAGTTGCTATGCATGTTCGTCTTGTCTGAAGTAAGGGAGATTTACCACTCATTTAATGGTTAGAGCATGCATAATGTTAGAGAAGAACATTGGGCCGCTAACTAAAGCCATGATCCATGGTGGAAGTTTCATTTTTGGACATATATCCTCAATCTCATATGAGAACATTAATTGTTGCTACATGCTTATGCATTAAAGAGGAGTCCATTATCTGCTGTCTATGTTGTCCCGGTATGGATGTCTAAGTTGAAAATAATCAAAAGCGAAAAATCCAACGCGAGCTTTCTTCTTAGACCTTTGTACAGGCGGCATAGAGGTACCCCTTTGTGACACTTGGTTAAAACATGTGTATTGCGATGACAATCCCAGTAATCCAAGCTAATTAGGACAAGGTGCGGGCACTATTAGTATACTATGCATGAGGCTTGCAACTTGTAAGATATAATTTACATAACACATATGCTTTATTACTACCGTTGACAAAATTGTTTCTTGTTTTCAAAACCAAAGCTCTAGCACCAATATAGCAATCAATGCTTCCCTACTGCGAAGGGCCCTTCTTTTACTTTTATGTTGAGTCGAGTTCACCTATCTCTCTCCACCTCAAGAAGCAAACACTTGTGTGAACTGTGCATTGATTCCTACATACTTGCATATTGCACTTGTTATATTACTTTACATTGACAATATCCATGAGATATACATGTTATAAGTTGAAAGCAACCGCTGAAACTTAATCTTCCTTTGTGTTGCTTCAATACCTTTACTTTGATTTATTGCTTTATGAGTTAACTCTTATGCAAGACTTATTGATGCTTGTCTTGAAAGTACAATCCATGAAAAGTCTTTGCTTTATGATTCATTTGTTTACTCATGTCATTACCACTATTTTGATCGCTGCATTCATTACATATACTCACAATAGTATGATCAAGGTTATGATGGCATGTCACTCCAGAAATTATCTTTGTTATCGTTTACCTGCTCGGGACGAGCAGGAACTAAGCTTGGGGATGCTGATACGTCTCCGACGTATCGATAATTTCTTATGTTCCATGCCACATTATTGATGATATCTACATGTTTTATGCATACTTTATGTCATATTTATGCATTTTCCGGCACTAACCTATTAACGAGATGCCGAAGAGCCGATTCTTGTTTTCTGCTTGTTTTTGGTTTCAGAAATCCTAGTAAGGAAATATTCTCGGAGTTGGACGAAATCAACGCCCGGGGGCCTATTTTTACACGAAGCTTCCGGAAGACCGGAGGACTTACGAAGTGGGGCCACGAGGCGCCGCCACAACGGGCGGCGCGACCCGGAGTGCCGGCCGCGCGGCCTCGGCGTGTGGGGCCCTCGTGTGGCCCCCGATCTGCCCTTCCGCCTACATATAGTCTTCGTCGCGAAACCCCCGATGCCGAGAGCCACGATACGGAAAACCTTCCGGAGACGCCGCCGTCGCCAATCCCATCTCGGGGATTCGGGAGATCGCCTCCGGCACCTGCCTGGAGAGGGGAATCATCTCCCGGAGGACTCTTCACCGCCATGGTCGCCTCCGGAGTGATGAGTGAGTAGTTCACCCCTGGACTATGGGTCCATAGCAGTAGCTAGATGGTCGTCTTCTCCTTATGTGCTTCATTGTCGGATCTTGTGAGCTGCCTAACATGATCAAGATCATCTATGTGTAATGCTATATGTTGTGTTTGTTGGGATCCGATGGATAGAGAATACTATGTTATGTTGATTATCAATCTATTACCTATGTGTTGTTTATGATCTTGCATGCTCTCCGTTATTAGTAGAGGTTCCGGCCAAGTTTTTACTCTTAACTCCAAGAGGAAGTATTTATGCTCGATAGTGGGTTCATGCCTCCATTAAATGCAGGACGATGACGAAAGGTTGTGGATGTCTTGTTGCCACTAGGGATAAAACATTGATGCTATGTCCAGAAGATGTAGTTATTGATTACATTACGCACCATACTTAATGCAATTGTCCGTTGTTTGCAACTTAATACTGGAAGGGGTTCGGATGATAACCTCGAAGGTGGACTTTTAGGCATAGATGCATGCTTGGATAGCGGTCTATGTACTTTGTCATAATGCCCAATTAAATCTCACTATACTCATCATATCATGTATGTGCATGGTCATGCCCTCTCTATTTGTCAATTGCCCAACTCGTAATTTGTTCACCCAACATGCTATTTATCTTATGGGAGAGACACCTCTAGTGAACTGTGGACCCCGGTCCATTCTTTTACATCGAATACAATCTACTGCAATACTTATTCTACTGTTCTTCGCAAACAACCATCATCATCCACACTATACATCTAATCCTTTGTTTACAGCATGCCGGTGAGATTGACAACCTCGCTGTTTCGTTGGGGCAAAGTTCTGTGATTGTGTTGTGCAGGTTCCACGTTGGCCCCGGAATCCCTGGTGTTGCGCCGCACTACATCCCGCCGCCATCAACCTTCGACGTGCTTCTTGGCTCCTACTGGTTCGATAACCTTGGTTTCTTACTGAGGGAAAACTTGCTGCTATGCGCATCACACCTTCCTCTTGGGGTTCCCAACGGACGTGTCATCTACGCGCATCAAGCATGGATTACTATATTTGTGCTAGAGCTTTTCATTTGAAAACATAGAAACAATTTTGTCAATGGTAGTAATAAATCATATGTGTTATGTATAAGATATCCTATAAGTTGCAAGCCTCATGCATAGATTACCAATAGTGCTCGCACCTTGTCCTAATTAGCTCGGATTAACATGGATTATCATTGCATAACATATGTTTCAACCAAGTGTCACGAAGGGGTACCTCTATGCCGCCTGTACAAAGGTCTAAGGAGAAAGATTGCATTTGATTTCTCGTTTTTGATTATTCTCAACTTAGACATCCATACCGGGACAACATAGACAACATATAATGGACTCCTCTTTAATGCATAAGCATTCAACAACATATAATATTCTCATAAGAGATTGAGGATTAATTGTCCAAACTGAAACTTCCACCATGGATCATGGCTTTAGTTAGCGGCCCAATGTTCTTCTCTAACAATATGCATACTCAAACCATTTGATCATGAAAATCGCCCTTACTTCAGACAAGACGAACATGCATAGCAACTCACATGATATTCAACAAAGGTGATAGTTGATGGCGTCTCTAGAAATATGGTTACCGCTCAACAAGCAACTTATTAAGAAATAAGATACATAAGTACATATTCTTCACCACAATAGTTTTTAAGGCTATTTTCCCATGAGCTATATATTGCAAAGACAAAGGATAGAATTTTAAAGGTAGCACTCAAGTAATTTACTTTGGAATGGTTGAGAAATACCATGTAGTAGGTAGGTATGGTGGACACAAATGGCATAGTTTTTGGCTCAAGGATTTGGATGCACGAGATGAATTCCTCTCAATACAAGGCTAGACTAGCAAGGTTGTTTGAAGCAAACTCAAGTATAAAACGGTACAGCAAAGCTTACATATGAACATATTGCAAGCATTATAAGACTTTACATCGTCTTCCTTGTTGTTCAAACACCTTAACCAGAAAATATCTAGACTCTAGAGACCAATCATGCAAACCAAATTTTAACAAGCTCTACGTAGTTCTTCATTAATGGGTGCAAAGTACATGATGCAAGAGCTTAAACATGATCTATATGAGCACAACAATTGCCAAGTATCAAATTATTCAAGACATTATACCATTTACCACATGCAGCATTTTCTGTTTCCAACCATATAACAATGAACGAAGCAGTTTCAACCTTCGCCATGAACATTAAGAATAAAGCTAAGAACATATGTGTTCATACGAAATAGCGGAGCGTGTCTCTCTCCCAAACAAGGAATGCTAGGATCCGATTTTATTCAAACAAAAACAAAAATAAAAACAAATAGACGTTCCAAGTAAAGCACATAAGATGTGATGGAATAAAAATATAGTTTCACTAGAGGTGACCTGATAAGTTGTCGATGAAGAAGGGATGCCTTGGGCATCCCCAAACTTAGATGCTTGAGTCTTCTTAAAATATGCAGGGATGAACCACGGGGGCATCCCCAAGCTTAGACTTTTCACTCTTCTTGATCATATTGTATCATCCTCCTCTCTTGACCCTTGAAAACTTCCTCCACACCAAACTCAAAACAAACTCATTAGAGGGTTAGTGCATAATTGAAAATTCATATATTCAGAGGTGACATAATCATTCTTAACACTTCTGGACATTGCACAAAGCTACTGAAAGTTAATGGAACAAAGAAATCCATCAAACATAGCAAAACAGGCAATGCGAAATAAAAGGCAGAATCTGTCAAAACAACGAACGATCAGTAAAGACGAATTTTTCAGGTGCACTTAACTTGCTCAGATGAAAATGCTCAAATTGAATGAAAGTTGCGTACATATCTGAGGATCACGCACGTAAATTGGCAGATTTCTCTAAATTTTCTACAGCAGGAGCTGCTCAATTTCGTGACAGCAAGAAATCTGTTTCTGCGCAGTAATCCAAATCTAGTATTGATTTTACTATCAATGACTTTACTTGGCACAACAATGCAATAAAATAAAGATAAGGAGAGGTTGCTACAGTAGTAACAACTTCCAAGACTCAAATATAAAACAAAAGTGCAGAAGTAAAATAATGGGTTGTCTCCCATAAGCGCTTTTCTTTAACGCCTTTCAGCTAGGCGCAGAAAGTGTGAATCAAGTATTGTCAAGAGACGAAGCATCAACATCATAATTTTTTCTAATAATAGAATCATAAGGTAACTTCATTCTCTTTCTAGGGAAGTGTTCCATACCTTTCTTGAGAGGAAATTGATATTTAATATTACCTTCCTTCATATCAATGGTAGCACCAACAGTTCAAAGAAAAGGTCTCCCCAATATAATGGGACAAGATGCATTGCATTCAATATCCAAGATAAAAAAATCAACGGGGACAAGGTTATTGTTAACCATAATGCGAACATTATCAATCCTCCCCAAAGGTTTCTTTATAGCATGATCAACAAGATTAACATCCAAATAACAGTTTTTCAATGGTGGCAAGTCAAGCATATCATAGATTTTCTTAGGCATAACAGAAATACTTGCACCAAGATCACATAAAGCATTACAATCAAAATCATTGACCCTCATATTAATGATGGGCTTCCAACCATCTTCTAACTTCCTAGGAATGGAAGTTTCAAGTTTTAGTTTCTCCTCTCTAGCTTTTATGAGAGCATTTGTAATATGTTTTGTAAAGGCCAAATTTATAGCACTAGCATTGGGACTTTTAGCAAGTTTTTGTAAGAACTTTATAACTTCAGAGATGTGACAATCATCAAAATCTAAACCATTATGATCTACAGCAATGGAATCATTGTCCCCAATATTTGAAAAATTTCAGCAGTTTCAGGAAATTTTGCACGCTTTGCACTAGGAGTAGAAACATTGCCAACACCAATTATTTTACCATTGATAGTAGGGGGTGTAGCAACATGTGAAACATTATCATTACTAGTGGTGGTAATAGTCCAAACTTTAGCTACATTATTCTCTTTGTTGGAGATATGCCCAAGAGGCAATAATAAAATGGTTAT
>NC_061514.1:347904112-347957041 GCF_022539505.1 Lolium rigidum | reverse complement strand
CTGTTTTTGGTTTTAAATCCTACACAATGAAATATTCTTGGAATTGGACGAAACAAAAGGTCACACGAACATCCTTCCACCAGAGGTTTCCAGAACTCCGAAGAGGAGACGAAGAGGAGCCACGAGGCGGCCACACCCTAGGGCGCTGCCCACCCCTGGGCGCGCGCCGCCTCTATGGGGTGGGCTCCTCGTTGGGATCGACATTCTTACTTATCGAAGATACTACGATACACCCCCTATACTTGTGGGTCATCAGGAGCCCACCTCGGGACTCCACCGACATCGCCCCTTCGCCTATATATTCCTTCCGTCGCGAAAACCCTAGGAGAACAAGTCATATTCCACGAAGAGTTTCGTAGCCGCCGCCATCGCGAAGACAAGTTTCGGGGGACAGAATCTCTATTCCGGCACGCCGCCGGGACAGGGAATTGCCCCCGGAGTCATCTCCATCGACTCCATCGCCATCTTCATCGCCGTTGCTGACTCCCATGATGAGGAGGGAGTAGTTCTCCCCCGAGGCTGAGGGCTCTACCGGTAGCTATGTGCTTCATCTCTCTCTCCCATGGTGTGATCTTTATGTGATCATGAGCTTTGTATCACTATTAATCTATGTGCTACTCTAGTGATGTTATTAAAGTAGTCTATTCATCCTCCATGATGTAAAGAGGACAGCGTGTGCATCATGTAGTACTTGGCATAGGTTATGATTGTAATCTCTTGTGGATTATGAAGTTAACTATTACTATGATAGTATTGATGTGATCTATTCCCCCTTTCATAGCTATTGTTGACAATGTGTATGCTATGTTAGTACTCGGTCTAAATTGCAACGGTATTATCTTGGATTATGATTTGATGAGGATATCCCTATGAGTGGTGTTTGTCAAGTACTTGATGAACTTTGAGTGGAGCTTTTGTAGCCACTATGTGATGATTAGTGATTCCAATAGGAGAGTAATTCAGAGTAGCACAAGTGAAGAGAAGTTATCTAATTGTCCAATTATGTGATCATTATTGAGAGTGTCCACTAGTGAAAGTATAATCCCTAGACCTTGTTTCTAAGCATTGAAACACCGTTTCCAACAAGTTCTGCTATATATTCGCTTGCTGCCATTTTTATTTCAGATTGCAATTACTACTTATAATCATCCATATTACTTGTATTTCACTATCTCTTCGCCGAACTAGTGCACATATACATCTGACAAGTGTATTAGGTATGTTGGGGACACAAGAGACTTCTTGTATCTTAATTGCAGGGTTGCTTGAGAGGGATATCTTTGACATCTACCTCCCTGAGTTCGATAAACCTTGGGTGATTCACTTAAGTGAAACTTGTTGCTGTTATACAAACCTCTGCTCTTGGAGGCCCAACACTGTCTACAGGAATAGAAGCGTGCGTAGAAATCACTCACCATTTCAGTTCTATAGTACTATACTTCCTGAACAATGATAGAGGTGAGCTCAATGAGCCAGAAGGGATGGAAGAAAGCTTGACCATTTTCACTAAACTTCTCAAACTTTGTGCTCCAAAGAGTTTAGATAGCTTGGTTCGAGGAAGTGTTTAATTGTCCTCGTCTTCTGAATCGTCAACTGGGCAAGACTACATAACAACAGAGGGGATGATAGGACAAACTACTTGCTTACACCATATCACTTTCGAAATATATAGTTACTTACAGTAAAGTTTTCAAGTTTATACTCTAGAAAATACTATCAAAATACTTCTTGACATTCATATGCTCCCAATGAGTGTACCTAGATTTGTGATATTTAAGGATGTTATATACAACGAAACTACACTAGATAATGTTATGGCATAATTTATTGGCGGAGTAGTGTAATCAATTTGGTTTCCTTTAATTTAGAGTGAAATGCTTTGCAACAAAAGGTTTTCTTAAACATCCCTACCTAACTAAAAGAGTAAAAAATACACAAAATATTATTTGGGTTAATACTTATTTCTAATGTGAAATATTAGACTGAATGAAAAAAACGAACTTTTTGGTAGAAGTAACTTGCTGGTAGTGACATTAGTGAGGTGAAAAAATTACTTGTTGGTAGTGAAATTAATGAGGTAAAAATATTTCGTATAAATTTGAAGAACTCACCATAGTAACAGGATAGCAGGTCGATAACAATACCGAATAGTAGTGGCAAGGGTGGGTCACTCGCACGAAGTCCACGAACATTAATGATGTTCTTTCTCGGAACTCCAATTAAAAAGCACTTTGTACAATACGGTTGAAAACAAATAGACGGCCGACACTTAGCGAAACGAGAGCATTAATTGCATTTTGCAATGTCAAGCTTTATAAGAAGTGTGAGAATACGAATGTAATGAAGCCAACAATAGATGTTCTTGATGTTGGTGTATATATATATATATATATATAGTTCTATTGGTTGTATCTCGTTTTTATGCATGTGCTTTATCTTTGGGAGGCAATGCTTGGGGTTGAGGCATTGGACCATGGCTTTGGCGATAATTTTCAGGACCACGTTGATGAAGACTAATTGCTCTAATATCAGTGAAAGATTCCGATGTTATGCCCAAGCTCTTCGGCACAACTCCCGCTACACTAGAAGAACCAACCATGCAACTTCACACACTCTAAAATGTGATTGACCAAATCTAGAGGCATCCTAAACCAGCGAACGAAAAAATTACCGGGATACACTAGAATAGAAATGAAGTAGTTGAGCATGAGTTTGTTGTGGGCATCAATTCGCCGCCTTCGCATAAATTCACTGCCGAGTAGGAATGTCCTGATCTTCCAGCATGGCGCACTCTTCATCGAAGTAGGAATCGTCAACAAAACCATCTTTGAACACAATAATCTATGTTACAACCTACTTCTAAATCACAACAACACTTTCTGAAAACAAAAAATATCAAGAGATCACCTTTGACCATTCTTTGTCAAACACCTTGTGTGCACCGAGGAGGAATCGGACGTCTACTCATCTTTGTCGAGACGGCCACGGTGGTGGTCGCGTTGCGGAAGCCTACCTACACGTGTGGGGGGGGGGGGTCATGGTAGGGTGGCGTGGCACCTCCACGGCTAGCACGTCGACGGAGGGGAGCCGAAGGTCCTTAATCGACTAACGGTCACACGACGGAGATCCTCGATTCGGTGATGGGGCTGGCGCGGTCATCCCGAGCAGTATGACTAGGTGGCCACGATGGTCGGTCGCACAAGTCGATTTGTCGCGCGCAGTGGTCTAGGGCAAGGTCAGGCTGGCAGCGGGAGGCTAAAATAAGCGGGGAACTTGGTTGTGCACGGCAGTCGTCGCAGTGTTCCACATTTGCAACACAAGTGGCTCAAAAAATTAACATCACCGTATAGATATATAGCACCTATTGAAGATTGTTTTAGGGCACAAATGCGAGAAAGTTCAAATGGAGGCCGAGCTAGATGTAGCCCTTAGTTTTTAAACACTTAGAATTCATGTTTCAAAGATTCAAAAAATCTAAATCTAAACTCTACGGATAGCTAATATTGTATACTGCAATGGTGTAAAATTTCAGTACAAACTGCTTCATATTCTAGTCTACACAAAAATAACAAATTTTGACAAATTTTATAGTGAACATTGCACATTTCAAGACTATAAAATTTATCAGATTTTATCAATTTCATGTAGTCTAGAATACAAATTAGTTTCTATTGAGATTTTACACAAATATAGCATACATCATTGGCTATCTCTATAATTTTGTTTGGTAATTTTTTGAAACTTCAAAATATAAATTCTGAATGTTTGAAATAAAGAGCTACATGTCACACAAATTCTCTGAACCCGTGTTACTTATTAGTTGAAATTCATGGGTGGTGAAAGTTTGCTTGTCTTGATCTGTTTGTTGTGTGCGTTCAATTCAGATTTTTTGACAGCCAGATGGTTTGTCCAGTGCGGCTGGTTTTCCAACAAAATAACAGTCCCACTGTGGTCACAACTAGAGAATTATTACTTCTACTTTTGCAGTTTTAGTCTAGCTCAATTTAGTTTATTGAAAGTAAATATGTTCTCTAATTGAGTGAAATAGAAATGCTGGCTAATTTTCTAATTATATGTGTTCTTGACTATGTAGGGATGGCTGGCCCATCCATGAAGCCGGTTCACCTCGAAGAACTGGCTGGCTCATCCATGAAGCCGGTTCACCTCGAAGAAATGGCTGGCCCATCCATGAAGCCGGTTCACCTCGAAGAAATGGCTGGCCCATCCATGAAGCCGGTTCACCTCGAAGAATTGGATCCCGAGGGTGATGTTGACAAGCAGAGGCTAAAGTGGGAAACCATCAATGAGGAGCAGCAGGTGTGGGATGCCCTCGATGAGCAGCGGAAGTGAGTCCCTCATCTCTATCTTCTTGTTTTGTTGTTTATGTTTTATTCCCATAAATTTTGATTACACTTATTTGAGTGCAGATTGAGCAAGAAAGAAGAGAGGAAGCAGAGACAAGAGGAGAGGAAGCATAAGCAAGAAGAGAGGAGGCAGAAGCAAGAAGAGAGGAGGCTAAAGCAAGAGTACAACAAAAAAAATTAAATTGGAGGTGGCTGCAAGGAGGAAAGAGCTACAAGATAGGAAGAAGAAGCAAGCGAATGAGCTAAATGATAGGAGGAAGGATATGAAGAACAAGTCGAAGATGATGGTCAGAGCAGAAGTGAGTATTTGATTGACAATCCGTTTCAATTCCTCTTTTGTTTTACATATGTGTGGTGCCATGTGAATTATGGCCTCTCTATCTGGATGGATCACTGATCCATGTCAATTCCTTTGTTTTGTTTTCTAGGGAGGAGGTTCTCCTTGCGGAGTGACCAGGTCTCCTGGAGTGAATATGCTGAGGTCTCGTCTTGGAGTTCTTGCAAACGTGGTAGCTTCAAAAAGAGGGAGGTCGCTGTCGGATATGGATGGGAGTCCCCCTTCACAGAAAAATGCCAAGTCTACGCCGAGGTCGCCATCTACGCCGAGGTCGCCATCTACGCTGAGGTCGCCATCTATGCCGAGGTCGCCATCTTCATCGAGGTCGCCATCTCTGGTGACTTCTCCGTTGGGTGGTTCAAGAACAACTCATTCACGCGGTGAGATGCTTTACAAATGTTTTTACAACTGCAGCAACTACTTACTTAAATTTTAGTGAAAATGTTCTTACAAATGTTATCTACTGCCTTTACTAGGACGTAAAGTAACTTCCGTTGTTTGGAGGGATTTCATTCCCCATTATGATGATGGAAAGCTTGTGGAAGCTGAGTGTAAGCATTGCAATGAATTTTTGCCAGCTGGACGCGAAGTGGGTACAAGTGGTGTCCGCAGACACTTGACCACTTGTACAATAAGGTCAGATCTGCACCTCATTGTGCAAAAGATGAAGTCCTCAGTTTCGTCTCCTCATGCATCTATGCTTAAGAATTGGGAGTTTGATCCGAAATTATCTAGACAGCTACTTGCGCAAATGATAGTTATGGATGAGCTTCCTTTCTCAATCGTTCATTATGCTGGTTTTGTGGAGTTTGTCAAAAGTTTAAATCCCCTATTCGAAATGGTTTCCAGAAATACTATTAAAGATGATATCATGAAACTGTATTATGAAAAGAAGTTGATAACTAGTGAAGGGTTCAAGAGGTATGCTGGCAGAGTATCTTTGACTACTGATATGTGGACCTCGAACCAGACTTTAGGTTATATGTGCGTTACTGCTCATTTCATAGATATGAAGTGGAAATTGCACAAGAAGATAATCAGATTTTGTATGCTAGAGACTCCCCACAATGGAGCTACGATGTTTAATATTCTGCTGAAAAGCTTGCAAGAATGGAATATTGAGGACAAGCTGTTTAGCATAACTGTTGATAATGCATCCGTAAATGGTTCAATGATTGATAATCTGAGAGAAAATCTAGTAGGCAAGGAAATGCTGCATTCTGAAGGTGCATTACTCCATATTCGCTGTGCATGCCATGTTTTTAATCTGATTGTCCAAGATGGGTTGACAGCAGTGAAAAGTGCAATTGATAATATAAGAGAAAGTGTGAAATATGTGAAGAGCTCTCAGACTCGAGTGGATAACTTCAATGAAGTAGTTGCAAGAGTTGGTGTTTCTTGTGCACTCCCTTCTGTTGATGTGCAAACACGCTGGAATTCCACATACCTAATGCTTCAGTCAGCATTCTCATTTCGAAAAGCCTTTCATACTTTGGGGAAAGAAGACAGAAACTACAAGTTCTGTCTATCCTCTGCAGAGTGGAGAAGAGCTGAAACTGTATGTTCCATCTTGAAGGTTTTCCACGAAGCAACAGAGGTGGTCATTCTGAATTTATACGAAATACACAGTCCCTTGTCTGTCTTCCTTAATTAGTATGATTACTGCTGGTTTGCAAGTGATTTCTTAGTATTATGCTGCAACCTTCATATCAGGCAGCTTTGAAACTCATACTATTTCCCATCCAAGCTTTAAGTGCCACTGTCAAATAGGATTTTGGTTCACAAAATCTCTTTGAGTGCTAAGTGGCGCTCATTTTATTCACAAAATCTCTTTGAGTTCATTTTGTCATGTTTGCAAATTGTTTTACCGTATTCAATGTTTGGAGAATTCTGCAATGAAGTTCACTATACTTGTTAATTTTTGCAGACTTCCTGTTCAATGAAGACTCATGTTCATCTGCTGATGCTGCTCCCTGGTTGCACTTCAAGATGTAGATTCATGTCAAGTTTTCAGTAGTTCGAATGATGCTCCATTGCACAAGTTTCTGTAATTATATCAGGACAATACTGGTCTAGACAAGGTTAATGCAGCAGTATTATGTCAGGATAGAAGCTGGACCACTTTTAAGTGTAGAGCAATGAACTATTAGAGCTCAAGAAGACACCGTCAACAAGTCCAACCTTCCTCTTGATTTCTGATTGCCAGCATTTTCATTAGTTCAAGTTCAGAATCTTCCTTGTTGAGCTTTGAGTGAAGAAGCACAAAGTAGATCTTCCAAAAATATGCTTCATTCATATTGGAATACAACTCCTATGTTTTAGGTTTGCATGCTACTTACAAGCTATTTTTGCTGGCTTTTCTACTTTTAATATTGTGTTAAATTATGTAAGCTGGTGCCTCTTTTACCTATCCAAAGTTCAGAGAACTTTTCAATGAAGTTCAGTGATAGAGTTCTTTCTTTTGTTCTGCTGTGATTATTTCCTGTGAATTTTCTAGAAAGTATCTGCTATTTTAATTCAGCCGTTGTAGAAGTAGGAACGTATGTGCATACGCATCACTCCATCAGCCGTAGTACTAGTAAGCCTAAGAGGCATCAAGCAACACGCGACAGCGGGAAGTAGTAGCTGCTAATCCTGTAGGCGGCCGAAGCGGCACCGCTAAGCAGCACGGGCCCGCCAGAAATAGTTAGCGGCTGCCACAAAATTTGCTAATCACGTATGTGGCAGAAGTGACAGCTCGTATATGTCCAGCGGATGAGCCGTTTACATCCTGAGTCGGTACCCTGTGCGTGCGGACGAGGGATCGCTTGCCGGTTGGGCAAATGCACGCAGTGCCGGGCACGGTTGCTTCCTTCTCTTGCTATACCGTCTCGGGTCAGCACGAGAGTTTCTTCTGATCACTGAGAACAACACCATCGACGGACACCGATTGCCATCGCAAAGAGTTTGGCGACAGCACGACCCAAAATTCCTCTCACCGGCAGCATCGTTCGCTGAGTCAGTTCAGCGGAACAGATTTCCGTGCAAACACAGAATGGGTCCTCGATCCAGAAGCAACGACTGGGCAATCGCCGTGGCGAAGTTGGCGGATCAACCGAGAGGAACTTAACCTTTATTTTTGATCATTTGCCACTGTACTCTGAAATTTGATCATTTGGCAGTGTACTCTGAAATTTGATCATTTGCCACACTGATCAAATTGCCAATGAACTGTCGCAAAATGCCAAATCCACTGACAAAAAATGGGTGGGCAAAAAGAAAAGTACCTGCTGATTCAAATCTGAATCATTTGCTAAAACATTTTTGCTTGGCCAACAGAAAATTTTGGTTAGCTCATATTTCAAAGAAAAACTGTAAGGATCTAAATTCCAAATAAAGCTCATCGAATACAATCAAGTGCAATGTGTCAAAACAATGGCAACGCATCACAAGGCAAGGATAACTATTGAGTTACACAACTGACTGAACTTTTCAGACATCTCGATGGAATGTGTGTGATAGATCATTCTGAGCATATTTTCGCAAGGTTATTGATATGCTTTGCACTCTATATTTCATTCATCACACAAACATGAAACCAAGCAAAAGATACAATAAAATAAATGGATGCATTCGTGAGACGAATGAAACGAGTATAGAGCGAGACAAAACAATGACAGCAATTTAGAAGATAAAACACCAAACATTTGTCTCACCAAACCGACTAGCATGATGAGTGAATCAATGGCATGGAATGCGTCAAAGCACTGACGACTAGAATAACATTATAGCATTACAAATTTACAAGCCAAACAAACATACTCCCTCCATTCTAATTTAGTCTACATTCTAGAAAAATTGAGACAAATTAGTATTGCATTTATTAGTACTACTTAGATATGTGAACAACCAATCCAAGCTACATTGAAAACAACAACCTCCAATAAAAAGAGCAAAACAACATTGTTTTCAGTGTTGTTGTTGACTAAAAGCTAGAATGTAGAGTATTTTAGAACAAATTTTGGAGGTAGAATGTAGACTATTTCAGAACGGAGGGAGTACATGTTTTAACACAGAACAGAAGCATAATGGCAGAAGTGACTCTAGCATGAAAAAATCTTAAACCACAAAGGCCAAATCGAAATCAACCTCCTGATGTTTCTCAGGAGCAATCCATCAAACAACTTAGTTAGGGAACTCAGTTGTAAACCATTTAACAGCGATTGAGATATATGGCTACACCTAGGTCTGCCCTATATTGAATTAATTGTTTCCGCACACAAAATAGATGGTAAGAAATTAGTCAGATTCTTTAGGTCAAAACAATAATCAGCAGGATAGTTTCCTTTAGCAAGTAATCATTCAGAAATTATGTAGACCATTTAACTATGATTAAGATATATAAGCCAAAACATAGGACAATCCTAAATTAAATTAGATATTTCCCTCACAGGAAACAAGAAAAGAAACTAATCCGTTTATTTATGTCAATACAATAATCATCAGGATATCCTTCGAGCAACTAGGTCGTTTAGCATTACTGTATAACTGGTGCTCTACATCATTTTAACAATGGTAACAAACCGCCCACCTAATACTCCAATATTAACAATTCTAATAACCAAAAATTCTATCAACAGCTAAATAGTAGCCTATGACACTAAATTTGATTTAGCACTAATCGCAGAATTCATTTCACATGATTTAAACAGAAGCAGAATCCATGCACAATGCAAGGACGGGTAAAAGAAATGTACCCTATGCCAACTACTTATCAGAAAAGTGATCGCCATTGACGACACAGATCAAACAAACGATAAATAGGATCGCACATATAGATGACATGTCTGAAATATATGATATAATCTGGCAACACATACTGCAAAACTCTCATAATTCGCTGTCTTTCAACAAGTGAAGCAGGATAGAGAACTAATAAAGTCTTGTTCAACACAAATAGCTTCGACAGTAAACAACTACTAGTTCAGATTTAGATCTCAAAACCAAGGATAAAGACAAGGCAGGGTAATAAAGCACAGCACCCTAAGCAACGAGCACGACTGCGCCGCCGGCGGCCTTGATCTTCTTCTCGGCGATCTTGGAGATGAGCTTGGCCTTGACGACGATGGGCTTGTCGGGGAGCAGGCCCTTGCCGAGCACCTTGAAGTAGCCGAACTGGGAGACGTCGAGCACGGGGGCCTTGTCGGCTCCCGCCTCCGCCACCTTCTCGGCGGGCACCATCGACCACAGCCTCTCGACGTTGACCGACGGGCAGTAGAACCTGTTGCTGAGCTTGTGGAAGTAGCGCATACCGACCTTGCCGAAGTAGCCGGGATGGTACTTGTCGAAGAGGATGCGGTGGTGGTGCATGCCACCGGCGTTACCGCGGCCTCCGGGATGCTTGCGGTGCTTGCCCACACGCCCGTGCCCGGCCGACACGTGGCCGCGCTTCTTGCGGTTCTTCTTGAAGCGCGTCGTCATGGCCGCCGCTGCTCGCCGCCGGCGCCGGCTTACCTGGGAGGTGGTTGGGGTGGGGTGGAGGCGGGCAGGTGTCTGGGAGGAAACCCTAGCGGGCGGGGAATGGTGAGAGCTTATAAGGTTGGCGCGTGGGGCGGAGGCCGTCGGATCGGGGCTAGGGCATTGCGAGCCGTTGGATTCGGGCTCCTCCTAGGGTTTTGCTTTGGCGCGGCCCAGGAGGACCACGGGCTATGGGCTGGGCCTGGCTTCTTTAGAGGCTCCGTGTTTTCACTCCGTTTGATGGGCTCGAATGGTGTACGGGCTTTGTTCAAGATGGTTACTTTGGCCAAATTTTTGTGTGGAGGCTGTCAGTGGCAGACTGCCACTCACATTTCCAGCTGTAGTGATGCAAGGACAGACCGTCCGTTGATCACTGCACGCTGGCACGATGGAAAGCGAATATGGTGATGCACGGAACACTGAAGTGGGAATTTCCGTACCATATTAAGGATTCTTTGATTGTTGAAACCAAAAAAGGAAATCTAAAGTGAGTTCCAATGCAAAATATATAATTGCATAACAAAGTCTATGTGACGTCCCTTTCTAAAAAGATTCATACATAAATGAATTATAGAAATAATCCAAGGGATGTTGAAATTTCTAAGAGAGGAGCTCGAGTAAAAAACATAGGATTGCATTACATGGCTGTGTGAATATTGTCATCCAAAGGAACTAGGAAAAACTGCCTACACCAATCGGTGCGAAAAAATGCACATCGTATAAGAATTTGAACAAAATTTCGAAGTGGTAAACCAATATGTAAGAGTTTAGACGGCACTATCTATTCAATCCAATGGCATTAATAAGAAATGAACCTGTAAAATCTTATAAAATTGTTACAATTTGAATATACCTATAGAAACTTTTGTATCTTATTTTGCGAAAAAATATTTTGTGTCTGTTTAATTTCAGAAAGTTTTTGTTTGCGCCAAATTCTTTGATTATATCATAGGAGAAAGAAAAGAGTATTTTCAAGAGGGTTGAGGCGACGGAAAATTACCTGCAAAATGTAGTGCAAAAATTCATGATGACATGCAAATTAACCAATTAACCCACATAGAAAAATATTCTACGGATATCAATCTTCTGAAAACTATATAAATTAATTTTAATCAAAGAAAGTATTAGGATCAAAACATATTTAAAATGGGAGGAAACACACAAAGTGTGTTCATTTGCATTATGGCATCCCCTAGACGTTATACATGTATATGGCATAACAAACAAATTCCAACACATGTTCATGAAATTTCTCATAAACTTCATAGGTGCATGCTTTGTGTCAACCCAGCCAGGTAGTGGATCGAGTAGGCCTCTTTTTTTTTCCTAAAGCGGTCTAGGTCATTGAATCCAAACTAAGGTGTCCTTGTAAGATGGCGCCACTCGTCACCAAAGGTCATGCTTTCTTGAGTTATCTTTGTCGTTGTGTGAATGCACTAGGGTAATATGTGGGAAAATTATAAGAAACAACAAAACAAGAGTAAAGAATAATAGCAATAACATGGAGATATGCGGAAGAGCCTCACCTACAATCTAGCACATAACCGAGTGACCATAAGATAGACATTTACGTAGTAGGAAACAAATACACTAGTTGTGTGCTTGAAGTATGTGTGGTATGTCCAAATGACACCTAAAACGACAGTCATCACATCTAGGCTTCATTCGTCCTACGGATGCCAATGATTCCCAGGAGGTTTGGTGAAGATATTTGCTAGATGCTAATATGTTCCAACATGGCTGATACGTCCAAAACGTATCTACTTTCCCAAACATTTTTGCTACTGTTTTGCCTCTAATTTGTGTATTTTGGATACAATTAACACGGACTAACGCTGTTTTCAGCAGAATTTCCCTGGTGTCTTATTTTTGTGCAGAAACTCAACTTTCAGGAAAATCTCCGGAAATAATCGCAATGGGCCTATTTTCATAGAAGATTGACGGAGTCAGAAGACGAGACGGAGGGGGGCCACGAGGCGCCCACACCACCAGGCGGCGCGGTGGGCCCCTGGGCCGCGCCGCTCTATGGTGGCGTCGCCTCGGCCAGCCCCCGACGCTCCCCTCTGGACTACTTAAGGCTTTCGACCTAAAAACGCACGGGGTTCGACCAATTTGCCGAAGACATCCGGAACTCCGCCGCCATCGCAAAACTCCGTCTCGGGACCAGAAACTCCGTTCTGGCACCCTGCCGGGACGGGGAATTGGAGGAGATCATCGTCATCATCACCACCGACGCCTGTCCATCAACCATCCATGCTTCCCCCATCCATGTGTGAGTAATTTTCCCGCTGTAGGCTGAAGGGGATGGTAGGGATTGGATGAGATTGATCATGTAATAGTCATAAGATTGTTAGGGCATAGTGTCTAGTATCCGTTGTTGGTACTTTTATGATATTGTTGCAACTTGTTATGCTTAATGCTTGTCACTAGAGCCCAAGTGCCATGATTTCAGATCTGAACATGTTATTGATTCATGATGATATTCATTGTTTTATGATCTTACCTGCAAGTTGTATACACATATTGCTGTCCGGAACCCGAGGCCCCAAAGTGACAGAAATTGGGACAACCGGAGGGGAAGGCTGTGATATGAGGATCACATGTGTTCACGGAGTGTTAATGCTTTGCTCCGGTGCTCTACTAAAAGAAGTACCTTAATTACCAGTAGATTCGCTAGAGGCCTGATGCGTGTAGTTGACACGTCCGTTGGGAACCCCAAGAGGAAGGTGTGATGCGCACAGCGGCAAGTTTCCCTCAGTTAGAAACCAAGGTTTAATCGAACCAGTAGGAGTCAAGAAGCACGTTGAAGGTTGATGGCGGCGGGATGTAGTGCGGCGCAACACCGGAGATTCCGGCGCCAACGTGGAACCTGCACAACACAACCAAAGTACTTTGCCCCAACGAAACAGGTGAGGTTGTCAATCTCACCGGCTTGCTGTAACAAAGGATTAACCGTATTGTGTGGAAGATGATTGTTTGCAGAGAAAACAAGTAAAAACAAGTATTGCGAGCAGATTTGTATTTCGAGTATTAAAAGAATGGACCGGGGTCCACAGTTCACTAGAGGTGTCTCTCCCATAAGATAAAAGCATGTTGGGTGAACAAATTACAGTCGGACAATTGACAAATAGAGAGGGCATAACAATGCACATACATGACATGATAAGTATTGTGAGATTTAATTGGGCATTACGACAAAGTACATAGACCGCCATCCAACCGCATCTATGCCTAAAAAGTCCACCTTCGGGTTATCGTCCGAACCCCTCCAGTATTAAGTTGCAAAGCAACAGGACAATTGCATTAAGTATGGTGCGTAATGTAATCAACAACTACATCCTCGGACATAGCGCCAATGTTTTATCCCTAGTGGCAACAAGCACAACACAATCTTAGAACTTTCGTCACTCGTCCAGGTGTCAATGCAGGCATGAACCCACTATCGAGCATAAATACTCCCTCTTGGAGTTAAAAGTAAAAACTTGGCCAGAGCCTCTACTAGAAACTGAGAGCATGCAAGATCATAAACAACACATGTGTAATAACTTGATAATTAACATGACATGGTATTCTCTATCCATCGGATCCCGACAAACACAACATATAGAATTACGGATAGATGATCTTGATCATGTTAGGCAGCTCACAAGATCCAACAATGAAGCACAATGAGGAGAAGACAACCATCTAGCTACCGCTATGGACCCATAGTCCAGAGGGTGAACTACTCACTCATCACTCCGGAGGCGACCATGGCGGTGTAGAGTCCTCCGGGAGATGAATCCCCTCTCCGGCGAGGTGCCGGAGGAGATCTCCGTAATCCCCGAGATGGGATCGGCGGCGGCGGCGTCTCGGTAAGGTTTTCCGTATCGTGGTTTTTCGCCTCGGGGGTTTCGCGACGGAGGCTTTAAGTAGGCGGAAGGGCGAGTCGGGGGCCGGACGAGGGGGCCACACCATAGGGCGGCGCGGGCCCCCCGGGCCGCGCCGCCACGTGGTGTCGCCACCTCGTGGCCCCACTTCGAATGTTCTCGGGTCTTCGGAAGCTCCGTGGAAAAATAGGCCCCTGGGTCTTCGTTTCGTCCAATTCCGAGAATATTTCGTTACTAGGATTTCGAAACCAAAAACAGCGGGAAACGGAACCGGCACTTCGGCATCTTGTTAATAGGTTAGTTCCAGAAAATGCACGAATATGACATAAAGTGTGCATAAAACATGTAGGTATCATCAATAATATGGCATAGAACATAAGAAATTATCGATACGTCGGAGACGTATCAAGCATCCCCAAGCTTAGTTTCGCTCGTCCCGAGCGAGTAAAACGATAACAAAGATAATTTCTGAAGTGATATGCCATCATAACCTTGATCATACTATTTGTAAACATATGTAGTGGATGCAGCGATCAAAACAATGGTAATGACATGAGTAAACAAGTGAATCATATAGCATAGACTTTTCATGAATAGTACTTCAAGACAGGTATTAATAAGTCTTGCATAAGAGTTAACTCATAAAGCAATAAATCAAAGTAAAGGTATTGAAGCAACACAAAGGAAGATTAAGTTTCAGTGGTTGCTTTCAACTTGTAACATGTATATCCCATGGATAATTGTCAACATAGAGTAATATAACAAGTACAATATGCAAGTATGTAGGAATCAATGCACAGTTCACACAAGTGTTTGCTTCTTGAGGTGGAGAGGAATAGGTGAACTGACTCAACATAAAAGTAAAGAGAATGGTCCTTCAAAGAGGAAAGCATCGATTGCTATATTTGTGCTAGAGCTTTTATTTTGAAAACATGAAACAATTTTGTCAACGGTAGTAATAAAGCATATGAGTTATGTACATTATATCTTACAAGTTGCAAGTCTCATGCATAGTATACTAATAGTGCCCGCACCTTGTCCTAATTAACCTGGACTACCGGATCTTTGCAATGCACATGTTTTAACCAAGTGTCACAATGGGGTACCTCCATGCCGCCTGTACAAAGGTCTAAGGAGAAAGCTCGCATTTTGGATTTCTCGCTTTTGATTATTCTCAACTTAGACATCCATACCGGGACAACATGGACAACAGATAATGGACTCCTCTTTAATGCATAAGCATGTGGCAACAATTATTATTCTCATATGAGATTGAGGATATATGTCCAAACCGAAACTTCCACCATGAATCATGGCTTTAGTTAGCGGCCCAAAGTTCTTCTCTAACAATATGCATGCTCCAACCATGAAGGTGGTAGATCTCTCTTGCTTCGGACAAGACGGACATGCATAGCAACTCACATGATATCCAACAAAGAATAGTTGATGGCATCCCCGTAAACATGGTTATCGCTCAACAAGCAACTTAATAAGAGATAAAGTGCATAAGTACATATTCAATACCACAATAGTTTTTAAGCTATTTGTCCCATGAGCTATATATTGCAAAGGTGAATGATGGAATTTTAAAGGTAGCACTCAAGCAATTTACTTTGGAATGGCGGATAAATACCATGTAGTAGGTAGGTATGGTGGACACAAATGGCATAGTGGTTGGCTCAAGGATTTTGGATGCATGAGAAGTATTCCCTCTCGATACAAGGTTTAGGCTAGCAAGGTCATTTGAAACAAACACAAGGATGAACGGTACATCAAAACTCACATAAAAGACATATGGTAAACATTATAAGACTCCATACCGTCTTCCTTGTTGTTCAAAACTCAATACTAGATGTTATCTAGACTCTAGAGAAACCAAATATGCAAACCAAATTAGCAAGCTCTAAGTATTTCTTCATTAATGGGTGCAAAGTATATGATGCAAGAGCTTAAACATGAGCACAACAATTGCTAAGTATCAAATTATCCAAGACATTATAGCAATTTACTACATGTATCATTTTCCAATTCCAACCATATAACAATTTAACGAAGAAGAAACTTCGCCTTGAATACTATGAGTAGAGCCTAAGGACATATTTGTCCATATGCAACAGCGGAGCGTGTCTCTCTCCCATAAAGTGAATGCTAGGATCCATTTTATTCAAACAAAACAAAAAACAAAAACAAACCGACGCTCCAAGCAAAGTACATAAGATGTGATGGAATAAAAATATAGTTCAGGGGAGGAACTCGATAATGTTGTCGATGAAGAAGGGGATGCCTTGGGCATCCCCAAGCTTAGACGCTTGAGTCTTCTTAATATATGCAGGGGTGAACCACCGGGGCATCCCCAAGCTTAGAGCTTTCACTCTCCTTGATCATATTGCATCATACTCCTCTCTTGATCCTTGAAAACTTCCTCCACACCAAACTCGAAACAACTCATTAGAGGGTTAGTGCATAATAAAAATTCACATGTTCAGAGGTGACACAATCATTCTTAACACTTCCGGACATTGCATAAAGCTACTGGACATTAGTGGATCAAAGGAATTCATCCAACATAGCAAAAGAGGCAACGCGAAATAAAAGACAGAATGTGTCAAAACAGAACAGTCCGTAAAGATGGATTTTATTAGGCCACCAGACTTGCTCAAACGAAAATGCTCAAATTGAATGAAAGTTGCGTACATATCTGAGGATCATGCTCGTAAATTGGCGTAATTTTCTGAGCTACCTACAGGGAGATAGACCCAGATTCGTGACAGACAAAGAAATCTGGAACTGCGCAGTAATCCAAATCTAGTACTTACTTTTCTATCAAAGACTTTACTTGGCACAACAAAACATAAAACTAAGATAAGGAGAGGTTGCTACAGTAGTAAACAACTTCCAAGACACAAATATAAAACAAAAATACTGTAGTAAAAACATGGGTTGTCTCCCATAAGCGCTTTTCTTAACGCCTTTCAGCCTAGGCGCGTAAAGTGTAACTCAAGTATTATCGAAGGGTGGTGCACCTACAGCGGGGTTTGGAGTTTTCTCAACCATGCATAGTATATTGGATACATAAGTTTCAGCGTCTCCCTTTTCATTAGTCTTGGGCTTGCTACTCTCATCGAACAAATTTTCAGGAACAAGCCAAGCATAGTTATGTTCTAGTGCATCATTCATAGCTAGGAGTTTACATGGTATGGGTGCTTTGATCTCCCCGTCATCATTAATATTATTAGTGTATCTTATTCTATCCATGTCCATCTTTTCAAGGAGACCAACAAAATTAGTATGAGAACCAAGCATATTAAATTTAGCAAAGACCTTTCTAGCCTCTCTTGCTAGACCACCAAATTCTCTAAGAAGGGTTTCTAAAACAAAATCTTTCTTTTCCCCCTCTTCCAAATCACCAAGTGTAAGAAACATGTGTTGGATTATAGGATTGAGATTAACAAATTTTGTTTCCAACATGCGAACTAAAGCAACGAACAAGAATTTCATAAGTAGGAGCAAGTTCTACCAAGTGTCTATCTTCAAAATCTTCAACTAGTACTAACATGATCGAAGAATTCTTCTATATTGTTTCTCCCAATGATAGACCCGCGTCCTACCAGTATGTTTTTTGTGGTAAAATTAAAAGGAAACATGATGAATCAAGTAAGGTAAATGCAAGTAACTAATTTTTTGTGTTTTTGATATAGCAAACAAGACAGTAAATAAGGTAAAGCTAGCAACTAATTTTTTTGTGTTTTGATATAAGTGCAGCAAACAAAGTAGTAAATAAAATAAAGCAAGACAAAAACAAAGTAAAGAGATTGAGAAGTGGAGACTCCCCTTGCGACGTGTCTTGATCTCCCCAAGCAACGACGCCGTAAATTTGCTTGATGCGTGTAGTTGACACGTCCGTTGGGAACCCCAAGAGGAAGGTGTGATGCGCACGACGGCAAGTTTCCCTCGCTTAGAAACCAAGGTTTAATCGAACCAGTAGGAGTCAAGAAGCACGTTGAAGGTTGATGGCGGCGGGATGTAGTGCGGCGCAACACCGGAGATTCGCGCCAACGTGGAACCCGCACAACACAACCAAAGTACTTTGCCCCAACGAAACAGTGAGGTTGTCAATCTCACCGACTTGCCGTAACAAAGGATTAACCGTATTGTGTGGAAGATGATTGTTTGCAGAGAAAACAGTAAAACAAGTATTGCAGACAGATTTATATTTCAGTATTAAAAGAATGGACCGGGGTCCACAGCTTCACTAGAGGTGTCTCTCCCATAAGATAAAAGCATGTTGGGTGAACAAATTACAGTCGGGCAATTGACAAATAGAGAGGGCATAACAATGCACATACATGACATGATAAGTATAGTGAGATTTAATTGGGCATTACGACAAAGTACATAGACCGCCATCCAACTGCATCTTGCCTAAAAAGTCCACCTTCAGGTTATCGTCCGAACCCCCTCCAGTATTAAGTTGCAAAGCAACAGACAATTGCATTAAGTATGGTGCGTAATGTAATCAACAACTACATCCTCGGACATAGCGCCAATGTTTTATCCCTAGTGGCAACAAGCACAATACAACCTTAGAACTTTCTCGTCATCGTCCTGGTGTCAATGCAGGCATGAACCCACTATCGAGCATAAATACTCCCTCTTGGAGTTAAAAGTAAAAACTTGGCCGAGCCTCTACTAGAAACGGAGAGCATGCAAGATCATAAACAACACATGTGTAATAACTTGATAATTAACATGACATGGTATTCTCTATCCATCGGATCCCGACAAACACAACATATAGAATTACAGATAGATGATCTTGATCATGTTAGGCAGCTCACAAGATCCAACAATGAAGCACAATGAGGAGAAGACAACCATCTAGCTACTCGCTATGGACCCATAGTCCAGGGGTGAACTACTCACTCATCACTCCGGAGGCGACCATGGCGGTGTAGAGTCCTCCGGGAGATGAATCCCTCTCCGGCGAGGGTGCCGGAGGAGATCTCCGAATCCCCGAGATGGGATCGGCGGCGGCGGCGTCTCGGTAAGGTTTTCCGTATCGTGGTTTTTCGCCTCGGGGGTTTCGCGACGGAGGCTTTAAGTAGGCGGAAGGGCGAGTCGGGGCCGGACGAGGGGGCCACACCATAGGGCGGCGCGGGCCCCCCGGGCCGCGCCGCCACGTGGTGTCGCCACCTCGTGGCCCCACTTCGAATGTTCTCAGGTCTTCTGGAAGCTCCGTGGAAAAATAGGCCCCTGGGTCTTCGTTTCGTCCAATTCCGAGAATATTTCGTTACTAGGATTTCTGAAACCAAAAACAGCAGAAAACAGGAACCGGCACTTCGGCATCTTGTTAATAGGTTAGTCCCGTGAAAATGCACGAATATGACATAAAGTGTGCATAAAACATGTAGGTATCATCAATAATATGGCATAGAACATAAGAAATTATCGATACGTCGGAGACGTATCAAGGCCCGGCTGCCACCGGCTGGTAGGACAAAAGATGTTGTGCAAGTTTCTCATTGCGAGCACGTACGACTAAATACGGAACACATGCCTATGGTTATTTAGTACTTGGATACTGTTTTATTACTATCTGCAAATGTCCTGCCTTGATTGTTACATGAGTTCTCTTATCCATGCAGCGCCCGTTCATTCATCCCTGTGCCTACAGTATTTTAATCATGTTGTTTACTATAATCACTACTGCTGTCTTTGTTACACTGCTGCTTATATTTCACTATCGCTACTGCTATAAAACTGTTGCTACTCGATAAACTCTTGCGAGCAAGTCTGTTTCCAGTGCGAGCTGAATTGACAACTCCGCTGTTAAGGCTTACAAATATTCTTTGGCTCCCCTTGTGTCCAATCAATAAATTGGGTTTTACTTCCCTCGAAGACTGTTGCGATCCCCTATACTTGTGGGTCATCAATGGCACAAGTCAATGCCTCTTCGCTAATGACACTTTCAATGTTACATATAAGTGGGACATGATTGACTTTGATGCCAAAGTACGTGAGTGTTTTCCTCATCGACATAATTATAGAGGTACGAACTTGGTGAAAGCCGCAACCCTTCATCTTACAACGACCCACAAGGATCTGCATGGAGTGCCCCTTCATTTTACATAAGTTGACATTGGTTTGTTTTCTTCCATTCCTCTTCGTTGACTAGCATCCTTGTGCAAACCTTTGGTGCATGAGGAGCCAATCAAAAAGTAGTGTTGATGATATGCAAAAGAGCAAGTTACATACAAATAATATTCAATCAAAACCATGGATCCCCTATACCATGACATGAATGGATTCGAGGCTACGCCTCTGCCCATAGCACATGCATGGAGACTACTCACATTCCACCCAAAATATCACATGCACGAAAATCATATCATGGTATTTTTAAAGAGGAATAATTTAAACCATGCTACAATTAGTGGCAGAGATAACCCAGGCATAGAGCCTAGGGAAAAGTTTAAATTGTCGCTTGCTAAATGTCGTTTTCCATGCAATATTCTTGATTACTCCATAGTTTATCGTTATGGCTTCAACGGAGATCACTCCTCCATAGCCCACGATCTTTCTTGTGCCAAATTTGAATGGAGGAGTACAAGGTTGCTTTTATAATATGGTGGTGACACTAGCCATGTCGAGGTGGCAATAGAGATGGCAATGGTGGATCGAGTTGCACTTTTCCGGTGTTGAATGGATCTTAATCCGGACATGCATGCGTGTGCATCCTCTATTTTACGCCACCACTTTATGAAAGCTCCATTATTTAGGTTGAGGCTATGGTTGTGTGCCGAATATTGAAAATTCGAAATACTCAATTGTGGGTGCAATCGTATTCTTCATATTCATATAAAATTTGCAAGGATATGCAAAGACAAATATTTTCCAATCTTGCAATAGTTAGTCAAGACAATTACAAGTACAACATAACATTTTATTTTGAGCATATCAAATTTGAACTTTCGACATGATAAGTGTAAATATACATAGGTGGACTACTCAAGATATATATGTCACTTCATAAGTTTTAGCCACCTATAAAAGTATTTGATATGCCATCGTGGCATTTGGTCACATGAAACCACATGAAATTGAACACTTGAAATGCACCTAACTCTTTGATTTTAGCAAGTAAACATGTGGACATAGCTAATTTTGAATAAAAGAGTATCGAATCCACTTTCTATGGTTGTAATGATTTTTTCTACCTTTGCTTGTTTGTACTTGCGAGCTATCTTTGGTCCAAAGCAAGAGTGTGTAGAATGATTGATTGTTTGTGTGAACAAAGTAATGATTAATGCGAATAAATTAATAATATAGTAAAAGCTATAGCTAGCAAAGCGAGCGATGATTTTAGTATTTGAAACTACAACAAGAGTAAAGAGTTATCAGGAAGTTGCAAATTCACCACTAGAGCATAGATGTAAAACATAATTACGATTTATAACTAGTTGAATGCCCGTGCGTTGCTACGGGTTATCAAACTTTATTTCTCGCAATACATGTTAATATAATGCACCTAAAAACGTATTGCATACAACCAATAGTCATATAACCTTCAAAAATATTAAGATTTGACTTTGGGTTGAAGTCTAATTCCTTCAAAGCGTCGTATGTTGCAACGAAATAACAAAAATGCTACTCCATCCGTTCCTAGGCATAAGGTGTACAAGTTTTAGCACGGAAATTAAGAAACACATGTGGAGGGAAACTTACAAAAGGTTTTGGCAGGATTGATCATGGACAATTGACATGAGATAATAGAAGAGTTTTTAAAAGATAAGGAAGCACAACTAAATTCCAAAATAATGTCCAGACAGGTTGCACACTGCAATATACCTTATTTTATAGACTTTTCTAAAAAAAACTATAAACCTTATATCTCGGAACGGAAGGGGTATAAAAATTAACACTGCTCCACCACCGTATGCCACGGACTTCTCCAACTCTGAGTTTTATGCATATAAGCATTAGACAAATTACTTGTCAAATCAACAAATTTATCTCGCTATATCTCATATCTTCGATGGTAACAAATGGTTGTGTCGTCCCAGCTTGAATAGAAAACATGGGCGGACAACAGATAAAATGAAGCCTATATGGAGATTTTTGATGTAGATACAGAACACTAATTATTGTAAACGTAGCTCCTCCATTGATCCTAAACTTCCTTTTGGAGAAAGCAGATTCTGCCAAGTTAAAATGTTACACCAACATGGTACAACAGAACAACCAAAATAATCCATATCTTTTTTGGGAGAAAGGATATTCTACTAAGTTAAAATGTTTAAGCCAATATGGTACAACCGAACAACCAAAATAGCCCACATCCAACATCTGAGTAACAAATTACACGTGGCATGCATTCATTTCATTGATCACTTATTTGTTTTATCAAAACAGATCGGCAAATCTCGAAGAAGAAAAACAATATGCAAGGGAGATATGCATGATCCGCACACTTGCTACCCTTAGTGGGAGCGGTGATGATCAGACGCATTGCCCGTGTGGATCCACATGTGACAACTATGTTGTGCCTCTCCTGTGAGAACGCACACCAGATTCATTCATATACAAATTTATAGTCCAAAAGAACAAGAATCACAAATTGTCTGCTCCCATGATCCCATCAGCTTTACCTTCCACGCTCTGCCATGTTACTATTATCAAACTATCGGTAAAATCTTATGTGGCATTGGCCACATTAAGAAGACCGTTTTGTATTGAGCGTCATGATCAGAAGAACGCCTTTTATGTGTCAATTATGGTTTTTGTGCTTCGAAAATCAGTTCATAATAATCAGAAGAAGCCCTCTGATGATGCTAGCAAGTAATGACCATGCTTGAAAAGCAAATTACTGGCAGATGTATTTTAGTCACTAAACAATAAATATAAAAGTATTAATTTTTATCGAGTTAATTAATAAATTCCATGCACCAAATTATTGTAATGCCACATCATTACTTACGATTCTTTGAAATTAGGAAACATTTCCATGGAAACCCATTATATGTTCTATATCATCATTGCTCTTCCATGGCAAGCCTTTTAGATCCAACTTTAATTAAATCATCCATGAAAATATGGTGACCTTTAACTATTATGCATCCCAGCATACACACAAAGAAAAGAAATTGTTAGATGGACAACTCATTATTAACCTACTATATATCAGGCAAACGGAATGAAATTTGCAATATATGCTACTCCCTCCGATCCATAACAAAGTGTCGAAAACTTAGTAGAATAGTCTAGTTTTGACCTGCATTACTTAGCTGCTAAATCAAATTTTAGAAGCGAGATCGAGGCATAACTAAATAGTAATAACATCTTCAAATGTGAATTTTCCTCTAGCATGCCGCTACACCAAAAGACAAATAAAAGTTTCAGAGGAGTAACATTTTATACAGCTGCACGCTACCATTAAATTCGGCTGATTATCGGAGATGATAAAGAAATTAAATTCACAATACATGAAGGTTAAATAACTCATTTTCGTGGCATTTGCAAAAAAATGGTGTACTATTTATGTGTACCCGAGCACCACATCTTAGACTAATCGCATATTGCAAGAACATAGCATATCATCAGCAGCGGACGTACCACGTAAAATGAGGCAATGGCCGTGGCCAACACACATCCTTTCTCGAATGCCTCGTGAAGCTCGATCCACGCGAGGCTGCCATCCTCGTTCGCCTCGCCAAAGCCATCAACGCGCTCTCCGCCGCTGTGGCTAAGGCCGAGTCCGCCGCACGCTGATATCCGCGGGGCGCTGCGGTAGATATACCGGCACATGGATGGCCCGTCGGACCGCACTCTAGTGCTTCGTGGCTGCGCGACTTAGGGAGCTTGCTGTCGTCCGGCCGGAAGTCGCTCCCGCTATCACCATTTGGATCGACCCGAGAGATTGCGTACGGGAGGGGAGGATAGTGATAAGATCACTCCCGTCAGATGCCACGCCCCCGGATAGAACCACTGACAGGCGTCAAGAGATTAACTTAAGGGACAAAAGGATTGCCTTCCTACAAAAGGGTTGCCTTCCTAATTTTTTTTGCTGGGGGGGACCTGCGTTGATAACAGGAAAATGAGTTGCCTCCTGATATTTCTCTAGGATGCCTTAGCATGGGAAGGGGATTTATTTGTTTCCCAATTTTTTCACCGTTGTTAATGAGGAAAGATCGCGTTTTACTTTTTCTCGCGATATGGGAACGACCGGTATTGATTCTCCCGGCGTTTGATAAACAATTTTAGGCCGATCAACGGTTAGGATTGCTCCAATGTTTGATGTCAAAGTGCACACCATCCTCAACTGCAATTTAATAGTAAAGATGTCCCAGAGTATGTTTGTATGGGCGGAGTCTGAGGTGGGTGCACCACAGGCGCGCGTGCTATACACCCCTCGCAACCACCATGGCCCTCTTAAGATAACATGTCGTCGGAGGCACCAATGGTTAAGGGCTTCCCCATGGTTAAGGTTTTAGTTCTAGAATCTCTAGTATTTCTCATTGATACTAGTTGATGGGATGTGATGCTCTCACTTCCACCCTCAAACCACCGACTATCTACAATGATGATTTCCTCCAATGCCCCAAAGGGCAAACTATTGTGCGATCGACTTTGCACAACATCATTGAAAAAAACCGATACATTCATAATACAAATGAAGATCACAATATTTATTTCGTTTCATGATATATAGAGCTAGGATTCCTCCACCCCAAGAACAAATGGAACTACTCACACATGGAGGTGAAAGTGCATGGATCCCCCATGTGTGGTTTTGGTGATTGATGATAATCCCTATGGACTAATGTTTGTATTGAGTTATATTTATAGGAGTTGTCCATAGGCAATGCTTGAACCATATGTTGGTTTCAAGGTTGCAATAATAAGAAATTGATGAAGAATATCAAGAGTCAAGTATGTCTTGAAGATGAAGATGAAGTGAGCCCTCAAAGTTAACTTCAAGACATCAACATGATGAAGAATGAAGAAATGATGTGCAAGTTCAAGATGAGCCATCCTCATGCTCGTCGTACTCCTTCTCCAACGGTGCATCTTGGAAAATGGGAGATTCAGTGGCTTCTTCTCGGCTCATGGGTGGTGGACTCGTAGCATCAATGGGGGGAGGAGCGCCGATTAAGGTCAAGCTGCAAATTAGCATCAACCGTCTTGGTTGCAAATAACTCCAGAGCCTTGTGTTGTTATTCAGCCACCGCCTCCTTGTAAATGGACCAATGTTGCTCAGAGTTGATACGCATTGTCTTCCAACTGATGTGCATTCCAAACCCCACATTATGTCTTCCCTCTAGCTCAACACCATCATTTGGCTCATTCCAATTCAAGTCAATCCTCACTTGTGCTACCACCTCGACATAGTTAGGGGCTACGGTCAAACACCAAGTCAACCTCTTCTAGGTCCGGCTCTATGTTTCCCTTCAAAAAAGCATCCTTGTCCACATGATGAATATGAACAATTCTTTCCATCCCTAGCATAATGTGAACACCACATACATACATGTGTTCAATAGTTAGTCATAGTCAAAACAAATAAAGCTAGGGTTTCTACCCATACAATCTACCCTAACACCTATCTTACTTCAACAAACCCTATCATTCCAAAAAAACTTAACTTCACTTGCCAAATCAAATTAGGGTTTCACATATAGATCCAACCAAATCCATCAATTCATTGGATGAAAAGAAGAGAATCAGAGGAGATTACCTTAAGGAACGGGTTGGGAACGAACTCCACGAACAGATCCAATGAAATCCACCAAGATTTGAGCGAGATCGCAGGTGGGGGAGAGAGGTGGGGTGCTTGATCGGAGGAGGAGGAAGAAGAGCTGAGCAGGAAATGAGGTCTGGTCGGGCTGAGACGGCTCGGGCCTCCACACATAAGAGGATGCGTGTGGCCCCTCTGGGAGCGACGCCACACGCCATGCCATGTCAGCTGGTCAACGGTGCACAACGTCGACCGTGCCACGTACACCAGGATCTGTGGCGCCGTTCGCAAGAGGTGTGGTGCCGCTCGGAAGGGCGCCACATAAAAATATTAGAGGAGTGAAATAATTTGACCAGAGGGTCATTCCGTGCTTTTCTTCGCCAAAAGTTTTTTTTTTTATCAAAATCGCGTACCAAAACCCCTTAAAAACCCAAAAAATGAGCCCATATAAACCCAAAACAAGGAGAAAAATCTACCCACGACTAGAGCAAACAAAAGAGGAAAGGAGCGACGAGAGCAAACCCTCTTCTTCCTGCCCTGCCCTTGTAGGGAGTATATTAACCTCCGCGGCCGCCTCCGCCCCTCTCTTTCCCCGTCTCCGCCCCCTCCACTCAGATTCCTCCATGGACGACCTCGAGAAGGCCATCCTGCTCGCCTCCGACTCCCCCGCCGCCGCCGGGGCCTCCCCGGCCATCCGCGAGGAGGCGCTCGCCTTCTGCGCCCGCGCCCGCGACGAGTCCCCGCCCTCCTCGCTCCTCCGCCTCTGCCTCTCCGGCCTCGCCTCCTCCCCCCACGCGCACGTCCACTTCTGGTGCCTCCAGTCCCTCCACGACGCGCTCCTCCGCCGCCGCATCGCCCTCCCCGACGACCTTGCCCTGCTCCGCTCCTCCCTCCTCTCCCTCGCCTCCTCCTCCAACGCCGCCTCCCCGCCCTTCCTCCGCAACAAGCTCGCGCAGCTCATCTCCCTCCTCGTCCGCCTAGACTACCCGCATGTCTACCCCTCCTACTTCCTCGACCTCCTCCCGCCGTCCCCGCCGCACTCGGGCCCGACCGACATGTTCGCCCGCGTCCTCATCTCCATCGACGACGACCTGCTCTCCCAGGACTACCCCCGCAGCGCCGACGAGACCGCCGACGCCGGCAGGGTCAAGGACGCCATGCGGGCGCAGTGCGTGCCCCAGATCGCCCGCCACTGGCACGACGCTGCTGGGTCCCTCCGTGCCGTAGACCCTCCCACCGCCGCCGTAGCCCTTGATGCGGCGCGCAGGTGCATCTCCTGGATCGATGTCGCGCTGGTCGCCAACGATGTGTTCGTTCCTCTTCTGTTTGACATTGCGCTGTCCCCTGGAACCGCTGCTCCACTCGCCGCTGCCGCCGCGGGATGTCTTTCTGCTGTGGCTGCCAAGAGGATGGATGCAAGGGCAAAGGTGGCCTTGCTGAGGTCACTCTTGTCTGCGCAGCAGGGGCTCGGTAGCCCAGACAGCGGGTTAAAGATGGCGACTCTGGTGACGACTTATGCTGCCGAGGCTCTCGAATGTTACCGCAAGCTTGGCCCTGGTGATGCCGATGGAGCCGCCGCGTTGGAGATGCTCGAACAGGTGCTACCGGCTGTTTTTTCAGCGGCGGAGAGCGCTTATGACGACGATGTTGATTCTGGTTCCGTGCTCGATTTCTTAGCTGGGTATGTCAGTACCATGAAGGCTCCATCAGAGAAGCAGCTAGGGCACCTGGGACGGATCTTAGAGGTGGTGCGGCAGCAAATGTTATATGATCCAGTGTATAGGGGTCATCTTGATGTGCTTGACAAGATTGGGAAGGAGGAGGAGGACTTGATGGCGGAGCAACGCAAGGATCTAGTGGCATTGTTCAGGAACATTTGTAAAGTGGCGCCAGCGGCCACACAGCAGTTCATAAAGGGGTTGCTCGTGACAGCGCTCTCATCTGCAGAAGCTACCGTCGAGGATGTCGAGGTCACTCTTACCCTGTTCTACCGTCTTGGGGAAATAGTGGGGGAGGAAGAGATCCGTACTGGGACTGGGCTGCTCGGGGAGCTTGTGCCCATGCTCCTTTCTGCGAGGTTCCCGTGCCACACACACCGTCTAGTTGCGTCGGTGTATCTCGAGACAGTTACCCGTTACATCAAGTTCATGCAAGAGAATGTACAGTACGTGCCACACCTTCTTGCCGCTTTCTTGGATGAGCGTGGTATACACCATCAGAATTCCATTGTGAGCCGCCGGGCAGGATACTTGTTCATGAAAGCTGTTAAGTTGTTGAAGGCAAAGCTAGTGCCTTACTTGGATACCATCTTGCAGGTCTTTCCTTATCCTTTTTTATAGATCTACACATCATCTAGTCTAGTTTATTATTCTAGATCTGAGGCTGTTTATGTTTTGTGAGTTAATAATAGACCTTGGAAGATGTCCTTGGACAATTCACTGCTATGGACTGGGCAAATAAAGAGGCAAAGTTCTCCAGCTCAGAGGATGGCAGCCAAATTTTTGAGGTGCATTGTCCGTTTGTCTCTATAACCCAAATTAGTTTGCACCCAGCTGTTCATGTTGTTCTGTAGTTGGGAATACTGAACTTGGACCAGTGCCATGTTTTCCTATTTCAGGCTGTTGGGTTGTTGATCGGTATTGAAGAGCTGTCACCAGAGAAGCAGGTTCAGTGCTTGACAGCTTTGCTGAATCCTCTCTGTCATCAGGTGACTGTTTCCCTTTTACGTAATATGATAGCTTTAGTTCTCTAGTAAAGGAAAAAACTCACTGTTGTAACTAAAATCAATTGCAGATTGAGTCGCTTGTAGTGGGTGCCAAAACACAAGGACTTGAAGAATCTTCACCAAGAGCGATGAGTCTTCAACAGATTGTTGTTGCATTGAATATGCTCACCAAGGTATGCTTTGTACACCTAATAAGAAATGAGAAATGGCACATTATGTATTATGGGGGATAATTTGTTGGGCCATGTATGGTAATTTCTTTCATGTTATATTTTCTGATATAGTCCTGATTTACTCAGTGTGCAAATTCTTACTTCTGTACATGGCAAGTCATTTTTTACCACATCCTTACTGGATTCTGTTGTCTGTTCCAGGGCTTTAATGAACGTCTCGTGATGGTAATTAGGCCAACAATCGGGGTCATGTTCAAAAAGGTAAACTCTGTCATTCTGTACTTTCATATTTTTTACTTAAGCATTTGTTTGGTGATGTTTGCATGTCGCTAAGTAGCATATGCAAGTGGCAAATAGAGAAAACATTTGCTAAATCCTTGATCAGTCAAACCCTTGATATTTTGCTTACCATTTTGTTTTCAGACCCTTGATGTTGTTTTACAAATCCTTGTTTCATTTCCTAACGTGAAGCCCCTACGATCAAAGGTAAATCTGAACCTGTTTGTTTAAGATCTTCCTTAGTTCTCTTTGGATGATTAACCACTTTGAACTTGTGCAAATGCAGGTCATATCCTTTCTGCACCGCATGATTGAGATATTAGGAATCTCGGTGCTCCCATGTATTCCAGTCGCACTAAGACAATTGGTGGTTGATAACGAGGTATTTCTTTGCTTTCTTTGCTGATGTCTGGTACCTGTAGCACTTAGATTTCTTTTCTCAGTAACAGTTCAGCCTTGAGAAGTATTTCTGTGAGGAAAGGCGTAGGGGAATGATCCTAGTGGTATATAATAAAATGTAATGAAAAACATAAAGTTGTTTATTGATGTTCCAAATGCCAAACAGCAACGTAGAACCCAATATGATTAGGATGATGACATTGCACAGTTCTCTTCTCAGTTACTCTCATCTCTTGGGTATACTTGCACGTATTTCTCATATCTGTTGAACTTCATATTATTATTTCAAGAAATATTCTGTCATCAGTGCACTCTTTTATTAAAAAAATGCAGCTAAATATATTTTGCTCCACTGGGCTGCTTCACATCATTATTTGTTTTCATACAGGCAAAAGATATGGTGGAATTCCTTGTGCTGATAAACCAGATAATATGCAAGTTTAATTCTTCAGCAAGTGGAATACTGGAGGATGTCTTTCCCACTATTGCAAGTCGTTTAGCTGTGATACTGTCACAAGATGCCTTTTCAACTGGTCCTGCAGGAAATACTGAGGTAGAGTTAATCACATCTAGAAACGTAGTTTTTTTTTTTCCTTCACTTCTTGCAGATTCTTGTTCTTGTTTTCGTCTCCGATCCTAAAATGCCAAGTACTAGTGTCTTCTGAATGTATCAGATATAGGGATGTGCCACATGGCCCTCTTCGTCACTCATGGTCGTTGTACCACCTTTCTACTTTGTTTCTTTCTGATGGTGTAACTCCAGCTAACATCTGGCAAAACTACCGACCAACATAGAAACTTGTATTTGCTTTCCAGAACTGGCATTTTAACCATTGTACTCGGTGATACAAACTTGCAGTGGTATTACCTTCAGTGGCCATTCCAACTTGACTAAATTATTCATCCAGCACCCGAAACTGCATTTGGGGCTTGCGGTTTTTGATTTTTGTTACTCCCTGAATATAAGCCAGTGATGCAAATATAAATAGCAATTATGTTGTGTTATACATCACCTCTCCTTGTGTTGCTAGCTTTTGTCCCTGGCTAGTTTGTTACCCCTACCTAGGCCTGGGCATTCGGTTCCCCCGAACTGATTCGATCGGTTCCTCGGGATTAAAAGAATGTCTGTTTCTAGAATTCGCTGACCGATCGGTTTCGTTGAAAAACAATAACCGATACTTTGTCCCCCGCAACTTTGGTTTGGTCCTCAGTCAGGAAACGCAACTTTGGTTCGGTCCTCAGTCAGGAAATGCAACTTTCGTGGAACAGCACTGATTCTTAGGTAACGCAGGCATCACAATATAATTACTTCAAAAATTGTCAGCGCAGCTCATAGGAAGCCACATCGTCGTGCACAGGTTGAACCGTCCTTGAGCCCTTGCATTGCCCTGCCAAGCTTACTGGTCGCAACCAGAACATACTGCAGAGCATGGTAGAGGAAAAAAGAGGGGCAAGGGAGAGCCTTAAAGAGGAACGAGATGCGCTGTAGGTCGCCGGGAAGTGGCCGTCGTCTGTCGCTGGAAAGGGGCTGCTGTTGGTAGCAACGGTGGAGAGCAGGAGGTGGTGCACAGGGAGGCAGCCAGGGTTAGGTAGGCGAGCAATTGCTGGGAAATTGGGGATCGAGTGGGGACTTGGGCTGGGGCTGCATTGATAATCGAGACTTGAGAGAGACATGAAGTCACTTCACGTAATGGGCTGGGCTGTTATTTGGGCTGCTCCAGCAATTATCTAGGTTCTTCGGCCAATTTGGTTAACTGCAGCCCGTGACTGAAGTAGCCGAACTAAATTCAGTTTTTAGAATCTGGGAACCGTGAAAGCAACCAAAATAATCGGTTTTGGCCATATCGGTCTTGGTTCTGGTTAGTTGAGGGTTGGTTTTCGGTCCTCGGTTTATTTCCCCACCCCTACCCCTACCGATAAATTCTACTTAGTTTGCTTATTCTGCCATGCGTCTTTTCTTTTTCTTAAATGGCAAAACTTTTTGGATGCTGGATGAATTGCATGGTTCCTTATAGGCTGTAATCATTTCTTATAATGTTGCAGGAAATGCGAGAACTGCAAGAGCTGCAGAGGACATTATACACATTCTTGCATGGGATGGTTACACATGATCTGTCTATGATTCTCCTTGCTCCTACCTGTACGCAGTATTTGGAGACTATAATGCAGTTGCTTTTGTATACATCATGCAGTCATAAAGATATCCTACTTCGGAAGGTGAGTATCCCAGTTATCTTGATGAACTATCTTTCTTCCTATTATTGATATTCCCTCTTTTTTTTTTCTCTTTGAGAGGAAATTATGCTCACAACTTCCAAGGTTCGCTTATACATTGATTTTGGTTTTGTTTAGGCGTGTGTGCAGATTTTTATCAGACTCATAAAAGACTGGTGCACTACGTCCAAAGCTGATGATAAGGTATTTCTATGTTCACTTCTTTAGATCTGATGCCTTTCAGTGTCTCTTCAGTACCTGGACTCATAAGTCTCATATGTTCTTGTTATGTTATTTTCTTGTTTCAACAGCTTCCTGGCTTCCGAGTGTTCATGATTGAGAAGTTTGCTACTGGTTGCTGTTTATACAGTGTCCTTGACAAATCATTTAATTTGCGTGATGCAAATACGGTAATAATCTTGCAATTCTTGCATGTACTGTGTTGAAAGTAAACCTTTGCATCAGTTTTTTGGTTGTTTGTCTTTGGTTCTATTTGAACCTCAATAACCTTAGTAATGCCCATGTTGGCTGGAGTTATAGGCATCACATTTTGCGAAATACTGCAACTTTCAGTGCCGATAGTTTCTTATTAGTATATGACATTGGTAGTTAAGTTAAATTTCTGACCGCTGCCTAACATCAGGCTTACAAGAGACTATATAAATTTTAGATGACCTTACTTTTTCATCGTATTGAGTCTGTAGTCATGTAGGACATATCAGCTTTCTTAATTATGCTCAGATTTTTAACTCATCGAAATAAAGATTTAGTTCTGCCATAGTAGCAAAAATTCTAAAACTTGCACTTTGTAATAAATCAAGCTGCCCGTTTAAGTTGTAGATCCTCATAGTACTAGTGGTGTTTGGAGGGATGATCCCCCTGAATTCTTAATTTCCCACCTTGTGGATGATGTAACTCTCTTTGATTAATAAAAGTTTGCTTGCAGTAAACATAGTGGTGTGAAACCTCTATTTTCGTGATGTTCTAATGCGCAGTGAGTTATATTAAAATATTGTTAGCCACATGACTTTTTTCTATATATATATCCAATTTTCTAACCGGACCATCCTTAGAGATTACCTCACCAGCTTGGGTCGTTTCCCTTGTGGGGACTGGTGGTGGTCGGATGTAGAGGGGTGTGTGGAAAAATTATCCCCAGCGACATGTTCCAGATTATCTTAATGCGTGGCATGTACCTCATAGGATAAATTTATGTTATTTCAATTCTCAGCTGCACACTATATCAAGTTGGGCTTTGGCATAGAAGAGAGTACATATTTCTCTGCACAGAATTTGAAGCTGATCTGTTAACTTTGCTACTATGCAAGGGATTGCAAAATTGTTAGTTATTCAGTTTCCTATGACTGATACAGTTGTACCAAAACAATATGATGATTTGGCATCCTAGGCAAGTACTTATTGCTTCCTGATGATGGAGTTGATAATTAGAGTGCTAGTGTATCCAAACTGAGCATGCACTCATGCAGTTGAAACGGTTATATCGGTTTATCTGGAATCATTGATAATTATTAGGGTGCTTGGTATCAAAACTGAGCATGCTGTAATGCAGTTCAAACAATTATATCGGTTAATCTGGAATCAACTGTAACATGGACTCCATAGAGCACCAGTATGTATGATTGTTTGTTTCAGAACTTTGTGCAATCATTTAACATCATTACTGTAGTAAAAATCTGCACGCTGTTGTATGCTGATATACTGATAATTTTTTTGATGTTCAAAAGCTCCATCTTATCGTTTTTTTTTCCTGTAGCTTGTTCTCTTTGGTGAAATTGTGATGGCTCAAAAGATTATGTATGAAAGATTCGGGGAGGACTTCGTTGTAAATTTTGTAGCAAAAGGTCTTCCAGAAGCTCACTGCCCACCAGACCTAGCTGAACAGTACTACCAAAAGTTACAGGCATGCTCATTATCTTGACCTTTTTTTGTTTCTTGTTTGTAATCTATATGTATATCTATGAACATATGATGGCTCCCAGGACCCCCCCCCCTGCTCTGGAACGGAAATTCTCTTGTTTATTTAGAGAAAAATAGAAGAATTTACAGCTGTACACCACTTATCTTGTCCAAGCCAGATTCTAACTCTGCAGATTAATTAGACACATATCAACTTTACACATAGTATTATATTAGTACAACAAATACAATTTATGCTTCAGTCACAGGCTTTAGAGTGCATAGCAAATACGACTTATTCTACTAGTACATTAGTTCACAGATATATTTCAAGTTGTAAACATATGAGTTTGTAGTACATTGCTTGATAGCAGCAAATACTACTTATTCTAGTACATTAGTTCACAGATATATTTCAAGTTGTAAACATACGAGTTTGTAGTACATAGATAGCCGCAAAGTTAGCGGGTCATTTTGCGAGCTATTGTCATCTTGGTGGATGTGCCATCAGGATGACGTTCAAGTTTGCAAACTGTTATTAGTATCACCTAGCAACTCAAAATTAAACGAACCGTGAGATGTATTGACACGCTGAGCATTTAGCTCTTGACTGACTTCACGGTAATGACGATTGGAAAATCCTTGGATATCAGGGCTGCTTCATCGCTTGGGGATGATTGCTGGCCTGTGGGATCCATAACTGGTGTGGTTGGAGACGATAGTGGGGGTAGGGCCGACTCTTTGGTTATTAGGGAAACTAGAGTTTATTGATTCATTGATTGTTGGGAATTGGGATCCCTAGTGCTGGGGACCAAGTTCTAGTGTCTATAGGGTTAGGCTTGGTTCCCTGATGTGTCAGTTTATATCCAATTAGAGTTGGTTCCACACAGCTCTAGTTGGGCTCAGTCTAGTCATCTTTTGTTTGACCTGTTGCTTTGGGAATGCTGTCATAGATTTCATAATAACATTGGCAAGTCAATGATGTCATCTTTTTTTTGGTCCTTTTACTCTGGGAAGGGGTTTCTTTGTTAGGTGGAATAGTAACAAATTAAACCTTCACTTCTATTTCTTGTTGTAATAATAGTTCTCTTTTCAACAGGGAAATGATACAAAAGCATTCAGGTCATTCTATCAATCACTTATCGAGAAAATAAGACAACAGCAGAATGGGAGTCTTGTATTCAGATAGCATCATTTGATTCATTTGCTATCTGTTTGCCAGTAGAAGACTCTGCAGCTGTATGATTTGAGTATAGGTAGTTATTTCTGACATATCTACGTTGTTTTTCCCATCTTTTTTTGCCACTATTCTTTCATTCCTACTCTTGGCTAAATTCATTAAATATTACAGGTTAGTTGTATCAACAATGTATATAAAGCTCCATTTCTGAGGTTGGAAGGTATTTTTCTTGGCTTTCACATGTACCTTCTTTTTATATTCTTCGAGAACTGAAAACCGTGTTTCGTTTTGGTCAATACTTCCGTTCCCATAGTCTTACACTGGTTTAACTTATAGAGGTTTCTAAGAGCAGAAATCCCAAATGCATTTATCATGAACCCCGTAGAAGTGTACTCCATAGCAGTGTGATGCATCTTATTAAGTTTTTCGTCATAGTCTCTGTTTCATGTTTTTGATTAGATGGATTGCAATTGCGGACATCTTCAACAAAATGAATTATCAGCACATAGTCCAATCAATCCACATTTTAGTTTGGGCTGGCTGCATATAATTGAATTTGTCTTTGTGTGCTTGCAGATGTATACTGCGGGAGCATTTTTTACAGAATATGTCTGCTGTTCACCGCGTGTCACTGAGTTGCATTGAAATGTGACCCCAGAGTTCTGATGAGAAAATACAGGGTTCCATTTATTCGTTTCGAGGTTTCTCCACAAAGTGGCAATTTGTTCTGCTACCAGGGCTTCAACTTTTGTAAGGTGATCGCAGTGAGCTAACAGTTCGGGTAGAGAGTGTGCATGTAGGCTGTGTTTTTCCTGACAGAAATTGTCGCACCGCCTGTTGTCGTGTACCAAATTTTGCCAATCTGCTGTGGTTTCCACCCCATTTAGTCAGCTGGGGTGTTGTACAGATTCTACAATATAACTGCGCCGTAATGTCTATGGTCACCTCTTTCGTCCATCTGATGATCCCCTCTTTCGTCCAGTCATCCAGTGATAGGAAAAGCATGGCATGCTGTTCATGCTGATTACACAAGGTTTGAGCTCTTGACATGTTCTCATCTCCAAGCTTGCGAATATGAAGTTTCCCTTCACTGTTTGCCCACATTTTCTGAGCTTTTTTTGAAACAAAGAACTGCATGATTGGTGAGATTGATGTGACTTCCATCCCTGTATTTGTCAAGTTTTACATCATTGTTAGGCAGCGTACATATGTGTATGGGAAGACAGAAAATAGGTTGGTGTTGTGACTGTTGTCTGAGTCTGTCTCCATTTTTTTTGGTCCCTGGTATTGCCAGGAACAGAAAATGCGTGCTAGAGACGGCTGTACATGTACATGCATTTATCGTGTGCCGTTGTACTTCGCGATGTACTACTAGCTTCAGGCTTCCAGTTACGTCAGGCTTCGTTCGCTTAATCCATAGGCCGTAGGGATTGATCTGGATTGTGCCTCAATCCCGGTTGTCTAGCTAGGGGAGAATGACACAAGAGGGCCGAGTGAAGGGACGCGGCGACAACCACATGTAGCCTACCATGAATTAACTGAACTGTTGGAAATGTACAAGGGATTAATGGGGGTTTGGGTCGAGCCTGGAGGGTAGGGATTAACCCAATCCATGTCTGGATCGATTCCACGTCTGGATTCAATCCCAGGAAAACGAGCGGCTGGTTTGGCCACACATACGCCGGTTAGTATGCTCTCCCAGTATTAATGTGTGGTGGCGTTTGCCTGTCAAACTCAGCGGTCAAACTCAGCGGTCTTGGGTCGTGTTCTTATAACTTTATCAGCCTTTTAAAGGTCAATGCAAACTCATGGTTATGTGGCACAGCTGGAAAGGAGTTCCTCCCAACGGAAAATGCCAAGCGGATATGGGACCATTGCCAACTACGATAGAACGGCATACCAATCAGAATATAGATATGCCAATAGTGGAACATCCGGATCATACAAATTACACAAGAGACAAATGGTGCACTCACCAAGATGAACTTTCCCTAACACCTTCCATTTTGCCACCTTTGGTTGAAAGGATATTAATATGAAAATTAAAAAATAGACAGAGAAGAAATTTCTAAGTATCGTTTTTGCGCTGTATGCATAGATAAATATTAATTGACCCTAACCTATTGGAAATATTCTATTGTTTCCCACCAGATGGCTTTTCGGCGATGTTCTATCAGAACATTTTGGGAAGTCATTAAAACAGACCTTCTAGATTTGTTTAGCTATCTCCACAGCGGACAACTAGAATTGTTTCGCTTAAATTTTGGCGAGATAATTTTACTACCTAAGATTAATGCAACAGAAAGGATTCAATAATACCGACCTATCTATCTTCTCAATGTTAGTTTTAATTTTTTTCACCAAAGTCGCTACAATCAGGATAAATACTGTGGCCGATCATGTGGTTCGTCCATCTCAAACAACCTTTATGCAAGGTCATAACATCCTAGATGGAGTGGTTAGCCTCCATGAAATATAACACAAACTTCATAAACAAAAGTTGAATGAGGTTATTTTAAAATTTGATTTTAAGAAAGCCTATGACAAGGTTAAGTGGTCTTTCCTTAATATCTGAAAGGCTTTTCAGCTAAGTGGCGTGTTTTGATTCATAGCTGACACGTGTTTTGATTCATAGCTTTGTGTCAGCGTAGTGTTGCCATTGAAGTCAACGATGCCATTGGTAAATAATTTAAGACAAGGAAAGAGCTAAGACAAGGTGATCGTTTATCGCCAATGCTCTTTAATACTGTGGTGGACATGCTATCCATAATGAAGCGGGCGAAGTCTGATGGCCAAATTGTTGGTGTGATTGTGCAGCTTGTTGAATGCGGGTTATCCATCTTGTAATATGCTAACAGTACAATCCTCTTTATGTAACATGACACCGAAAAGGCTCAAAATCTGAAGTTAATTCTCCCAGCCTTCGAGCTGCTTTCGGGTCTCAAAATAAACTTCCATCAGAGTGAGCTGTTTTGTTTCGGTCAGGACCAGGATGAGGTTAATCAGTATACCAAGTTATTTGGTTGTAGCCAAGGCCAGTTCCTGATTTGGTATTTGGGGATTCCGATCCACTATCAGAGACTTATAAATGCTAAATGGAAATTGGTCGAGAAACGGTTACAACTATGGTTAAATAGCTAGAAAGGTGAATTATTATCCTTGGATGGAAGATTGGTGATCATAAACTCAGTACTCACTAATATGGTATTGTATATGATATCTTTCTTCCAACTTCCAAAAGGAGTCTTAAAGAGGTTGAATTATTTCCGATCAAGATTCTTTTGGCAAGGAGATAGTGAGAAGAAAAAGTATCGATTGGCGAAGTGGAGTGTGGTTTGCCGCCCTAAGGATTAGGGAGGTCTTGGGATTCATGACCTCGAAGTCAAGAACAAAGCTTCCTAGGTAAATGGCTTTTCAAGCTTCTTACCGAAGATGGAATGTGGCAAACCCTCCTTAGGAGAAAGTACATTGGCTTTCGTGCGTTATCCTAGGTCATTTGGAAACCAGGTGACTCGCGCTTTTGGGTTGGTCTTATGGCAACAAAGAAATTCTTCTTTCCATATGATTCATTCTCACTTATGATGGATCAGAGATAAGGTTCTCTGTGAGGATAAATGTATGGGTAACTCCACGCTCCATGAACAATATCTTGCTCTGTACTATATTGCGCGCACAAAGGTGATCCACTCGCTAAAATGTTGGATACTTCCCCACCAAATGTGAAGTTCAGACGAGATCTCATGGGTCCAAGGCTAGCTTCTTGGAACAATCTGCTGCAACAACATAATTTGGTTCTGTTGTCACAAGGCAAAGACGAGTTTCGATGGAATCTACACGAGAGTGACAATTTCTGTGTGGGTTCTATGTACACAACTCCGATTCAACCAGAGGTACCAATTTTTAATAAAAAAATGAGTTGGAAGATGAAGATTTTGCCGAAACTAAGATTTTCGCATGGTATCTTTGTCGATGGGTTATCCTCACCAAATACAACCTTGAAAAGCTAACTGGCATGGAAGTAAAAAAGTGTGTATTTGTCATCACGACGAGACTATTAAACACCTATTCTTCAAATGCAAGTTTGCTAGATCTATATGGTCAGTCATCTAGATAGGTTCTACCTTATACCCACCACATAGTATTGCGAATATTTTTGGCAATTGTCTTAATGGGGTGGATCATAGGTTTAAGTTATGTATTAGGATGGGAGTGATTGTAGGAATTTGGTCGCTATGCCTATGTAGAAATGATAAGGTTTTTAATGACTAGAATTCTAATATTATGCAAGTTATCCACAGGTGCACGACTACACTCCGTTCATGGCCCCCTGGTCGCCTTTCCTCTATAACATGTGGAGCATCTCGGCCTCTTTACGGAGGTGTCTACACGGTTGGAGGATACGACGAAGGATTTTTTCCCCCAACATGGGTGGCAGCGTAATCTTCGGATTGGTCCTCCATCAAGTGTGGCGTCCTAGATACATGTGATGCATTTTGTAATAAGATCTCAGTTTCTTTCAGTACCTCCAGTCTTTCGGAGTTTTGTGGTTGTGTGCATCATTGTTATGCGGAGGCCGGGTGGAATACTTAATACTTTTGAGTTATAAAGCGCCCATTATAAAAAATGGTACAATAAAAGAATATTTGGTGTACATTCAATCATTTAAGGAGTCGATGTTGATTGTCAAGTGGAGTTGCAATCCTTTTTTTTTTCCTTTTTGTAGTTCTTTTAGTGATTAGTTTTTGAATCCTAGAAATGGAAAATACAAAGGTTAGCAATACACCATTTCGAAATAAACCAGATCTTGTTTTGCTGGTTGAGCCGACCTTTGTATTTTTGATTAGGTGATAGAAGAGATAGATCCTCTAGACGAGGCGTTTTTGGACCCAGGAACATATGCTCCCGGTATTTGAAATGACTTCTAAATGCAGCTTAAAATGTTACAAAAGTTTGAACGAAAAATTGTCGCATACATGTTGATATTTGACGTGCTCATAAAGTCGTTTCACGGAAAACCGACATTTTTGTGTCATGTGCAGAAAGGATAAAGTTTGGTGCTTAAAAAAGAGCTTTTCACGATACATTTCTTTATCTTTTTTCACACAGTACATAAAAAATGTTAATTTTCCGCGAAATTTTGCATGCACCTATATAATGTCGACATATAGGCGCCAAATTTTTGTTCAGATTTTTTTTTGACATTTTAAAATGTTTTTTTTAGATAGCAGGAGCATATGATTTAATGTCTTGTAGTGCCAACTATGTTTATATGCTAAATGTTAGTGCTTGACTCTGTGAGAAGGTGGTGGGTGGACACCCGAAAAGGATAAACTCGATCGTAGCCTTAGCTAGCTAGCAAGTTGTGAAATTATAGAATTGAGTGTGGAGCTAACTCTAACTGTCTTTTCTAATGCTCACAGTGGAGTTGCCTGGGTCCTGAGCACTCCCACGCACCTACTAACGAGGTTGGTGGTCTGCAATACTGTATCATGTTACTGATCTGTTGTAAGATACGAAGAGGAAGCATTGGCATAGAAAGTTTCTCCTAATAATTAATGACTATATGCTAAAGAATGTGGTTAATGGAGTAAAGTTGACTAAATTAAAGTATGAAACCTCTGCGGCTTTGCTTTTGAAACAAAGAAAAGAATAACCAATCATGATTGATTAAATCCGTAGTATAAATTGGTTAATCAAGACTATTTTAGGGTATTCTTGCATACATTCATTTTCTGCTGCATTCAAAGGTCAACTAATCTGTCAATTGAACAAGTCCATGATCCAAAAGAAATGTTCGGCATCGAGTTCAGCGTATATGAACACCTGACGTACGGTTGACTAAATCAAGGCTAAAGATAGTCTCTAGTTATACAGAGTAATCAAGCTAGCTCCTGCGGAACATTGCTTGCTTGCAGCCGACAGATTCAGAAGAAAACATTCTGATCCTTGCACCACGGGCATCTGTGTTGTACACCGACAGAGATACATGCATATCTCCTGGATACTGAAGAATCATCACCAACCATATCCCGCTTTATGTTTATATGTCCAATATTAAAGAATTCTGATCAAGAATTTAAATGTACCCATGTCAGGGAGCAAGCATAAACCAGCACCAGCCAACATTGAGGTACACATGTCAAGAACACTAGATAGATGACACTTAACCTCTTCCTCTTTCTTAATCACATCTCTATTAAATCAATTAGTATATCAAGAACCATGCATGCATGGCCAAGAGCACTAGATAGATGACACATAAACCTCTCTGTTAAATTAAACTAATCAATCAGGAAACATGCCTGCATGCATGCACGCATCTAGAATACTTTCTTGAGCAACTAAATATATATATCATCAATCCGATCCATCAGGTGCGAGATGCCATCAGGGTCATAAATCATGCTTACATCTTAGGGCTGCGGTTGTACCTTCCGGAGCAGTGTTAGTTTATCTTCCAAACACAGGAAGCTAATTAGCCAGGAAGCAAAGAATTGCACAGGAAGGATCTCGCATGCGTACGTATCTGATTAGATATGTGGCGGTGAAAGCTATACATGTCGTAATGCAACAGTTGGTAGGGTGTCTCGTGACGTACGCTTGAGAGCCCTCTCTTCTTCATGGAGAGAGACGGCGGAGCTACCCCGTATCTCTCGAAGCTATCCTGTCGCTTGCTTCACATATGTAGGATCCGTATCGTGGTCTCGAGAGTTTCTAGAACGCGCGCGGACACACCGGTGAAGTTAACTTCAAGTTAATTTGTTGCTCACAAAGGGGTGCGATTGATTGCTTTCTCAAACGTATTAAGCTTAATTAACACGGTGATATCGATGTACAGGTATACAACAGTATCAACCAACAAGGTCCAAATGCACAGGTCACCTGACTAGCGATAATTGCTCTTCATCTGCTTAACTGCTACAAAAGAAAAAAAAATTGAAGGCGATTTCAGGACAGGTTTCTTGCTGGGGAGACGAAGAACGACTCTTCTCTGCTGTGCAGTAGTAACAAGTTCACCCAGGTAAAAAAAAAAGGTTCACTGCTTACCGACTAGGGGCACCGAAAGTCTCAAACTTACCTATCCAGTTTGGTACTTGCTCTCTGATTGCCGTAACTAACACAGATAGATCGATCAAATGTAGTGTATTTTATATGCATGCACTGCCCGAAGTCAAAAGGGCGCAAGCACTGTTCCTCCGCAGGCACGCATAGCGTGCTTGAGCGTTAATTTGGAGTAAATGACGCAAAACTACCACATTACAGACGGCGTTGTCCGAAAACTACCATCGTTGGGCTAGGCGACACTTAACTACCAGCTCAGAGGTCAGGTCGAGACGCGCGGCACTGATCGGTCGAGTTTAGCGCTTAAGCCATTTGTTGGACGGAGAAGGACTAACGGCCGTTAGGGCACGCCTGTACAGTGAGTCAAACGCACCCGAATAAGTCCCCGACCGCACCCGAAGAAGTCAAACGCATCTCCCTCGTCTGTGTCAATGGAGCGTGGAGGTGGCGGCGGCGGGGTGGAGGGGGACGGCGGAGCTGTGTTTGGAGGGCGCCCCCGTTTCGTTAGAAATGTGCTGTTCGGGCCGGACTTCAACATGGGGGCCGTTGATTTGGACTCTGGAGAGGAGAGGGATTCGGAGGACGAGGAAAGCTCACCGGAGGAGCAGGACCCGCCGCCACCTTCTCCCTCTTCCGAGTTGGCTTGCTCGGTGGCGGGCAAGAGCCAGACAGAGGATCCGCTTAGCCACTACCAATCGCCCAGCAGGTAAAATTTCTTCCCTTTGTCTTAATTTTGCGGACGATTTCATCAATTGTTCTTGCTACCTTCTCTGTTCTTGCTACCTTCTCTGCAATTAGTGATGAACACATGTTTGTGCTGTAGAAATAGGCCATCTGATGACATGTGGGAGCTGTATTTTCAATTCGATGGTGCCAAGTTCGTGCAAATCAGTATGCCCCGTACTGACATTAGGTTTCTGAATTTACTGTCTGTCATGGAGAAGGAAGGATACGGCATGTGTGATTCCTTGTACTATGTAAAAGATGAAGGGGAGGGACTTAATGGCCTTGCTCTGATTGATAGCAATTTGAAGGTTGAAGAAATGGTTAGGAAGTATGAACATGCTAGGAAATTGGTTCTGACAGTAATGAGGGACAAGAGAAAGCTATCAATTGTGGTTTCTCCAGTGAAGCCATTTGGCAGATCACCTGATGATGATGAAGTGGATGGTCATTATCCAGACCATCCTTTGCAAACATTGTCTCCTGTCCTTCCTTTGCAGACACAAACTGATGAAAATGAATGGGCACAAGAAGAAGCACAACAAGATGAAGATGATGATGGAGGAGAAGCATCTGATGGCAGTGACAGTTTTTGGTATCCATGCAATTATTAATCTGTGGGTGCTGAAGAAAAGAGGAGAAAAGAGGCAGAGGAACTTGAGAAGACAATAGCTGAGTTGAGGAGGAAGAGAGCTGATCCTTTGGAGCACTGTGAGGGAGAAACTGATGTTGAAGATATATTTGACACTCCAACTGTTAATTATGAAGACATGTTGTCACAGATGCCGATGAAGAAGAAACCCAGGAGGCAGGGCCCTACTCTGAGATCACACTCCCAAGTAGAGGAACCTGTGAAGGATGAATGGGCTCCATCTGATGAAGAAGATGGCCTAGGTTTTCTTGCAGAGGAGGATGATGACCATCATGAGCCTGTGCCATTCAAGCAGCCAAAGGGAAGAAAAAGCAGGGCCAAGAAGCAACCAGAGAGGACATGGTATGATGAAAACAGGGAGAATCCTGAGCAACAATTCACACAAGACTTTGTTTCAAGGATGTTTATCAGTTCAGAGAGGCACTGGCAAGGCTGCACATTACTCAGGTTAGAAATTTCCACTACCACAGGAACACACCTGACAGAATCATTGTTTGGTGCAAACCTGAGAAGATAGAGCAGTATAAATGCAGCTTCTATATGTGTGCTGCCAAGATCAAGCATGAGAACACATTCTGCATAAAGAAGATGCATTTGGAGCACAGTTGTCCTACTGAACCTAAAGATAGCAGAGTGGATTCTAGGTGGCTAAGCAATGCATATGTCGACAAGTTCAGATCAGATCCCAACACTTCCATCACAACATTAGTTGACAAGGCCAAGAAGGATTTTGGTGTTGATGTCCCTAAGAGGATGGCTTACAGAGCTAGGACTAGAGCAAGAAATGTGGTAATGGGAGACCACAAGAAGCAGTACCATAGATTAAGGGACTATTTGCAAACTGTTATTGATAGAAACCCTGGCTCAAGGTGCATAGTTACCACTGTCACTGGACCAACTGAAGATGAGCTGGAGGCAATCAAGAAAGGGCAGCAGATATTCATCAGTGAGCAGCCTAGGTTCCATGGCCTCTTCTTCTGTGTAAATGCTGCAAAGCAAGGATTCCTTGATGGATGTAGACCATTCCTTGGCTTGGATGGTTGCTTCATCAAGTTAACTACTGGAGCTCAGATATTGGCAGCAACAGGTAGAGATGGAAACAACAACATTTATCCAGTTGCATGGGCTGTTGTTGCAAAGGAAGACACAACAAATTGGCAGTGGTTCTTAGAGCAGCTGAAAGAGGCACTTGGTGGTGAGCAGGGCAAATTTGGGTACTACACCATCATGTCAGATAGGCAGAAGGGTTTACTGAAAGCAGTAACCACTGTATTTCCAAATTGTGCACAAAGGTATTGCCTTAGGCACATATATGCCAACTTCCGAGACAGCTGGTTTCGGAGGAGAAGACTCGAAGAAATGCATGGACAATGCAGCCTACTCTTACACAAAGCATGGATTTGATTTGGCCATGGAAGAGATGAAGAAACAATCTGAGCCTGCTTGGGCATGGCTGACAAAGATACCAGTGCAAACATGGGCAAGGTGGGCCATGGACACCAACTGCAAGACAGATTTGGTAGTTAACAACCTAAGTGAGGTATTCAACGTGTATATTCTAGATGTCAGGAACAAACCAATTGTTACCATGTTGACAGGCATATATGACAAGCAAATGGTTAGGCATGATGGAAAGAGAGAAGGAGCAGCCAAAGCTCACTGGGAAATTACTCCTCACTATGCAGAGAAGCTTGAATTAATGAAGACTTACTCCAGGTCGAAACCACATCTATGTTTTATGATGGTAAGGTCTCGACATCGAGTCGAGACGATGTCGAAACCACATCTATGTTTTATGATGGTAAGGTCTCGACATCGAGTCGAGACCTTATCCAAAACAACTTTTTGTTTTAACATGGCAAGGTTTCGACATCGAGTCGACACCTTGTCCAAAACAACCCCATATATTGCAACTACCTTACCATCATCTTATTGCAAGAACAAAGTTCACCAACATAGTTCACATCAGTTAAAGCTAATATTGCAACAACATTGTTCAGCAGAATTACAATAACTTAAAATTCATTACAATCCAAGACTACCAAATAGATAAAGTACATGCCAGGCCACCATTACAGTTCTTCCAGGTGCACATTACCTTTAATTAACATACAAAGACCCAATTACTCTGAGGCAATTTGAATGATCTTCTTCATCTTGGATCTGTGCTCTTCCTTCTGCTTCAGGAAATCTCCAATGATGAACTCCAGCTTTCTCTTGTCAGCCTTCACCTCATCCCTCTCCTTCTTCATCAGGTCCCTCTCCTGCTTCATCTGGTCCCTCTCCTTCTCTGCCCTGATTCTCAGAACTTTGTGCATGTTGGAATGGTGTGCATCAATGAGCTTCTTCTGATCTAGTTCTGCCCTTGCATCTATCAGAGCTTGTTCTGCTTTAGCCTTCAGAGCAAGTGTCATCTGCTTCTCACCAATCACTGTCTTCAGTTCATCTTGTGCCATCTTCAGATCCTTGTGCAACTTGCTAATCTCATCATGCAGCTTGAACTTTTGTTCAAAATGATCCAGAGCATCACTAGTTCTACCATGCTTCTGAGCACCATGCATTTCCCAAAGTTTTCCCAATGCTTTCTTCAAGTTCATGGGCCATTCACCATCTATCCACTTCACATAATCACATCGACGCCCATCCTACAGAAATCAATCGATATAATTATTTTCTCAGCTACATATTTTCTACTACTACACAATTATGATTACTGCACAGAGACACACACCTGGACATCACATCCAAGAAACCTCCGACCAGTCTGCCATCCCTCGAAAGCCACAAATCTACCAGCTACTTTGCGACATTTGCAGCGAGCAGCGGGTAATCCATCATCTGACCCGCAATACTCCGAGTCATAGATGGTATTCAGTGCCTAAACATTGCATTTTCATTTCAATCAGTGAAAGATCCCAAGATTCCCCACATTCCCCACATTCCAAAGACCACAATAGATGGGGATGCAGAGAGAGAACTCACATCATTGTCGCTATCGGAGCTCTCGTAGTCTGACGACTCTTCACCATCACCCCACGAGACCATCACCGGCGGCGGCTAGCTCCACGGGATGGCGGCGGCGTGAACAGACGAGGAGGACAGTGAGATGGGGAAAGAATGAGAGCTGGGGAAAATCGGCCTAAACGGCTATTTATTTGCCCACGCTGACGCCCTAACGCCGTCCCTCCTTCTCCGTCCAACTTTGCCGACGTGGACATGGCTTAACGCTAAACTCGACCGATCAGTGCCGCGCGTCTCGACCTGACCTCTGAGCTGGTAGTTAAGTGTCGCCTAGCCCAACGATGGTAGTTTTCGGACAACACCGTCTGTAATGTGGTAGTTCTGCGTCATTTACTCGTTAATTTGACTATCACCGCTGCTAGCTGCCCCTCGATCTATTCCTTCCACCTGCCATGGAGAAGAACAAAAGGAAGATGATTTTTTTTCCCGAAAATACATCCTGAAAGGTGTATCAATCATATAGCAGAAAGATCAAGACGGCCGGTACAACACCACTCCACGGTGCAATGCCAAGCAGCAAACAACGAACGCTCTACAAACCCGATGATAAACAACTCAACTTGTCCAACATTCTACAATGAATGGCGAGAAGAGGAGCACATGGCTTCAGGGCCGCGTCACGAACCAAGCAAGCCACACCATAGCATGACCTTGACTCCAAAGCAACCCGGACCAACGTACTTCCCCTCCCCTCATGAGCCTAGAGGAATCAACGAGGAGGAAGATGAGAAATTAAGTACATGATGTTGCGTAAGAAACCCTCACACGTACCTATGTAGCACCGCCAAAGAGAAAACTATATATGCAGAAGATCCTTGATGATGTTGGGACTGCAAGTGCAGAGTGTTCCGTCAGCGAAGTATTTTCCCCACAAGGGTGACTCGAGGGTTTATATCAAACTCTCGGGGAACTGGATGGAAAAGTATTCTCCTCTCTATTCTTCTAACAATTCTGCAGGTAAAGTAAATGTCTTGTGTCCCTAACTCCACCGTGTGGTTGTCAAGCACAAGGTTTCATGTAAGTAAATAACGCAAGTAGAAATAAAACAAGTAAAAACTAAACTAGATAAAATAACTAAGTAAAAACTGTAAAGAGGTTGATTGTTTTTGGTGTTTCAGATGCAAATAAGAAAAGTAAATATTTTTGTATTTTCGGATTAAAATAGTGCAGCAAATAGAAAACAGGGTAAAAACAATATAAAGGTGTTTCTTATGATAAAAAGTGACGGAGTTTATGGGTTCACTTGACTATTCTCTCTTAAAATTGTGGTGGACACAAAGCAATTCATCAATGAGATATAAACATGTATATAATATTATATGTAAGATCAAAATTAATATGGGCATCACGTCCTATCATAGAGATGATGCAACACACTCCTCTTATACTCCACAAGAAAGAAACTTCATCAATCTTAAGAATTAACAGAGCATAGCAATAAGTACTTTAACTTGAAGTTTGAATATCAAATATGCTACCTTGAACAAACATGATAATCACTACTGTCACATGATGAACATAGCACATGCATTCACTTTATCCCTAGTGAGGTAGCAAAAGAAAGGAAAAGCCATAATAGATCTTGAACATATTGTCACTATCCAATCACTAAAACCATGCTACTCCATCTAACACACACATCACCCCACACACGCTCTTGCATACATGTTGGATCAGAACATATGCTTAAGAACGGGGTACATAATATGCATCTATCAATACATCTCACCATATAATAAGATCAGATCTCATAAAACAATATCACAGAATAAGGATCCATCACATAGGTATTACAAATATGACCATAATCATGATAGGCAGCTCATATGTCACTAAGAACTATGAAGAACATGAGAGAAATAGATCAAGCTACTGCCCAAAACCCGTAGTCCAGAGTGGACTATTTCCTCTTTGTTATGCTGCTGATGATGAAGACGTTCCAGAAGGTGGAGATCCCTCCGGCGGTGATCCCGGCGGAGTTTCCCCCTCCAATCTTCTCTGCAACAGCCTCCGTTTTCGTGTTTCGGTGTTTGTGCGGCATCCTCTCCCGAGAACTCTTCGGGGTCATATATATGTTTGTTTTAGGGCAAAATACGTCGCTTCGCGAAAGAATCAGGGCAAACGGGCGATCGACGACTGAAAGAGGGTGGGTGGGTGGCGCGGGTTCTCTTCTTGGTCGCCCCACCTGGCCTCTTTTGGCCCTGAGGCCTCTCCAGGTGAGCTTCCAGGGCCCATGCTGCTTCTCCCGATGAAAAAGTGACGCTCCAAAAATCTAGGTCAATTTGACTCCGTATAGGTCTCTGAAAGTGAAAAATACACATGGTTTTCCTATTCTGCAGCGTTATGACCTAAATAAATGGGATCATTGGTAAATCCCATAAATTAATGTAAAACATGGTATTATCATCATATATGTTGCAAATATGTGGAAATTTAATATGATAAAGAACAAAGTTCATGTATGAATTTTACATGCATCAATCCTACGATGGTGTCGACCTGGGTTTGATTACTAAGGAGTTTCTTAAGCTATACTAAGAAGGTTTGCTGATGCAAAAATACAGATTTGATTCTATGTGCATATGCTCCTGCCATCGGAGACAGATGATGTTTGCGCACACATATGTCTTGTTTTACCGTATTGCAAAAGGATGTTTCTTCGTGCCGAGGAGAGAAAATTGCAAAAAGCCACAATTCGAGGTCAAGAATAATAATATTCACCTTTTCTCTTGTATTTATTCATCGGCTTTGACTGACGGCGTCATGGAAAACACTGATCCATCGGTAAACGTAGGTTGACAGCGTTTCTGATTAGTGGGACCGCAATAGTTTATGATGTGGCATAAAGTATTCACACCATTTGGCTGATCGTTAAAATAGATGTGGGTCCACCAGTGCCCTTATTTTAAACGGTGAAATCTAATATCCGACTGTCCCTCGGCTAATATGATAAATAACCGATGGTACCTATAATGGCTGACTGTTACAAGCGCTCTCTCAGCTATGAGTGCGAATAATCGATAACGTAGTAAATTACGTGAGGGTGTATAACCAACTCTCAGGTATCCAATAGAATGGCCGACTGTTCATACCAATATTCGACGGTTTTGCTTTCACTATGGGCGATTACTATTTATAGCTGACGATTGTATTGCAACTCTTGAATATGTGCTAAAATGGCCGACAATCAAGTTTAGTAGCCTGTGATTGAACATCAACTATTGGATATTCTTTCCTTCACCCACAGTTCAAATATAACCGTCAGTTATAGGTGAATATCTGATGGGAAACCCTTGGTCATATATTTTGGTGGCAAACTTGGCTAAGCATGGGGCCGACCGCCATATTCAACCACACACTCTCTCCGTCATATGAAAGTTATCTTAACTTTGCCAAAATTTTAATTTATCGAAACATAAATAGTATCTACATACATTTAAGTTGAGACAAAGTCAAGGCAAGTTTCATAAAGTAGAGGGATTAATAGATAAACATTTTTGGCATCCATGTCCGAATCAATGAAGGTGGACTCTACTCGGGGCCCAAAGGCCTAGGTAAACAATGCTATAATCTCTATAATTTTGTGATATTATTTATTTAGTTTTCTATTCAATTTATCTCATTTCTAAGATAGATAATGTTTTGCCGACGAGTGCAATGCGCCCGTGGGTATGTGGTTCAAGTTCATCATTCCCATTGCACGATCAACCAATCTACCCAATATTCACCTCCACTACTCACAATATGTTCCATTATTTCCTCCTGCAACCTCCAGATGATCTCATCCTCGAGCAATCTCACGACGCCCATGGGACCCACATGTCATCTTTATCTTCCTCCTCCTATTCCTCTACTACTCAAATCCTCCTTTTTTATTCTCGCAAAATGCCCTAGAAGCTTCCATTCAACAACCAGGTGCACAATTATATGGAGGATTGCAAGAAAAGTAGAAGTTACACAACTCCAAAGTTTTAGCACTAAGGACCCTAGATGAAGAGGAAGAAATGCAATCAGGCCTGGCTCTTTCACCACCACTTGTATGTGTCACAACACAGAAGATCATCTCACCTTCGGGAAGGAAACCACTTGGGATGAAGCACCGAGAGCCAACTAAGATGGAATAGAGGGGCCTCCGACTGGTCACATAGCGGACATCTCAAAGGGTGTCAGTGTGCAGCGAGAAACCCACTCAGCCGTCCAACATGCTAGATGGAGAACTTCACCCAGGGGGCTCCCATGACTTCTAGTTAGGCTTCCAAGACCTTGGACAAGGAGTAACCTTATCAATGCCCATAATGATGGACTTGGGTTTCAAGGAAGGAGAACGCCGGTGAATTCAAAGACCGGTCATCCAAACTAGGCAGCCTAAGAAAGTATGATCAAGGGCGAAAGTCGCCGAGATTGTATTATTGAGAATTAGGATTACATGGGTGTTGCGAGTTGTGGAATCTACCCCCCCCCCCTCTGGTGGCTCCTCCTAGTCCTTATATAGTGGGCTAGGTCTGAGAGTCCACCTTGAGGTAGATTACATTGCGTAAGTTGGTTTACCTGATATGGAGCAACTTTCCTATTTACATAATAACTGGGCATTGGCTTCATGTAGCTTTCTTCATGGACCTTCGCCTATTCCGTTATGGACTTCGTACCAGGGATGTTAATGCTGAGTAACTCATATGGCATACCCATGTCAACCTTTAAACGAGCGCTCCCTCAAAAAGGACGTTGTAACAATACTTGAATGAGTAATGGGTGTAGATTGTCTACCTCCAAACCAACCCATCTGGATCCGCCGATAGCTGATCATCGCGCATCTATATCCATACGTGGTCATATTGCCAAGGGGCTAGGGAGATCAAGGCCCCTGCAATGTGGGTAGTCCATCTGCAGCAGACCAATGCCTCACACACCATGCAATGCTTCCTAGGGCATCTCGGTATGAGCGTGACAAGGTACAGAGCTATGTCCCGAAGAGATCATCATGCACCTATCCTCCCAAAAGAGGGCGGGGGATCCGTCACCGAGCACCATCATGGTGGATGCATATAATAGATGTTGTTTATCCATGGAGAACTGCTTATTGAGCCTGCACCAATGTCGTAAGTGATGGGGTTCGTAGCATAGAAAACAAAAAATTTCCTACCACGAGACGAATAAATCCAAGATCTAATCTATGGAACACCGAAGATCTAATCTACAAGATCGGAGCAACGAGATTGATGTGAGACTAACCCTCGAAGATTTCCAAAGCCTACGAGATTAGATCTCGTTGTTGGTGTAGACGATCATCCCCGTGCTTTGCAATCCGGCAGCACTTCCGTACTCGGTCGCGCGTACGGTGTCGATGAAGCCCGTCCTCTCCCCGTTCCATCGGGCAGCGGAGGTGTGGTAGATCTCCACGGAATCCCGGCAGCACGACGGCGTGGTGGTGATGGTGGAGAAGAAATACTGCAGGGCTTCGCCTAAGCTCGCGCAGCAGATATGGAGGAGGAAGAGAGGGGGCGGCCAGGGTTTCTGGATGGGGTGCCTTGGCCGGCCACCCCCTCCCCTCTTTATATAGGTGGGGGGTCGGCCTAGGGTTTCCCCTAGGGCCCTGATGGCGTGTAACTCACACGTTCGTTGGGAACCCCAAGAGGAAGGTATGATGCGCACAGTAGCAAGTTTTCCCTCAGAAAGAAACCAAGGTTTAATCGAACCAGGAGGAGCCAAGAAGCACGTTGAAGGTTGATGGTCGCGAAATGTGATGCGGCGCAACACCGAGGATTCCGGCGCCAACTAGGAACACTGCACAACACAACCCAAGTACTTTGTCCCAACGAAACAGTGAGGTTGTCAATCTCACCGGCTTGCTGTAACAAAGGATTAAACGTATCGAGTGGAAGATGTTTGCAAAGAAAACGAGTAAACACAATTGCAGTAGATTGTATGCTATGTAAAGAATAGGACCGGGGTCCACGAGTTCACTAGAGGTGTCTCTCCCATAAGATAAAAGCATGTTGGGTGAACAAATTACAGGTCGGGCAATTGACAAATAGAGAAAGGCATAACAATGCATATACATGACATGGTAAATATAGTGAGATTTAATTGGGCATTACGACAAAGAACATAGACCGCCATCCAACCGCATCTATGCCTAAAAAGTCCACCTTCGGAGTTATCGTCCGAACCCCCTCCGGTATTAAGTTGCAAAGCAACGAGACAATTGCATTAAGTATGGTGCGTAATGTAATCAACAACTACATCCTTAGACATAGCATCAATGTTTTATCCCTAGTGGCAACAGCACATCCACAACCTTAGAACTTTCACGTCACCGTCCCGCATTCAATGGAGGCATGAACCCACTATCGAGCATAAATACTCCCTCTTGGAGTTAAGAGTAAAAACTTGGCCGAGCCTCTACTAATAACGGAGAGCATGCAAGATCATAAACAACACATGAACAATAGATTGATAATCACCATAATCATAGTACTCTCTATCCATCGGATCCCGACAAACACAACATATAGAATTACATATAGATGATCTTGATCATGTTAGGCAGCTCACAAGATCCAACAATGAAGCACAACAAGGAGAAGACGACCATCTAGCTACTGCTATGGACCCATGGTCCAGGGGTGAACTACTCACTCATCACTCCGGAGGCGACCATGGCGGTGTAGAGTCCTCCGGGAGATGAATCCCCTCTCCCGGCAGGGTGCGGGAGGCGATCTCCGAGAATCCCCGAGATGGGATTCGCGGCGGCGCGTCTGCAGGGTTTTCCGTATCGTGGCTCTCG
>NC_061514.1:347869113-347904012 GCF_022539505.1 Lolium rigidum | reverse complement strand
CCTTCCTCTTGGGGTTCCCAACGGACGTGTGCTTTACCGTCACAAGCAGGCACCCGTCCCCACCGTGCAGAACCCATGGACCGGCACCATCCACATGTACCCCATGGTCGGGCCTCCAGGGGTCCTCGGGCCTCGCCCCTTCGCGCCCGCCCCGCGTCCCCCGTACGCGCCTCCTCCGCGCCCCGCCTACGCGCCTCCGCCACGACCGGCCGCGCAGGGGTACCTCACCTACCCCGTGCCCCCTCCACCAGCGACGTTCTCCTACCCCGGCCAGGCTCCGTATGGCGCTCCTTACGGCGCCTCCCCTGCACCAACATGGGATCTCTCCGCCCTCGCCAACTACTTCAACACCATGAGCCTTCAGGCTCCCACCGACTGGCACATGGATACGGGCGCGTCCGCTCACATGTCTTCGGACGACGGTAACATACTCACCCTCTCCTCATCTCCACCACACTCTCGTGTTCTTGTTGGAGATGGTTCCTATACCGGTCACTCAATCCGGACATGCGTCTCTCTCTACAAATTCACCGCGCACACTTTCCCTTCGTGGTGTTCTTGTTACTCCTCGCATTGTTAAAAATCTTATTTTCGTCTATCAATTTACCACTGATAATTTCTGTTCAGTTGAATTTGACCCGTGGGGTTTTTCTGTGAAGGATCTCAGGACAGGGGTCGTGATTCTCAGGTGCAGTAGCACGGGTGACCTCTATCCGGTCACCTCGACGCCATGCGCCCTCACCACCGTCTCCCCGAACTCCGCCCTTTGGCATCGGCGCCTCGGTCATCTTGGTCATGGTGCTCTCCAACGCCTTGTGTCATCCGCGTTCCTCCCATTCACCAAAATTTTCCCCACCCCTAGTAATTGTCATGATTGTCAACTAGGACGTCATGTACGGTTACCTTTTTTGGCTTCTACCACACAAACTCATCGTGCTTTTGAATTAATACATTGTGATTTATGGACATCACCTGTGGAGAGTGTTTCTGGCTATAAGTATTTTCTTGTTATCTTGGACGATTTTACTCATTATTTGTGGACGTTTCCTGTGCGGTGTAAATCTGAAGTGTTTTCATTGTTGTCTAACTTTCGCAACTATGCTGTCACTCAGTTTTCCCTCTCCATCCAAGCAATTCAGATGGACAATGGCAAAGAGTTTGATAATCATGCTCTTCACGCCCTTGCCGCCGCACACGGTATCCTCCTCCGTTTCTCATGCCCATACACGTCTCCACAGAACGGTAAAGTTGAACGCATTATTCGCACCGTTAATGATATTGTTCGCACTTTGCTTTTTCAAGCTCACATGCCGACTACTTTTTGGGTTGAATCTCTTCACACCGCCACATACCTCCTCAACCGCATTCCCACTAAAGCTATTTCCGCGCCATGCCTTTTTTTCGCCCTGTTTTCCGTGATTCCTACTTACTCTCATATCCGCACTTTCGGATGTTTGTGTTATCCTAACACCGCTGCTACTATGCCACATAAACTGTCTCCTCGTTTCGGTCGCATGTGTTTTCCTAGGTTACACATCCAACCATCGGGGCTATCGCTGCATGGATATAGAGTCTCGGCGCATCATCATCTCACGGCATGTGGTTTTTGATGAGAATCAGTTCCATTTTGCTCTCGGTTTTTCGGTTACTAACTTGCAGCAGCACACCGCCTCACCACCGCTCGACGTCGACCCGATCGACGTCTCCATCTCGGTGCCCGTGCCCCCCATGCACGCCGGGCCGCGTCGCTCTGCAGAGGTGCATCGGCCCGCTGGACCTCCCTCAAAACCAGCCGTCTACGCGCCGACGCCTTCGGCCTCACGCACGTCGGTTTCCACGCCAGCCCCCTCACCAGCGTCCTCACCACCAGCCTCTCCGAGCTGGGCCTCGCCAGCTCCTGGGTCGTCTCCCGCGGCCTCCCCTGCCTCGCCGTCTCCCGCGACACCGGCCTCCCTCGCCTTGGCTTCACCAGCACCTGGCCCCTCACCGGCTGGTCCATCTCCTGCGGCTTCGGACGATGACGAGGCTGCACCGCCTGACGCCGCGCCACCGCCTACCGCCCCGACCGCTCCAGTTCACCACATGGTGACTCGCCGTCAAGCCGACAAGGTCTTCGGCCCGCGCCCCCGCCTCAACCTCCACGTCGACACCGCCGCCTCTCCCTCGCCGGTCCCTAAGTCAGTTCGCGGTGCTCTCAAAGACCCGAACTGGCTAGCGGCCATGACCGACGAGTATGGCGCTCTCCTCGCCAATGACACTTAGGATCTTGTCGTCCCGCCTGCGAATGCCAACATCGTCTCTGGCAAGTGGATCTTTCGGCACAAGTACAAACCTGACGGCTCCCTACACCGCTACAAAGCGCGTTGGGTGCTTCAAGGCTTCTCACAGGAGCACGGCATCGATTTCGATGAGACATTTAGTCCGGTGGTAAAACCCACCACCATCCGGACTATTCTCTCCATCGCCCTCTCCGCCAACTGGAAGATTCGTCAACTGGATGTGAAGAATGCCTTCCTCCATGGGAAGCTCTCCGAGGTGGTCTTTTGTCATCAGCCCACCGGGTTCGTTGACTCTGCCCGCCCCGGTCATGTGTGCCGCCTCAACCGGGCGCTCTACGGGCTGAAGCAAGCCCCTCGCGCCTGGTATCATCGGTTCGCGACTTTTGTCACCGCCTTCGGCTTCACCTGCTCCTCTGCGTCGACGACATCATCCTCACGGCTTCGTCTACGGCCTTACTCGAGCGCGTCATCACCGCCCTCAGTGCTGAGATCGCCATGACCGATCTGGGCGAGCTTCATCACTTCCTCGGCCTTGCCGTTCGACGGGATTCCCAGGGGATGTTTCTCTCCCAGACCCAGTACGCTCTCGAGATTCTCGAGCGTGCCGGCATGAGCTCCTGCCACCCCGTGTCCACGCCTGTGGACACCTCGCCGAAGCTTGCGGCCGAGGCTGGTCGTCCTGTCGCCGATCCCTCCGCCTACCACAGCTTGGCGGTGCTCTTCAGTACCTGACATTCACTCGTCCGGACATCACCTACGCCATGCAGCGGATTTGTCTTCATATGCACGACCCTCGGGATCAGCACTTGGCTTTGGTCAAACGAGTTCTTCGGTACGTCAAGGGCACGCTTCGTCACAGTCTCCAGCTCACGCCTTCCGTGACGGACCGCCTCGTCGCCTACACCGACGCGGACTGGGCTGGCTGTCCAGACACTCGGCGCTCCACCTCTGGGTACTGTGTCTTCCTCGGCGACAAGTTGATCTCTTGGTCTTCCAAGCGTCAGCACACGGTGTCTCGCTCTAGTGCTGAAGCGGAGTATCGGGCTGTCGCCAACGCCGTCGCTGAAGCAAGTTGGCTTCGCCAACTCCTCCAGGAGCTTCATCGCCCACTTCATAGTGCCACTGTTGTCTTTTGCGACAATGTGAGCGTTGTGTACATGTCCACGAATCCCATCCAGCACCAACGCACCAAACACATCGAGATCAACCTTCACTTCGTTCGAGACCGTGTTGCGTTGGGGCACATTCGAGTTCTTCATGTGACATCGTCTCGACAATTCGCGGACATCTTCACCAAAGGCCTAGCATCACTGCTGTTCTTAGATTTCCGGTCCAGTCTCAGCGTCCGAGAGTCTCTCGTTGCGATCATGCGGGGGGGGGGTGGGGGTGTTAGGCAAACCAAATATGCCCAACATATACATTTGACCATTATGGTTAGGATTGGTATCCATGTATATCTTGTGTAAATGCCTATATATATGAGATAAGTGAAAGACCATAATGTGTGGTAAATCATTCTCCTATTCTAATTCTATCATTTACAAATCAACTAAACACCTCAGTTATGAAGAGGTACAATTTAATCTCCACCGTTTATATCACTGAGTTTGGGGGATGGGTTGTACCGGAGCAAATCCCAGAAAGAAAACATATTGCACAGTTGCAGCGTGTAGCTTCATTCCAAGACAAACATGCAATGAAATTTCCGTTCTATAAATTTTATATCAGCTCCACTTATGAGCCACACTCTGCATCTCACTGTAATAACATGCCGAAAATAAAATTAAAAATCAAAGAGAAAAAGAGCCCACCAGGACAGAATTACGCACAGGGATGCATATGCAATCCTAAAACCCTAGACAAATAGCAGCACCTCACCTCGCCCTCTCTCTCATATGTACAGTACATGCACACGCATGACAGCATGCACGTCGGCGGCGTCAAGCCTTGTCGTCGGCCGCCACGTGCCACACCCAGAACTCCTCCTTCTGCTCAGCCCCGCGCTTTCTGGGGCTACCCTTGGGCGACCGGAGCCTTCGCCGATGGTGGACGCCGACGTCCCTCACCGCCCTCGGCCTCTCCTTCTTCTCCTTCGCGTCTGGCTCCGGCGCGGCCACGAAGAGCACCACCGGCCCGTCGGCGGTAAGCATGTCCTCCGTGATGGCGAGCAGAGGCTCGAGCTCCTTCACGACGGTCGACATGTCCGGCCGGTTCTTGGGGCTGCCGCTCAGGCACTGGTACGCCACCGCCGCCGCCTTCTGCGCCGCCGTGGCTGGGTACCGGCTCTCCAGCGCCGGGTCCATGATCCGGCGCGCCAGCCTGAGTGGATCACGCAGCCCGGGCCGCGCAAACTCCACCAGGTTCTGCTCCCTGCTGGCCCGGGACTTGTCCACCGCCCGCCGCCCCGCCAGGATCTCCAGGAGCACCACCCCGAAGGTGTACACGTCGCTCTTCGCCGTGAGGTGGCCCGTCATGATGTACTCCGGCGCCGCGTAGCCGTGGGTGCCCATGACACGGGTGGACACGTGCGTGTCGTCGCCCACCGGCCCGTCCTTGGCCAGCCCGAAGTCCGACAGCTTCGCCTTGTGATCCTGCTTGGAGACAAAACCCATCAGCAACTTAGGTTCACCATTTGGGCCTTTTTAGGCCCAAGTTATTCTGTATGACAGGCCGAGAGAATTGTCTTACCGAGTCCAGTAGGATGTTGGAGGCCTTGAAGTCGCGGTAGATCACCGGCTTCTCGGCGTCGTGGAGGAACGCCAGCCCTTTCGCGGCGCCGACGGCGATGTTGAGCCGAGTCGACCACGGCAGCACGACAGGCACCTCTGAATGACATCACAGAAAAGAAAAAAAGAACATTTTAGATTCGAGCTAAAGCTTATTCGTAAGTCAATCGTTCATTCCGATACGCTGGGCAAGGAATTGTCGATGTTCCGACAGTGTTTGTCTCTAGTGTAAGTACACTTGCGCTTATTCCTTTCATGCTTTCTCGGGGAATTTTCATGGATGTAAAGATATTCAACGCGTTAGGAGATACCGCGACGACTATTGACTAAAGAAGATATCGATCTCAATCAGTGAGGCTGGGAAAATGTGTCTAGGATAAATTAATCGCGACACTGATCTGGCACCTAGCTATCTCGAGTGAGCTCACTTGCTTCTGACCTCCGATCTACCTTCTGGTGCAGGCGTGAAGGCAAGACTCAGAGGCCAGTCAAATTTAGTTGGTCAGAACGCAGACAATCTTGGAAGGTAGCTGAGGAAAAACTGGGTCGCTCTGCAACTAAACTAGTTTTAAAACAGTTGGTAGTACTAGTTGCCAACTTGATAGAATTTTGAATTCAGAATCTGCATTTTCTCCATCATCATGACAGGCAAATGCAAGCTCCTGAGTCCTGAGGCAGGTCAACCAACTTATCTCTATCGCTAGAGGCTAGACAGGCAGTATAGAGCTAGGGCAATTTCTACGGTTAGGTGCTACTCCTCCATGCTTGATCAAGCAGGATCATATGACTGAAAGAAAGCAGCAAAATGGGCCAAGTGTAAGGAAAATGCAGCAAGTAGTTATACTTACGTTGGTCGAACAGGTGGTTTTCGAGGCTGCCTTGGGCCATGTACTCGTAGACGAGGAGGCGGTGCTCCTCCTCGCAGCAGTACCCGACCAGCTTCACCAGGTTGGGGTGCCGGAGCTGCCCCAGGAAGATCACCTCGGCCTGCACGCAAGAACAACAAAACCACACGCACGGGCAGGGTCACATCAGTGTCAGGGAACAGCATCCATCATTTTTATCGCTACAGTATTAGGTACCTCACCCGACTCTATCCGGCCGCCGGCCGGCTGCCGGAACTGTCACATCGCTCAACAAACCTAGCTCCCTAGTTTTTCTGGCCAGTTGCCACACGCACGTCTTAATCTTGGTGTCAGTCAATATATTTTATGTCTGATTAGCCAGCGCTGAATATTACCGGTTTGGAATAATTGCAGTTCAGGAAGTAAAGCACTACGCGCACAAATATTTTGCTGGAATTTCACGCTAAACTGTTCAATTCCCATTGAATCAGAAGTATCTGAAGGAGTGGTTACATACATGTACACGCTCATTTCAGGAGGACTAGCTAGCTTAACTTGCCTATAAGCATTGCTTGTTGCTCTGGGTTACAGGTTTCTTCCCTTACAAAATAGGACTGTGTTACTATAGATTAAAAATGATTGATAAGCTAAGCTAATTAAGAACTCCATGATAATTCCTGCCATGGTAGCTTTTAAATTGCAATTGCCTATAGAGTTACTCAATGTTGCACCATATGTAAGGATTGTATTCAGTGATCCTTGTAAGGAAACCCTTAACCGTAGCTACCCAGCTAGCTTGTTGGTTAACCACAAAGGTCACTACTCTTGTACTGTAAGCTAGAAATCCAAATCCTATTCCCCCAAGCCCAAGCGTTAGATCGTCTTCGAATTTAATTGGGAACTCTTCCATGAAAAGCTAGCTACGGCAACCGCATACTACTAGCTAGCATAGCATCTGTTGGCCTGTAGCTATTGCACACGCAAAGATCGATTAATGGAGTGATGAGGACACGTGGAGCTCGGACGTACCAGCCATTCCTTGTGGCCCTGCGCGCCCTCGGGGTCCCAGAGCTTGACGGCGATGGCCTGCGCCTTGAGCCCCGGCTTGTCGACGAAGCCCTTGTACACGGGCCCGAACCCGCCCTCGCCGAGGAAGTTGTCGGAGGCGAACTCGCGCGTCGCGGCGCGGAGCTCGGCCACCGTGAACACGTGCAGGTTGGAGCCGACGAGGGACACCGACAGGTCCTCGTCCGCCGCGCCACTCAGGTCCGTGAACGACAGCCGCCGCCCACCGCCTCCGGAGCGCGGACGGACCTTCTTGTGGCCCTGATTGCCAGTCCCGGCACCGCAGTCGGCAGCGCCGAGGCAGCCGCCAAGGAGCGACCTCCACGGAGACGACGACCTCTCGCCGGCCTTGATACTGTCGTTCCTCATCGGCGGCTACCTTGTCCTGCAACGTCGGCGGCGCTTAGCATATATCGCCGCCGCGTGTGGTGTGGGACAAGCTCGCGATCAGATGTGTGGGTAGCAGGAGAAAAGGAGAGGAGAGAGCTGATGCTGCTTCGCTCGCGAGCTGTGGCCGTGTGGGGGCTGTGGCGAGGCCGCATCTGCTGGTTGGTCCGAATATATAGGCGCGACCTTTAATTCTGCTTGGCTTGGCTTAGCTTGGCCTTGGCTAGGATGACATGGCGATGTTGTGTTTGACTCTAGCTTGGGAGGAAAAATAATGCGATAATTAGGTTTAGTTTTATACAAATTTGTTGCTGTCATGGTGCAGAATTCACTGTGGATTGACTATTCCATTAGGATTTTTGAATGGGAACGAGGAAGGGGCCAACGTACGTGCCTGCGGCAACTTTGCCTACCTACCCCCACACTATAGATTGCGAATTAGTAAGAGTGTGACTCGTGACATGTAAGAGCAGTAGGTATTATTTGTGTTTGATTTGGTTTCTTTTGAATTGGACAAACGTAAAAGAAATCGACTAAATGCTAAATATAATCTGTCAACAATTCAGGGCCTTTTCCTTTCCTTTTGTTTTCTTTGCGGGGAAGACCCATCTTTTCAACAGAGCTTGGTTGTGCGATGGCCTCGCTCGTGCCAATTGTGTCTCATTCATTCAATTTTGAAAACATCGACGACTTCTCGGTTTCATGCCAAAATTTGTTAATGTCATGTTTTAATAGGGTCTCAAACAGATAATTGAACTAAATTTTGGCTTAGCGAGTGGGAGGTGTGGAAAGTATCTAGTGCATTGATGCTTGATGTGCACCTATGCACCTAGGCCTAGTTGGCACGTTAAAATATTCAAAATAAAACAGAAGAGGATTTTTGTAAGCAACTTTGATGCCCTATATGTATTTCTCCAACAAAATATGCCATAAAGCAATAATAAATATTATTATATATTCCCATGTTCATAATTAAATATTTTTTTATACTACAACTGTTGTGTTTTTCTTGAGTAGGAGTATCATGAGATTTGAAGAAAAACTCACAAGCATGGGTAAAGATTTAAACAACAAGATGTTCATAGTCCCGCCTAGAGGACTAGCTCATGTATTGTGTGATGATCATGTTTTTATGATCATGAGCATTATTAAAGTAACAAAGATGCCAACAACAATGAGAGTATATTGTTAGAAGAACAAGGAACTGAACCGATGATTCTATGATATACTACGAGATGGTATCGTTGCATTTTTTTTTTGCGAAACACAGTACAATCAAATGCGCTCATACATATGCGCACACACTCACCCCTATGAACGCACGCACGCACACCCTACCCCTATGAGCACCTCCAAGATACTGCATCAAAGAACTGATCCGGCGGGTCTTGAGATTGACGAAGTCACCACATGCGCCTCGCTGTCGACGGGAACGTCGCCTCCCACTGAAGAATATTCCGCCTTTATGAGACACCAAAGTGTCAAATCTGGGATTTGAACTCTGGTGGGCTGGGGGTGCCACTGCCCTCCTAACCATCCAACCACAGGTTGGTTCTCATCGTTGCATGTTGTTAGTATCATAAATTTGTTAACTTATGTGCAAATCCTTAGACCATGAGACTATCAAGCATCCTCGTATCGGAAGCTGCGCTTTGGTTGTTATCAGGCATAACGTTGTGATCATAACGGTGGTGATCAGGTATATATATCCGAAAGTATGTCTATAGACTTGGATGTTTCGAGATTTGGATAATACTCCTCCAAAAGATGGGGAGATACACTCTTGGGCCCTCCCGGTATTACGATGTCACCTAATCGTCTCCGTGGACACTTCATGATAATGATCACGGGGATACCGGATCACGAAAAAAAAGTAAATAGAATGATATTGGAATGATGATGGTGGGTATAGTGATCAAAGGTTTTGCATCACGGAGATGTGAAGGTCTCGCCTTAGGTTATCATTTGTATCGTGTTGTTATAGGGATTAACATATGCATAAACATCAGGTTTGTTCAAAGATATTTGTGTATGTGTGATAGCCATCATGGACCTCCATGGTACCGATATTGGTTATTGATCTGGAAGGGTTTCAGAGTCATGTCTACGTATTACTGAAATAGTTTAAAGCAATTCAATCAGTTGCGCCAGTTTTATTTGTGATATGTGGTTGAGAGAAATGTTCAAAATAGTTATGACAACATCAAAACAGTTTTGGTGAAGTAGCGGAACCATTTCTATGTCACCGAAATAGTTTCGGCAGTGCATTAGAATTGTTCTGGAAGTTTTACAAGGTTGAGGGAGACTATCCGAACCGGAGTAGTCGAAATGGTTTCGGGTTTTTTTCGAATTATTATGGGAAATTGTATAAGGAGAAATATTGACTCCAAACTTTATTATATAGTACGAGAGGGGTGTTGCAAGACCAAAAGTCCATAGCTCTCTAGGCTTGCCACATGGGACCAGGGCCCATGTAGGCAGGCCCCTTGAACCCCAAGGGTCTCCTAGGGTTGTGCCTTGGCTGTCGTATGGAAGGGAGGCGCCTAGAGTTTGGGGGCGACCCTACCGTGCGGGTGGGTGTGGTGGACATGGGAAGCGAGGGCATGTAGCCGTAGGCTTCCCTCCTCTCCAAGATGATCCCCTCCCCTCCTTTCTATATAAAGAGGGGACCCCTTCTCTCCCAACCACACAAGTCAACTTGTCGGCTCCTCTCTCTCTCTCCCTCTCTCTATCTCTCCCCGGCGGAGGTTCTCCACATAGATGTGGTAAGGCTGCATCACTCCTGCATTAAGTGTGATTATCTGGATGGTGGAAAGGTGACAGATTGAATCGTCGTATGTGTGGAAACTAGCGAGGGATCAACCCTTTTGATCATCGGACCGAGAAGTACTAAATTCTCGAAACTTGGATGGATATGCGTAGTTACGGGAATCACGTTGTTCATAATCTTCATCGAGCTCTTCCATAATTTGATTGGTGAGTTTAAATCTAGATCCAATCTTTTTATTGCATCTTCGTAGATAGTCCATAGTGAGTTGTGCAGAGCCATTTTTTGTTTTCCATGCATGCAACCCAACACTTCTTAGTTTGATTCTTATGTGGAGTTCACTGGTTCTAATGTTGGAGTTATGCACAAGTGAGGGGGGCCATGTGGATTATGGTCTAGGCCACCACCAGGTGGTCCAATTATAGTTTGCTCTAGTTTTTTTTTTTTTTTTGGCTTTGCTCTAAATTTTAAATGTGTGAACAAGAGGAGATGGTGCGAGATGGCAGAAGGATGTTCACCAGCGGATATGGCGTCGACGTCGTCTCCGTGGACAATCGTGGTTGGCCACGATGATAATCATCCTCATGGACAAGCGGTCGGGCCTAGGGTTGATGACTTGATTTTGTCTGCAAAATGGGAAGTCGGGAAAGTTGGGGTCACAACGACGCGCATTTTTTTGCTTGGAATGAGCTGGGACGGTCAATCAGTCTCTTCTTTTCCAAAAAAAGGGCGCTTTTTATTGAAGTTAAATGTTTTCCTGAGGGTGGTATGAACAAAGAGCCCACGCATGGCCTCATCATAGGTAGGACTCACCCAACCGATACAAAAGAGTATAATAAGATTAAAAAAGGCAAAATACGCAAGTCATGCATGAATACGAAGATACCTAGGATGATGACTATGACGCTATCCATGTGGGCATTCACCACTTTCTCCGAACAAGAACACACCGCCGAAAACAACTCATAGTATTCCTATTTTTATATAACAGACCACTATCAACGTCAGTGCACACATTTGAAAACTAACATACAAAGATGATGAATATTTAGCACAAAAGCCATGCCAATTATGCATAGACGTAGCAACCATAACAAAGTAGTCTCTCACACCAGTACAAGGATTCTACCCATACCATGAATAGCTCGCAACCAATTGCAAAAATATTGATAACACTGCAACATGATACAAGTTTGAAATCACTTAGATGACTAACCACATTAAACGTGCAAATTAATATTTTCCTCAAAAGTTACAATGTATATATGTTTGAATCAGATAATTTTATGTGGCGTGCCTATAGCACGTTATACGAGCCATGCCCTTCCCCATAAGCATAGGACAGGTATGTACGCGAGATTGTTTCCCCGTGAGATAACATTCAATCCCCCTCTATGACAAGATGATCCATGAATAGCCGACCACTTTGTAAGAGGTTGGAAACTGATGTAACTGTGGTTGAAGATTTTTTTCGGGGGGGGGGGGGGTTCTGGTTGATCTTTTTTTGGTGAAGAGTTATCAAAAATACATTCCAACTGAACAAGTCCTTAAACAAAGCATGTGCGGTAGAACATGAGTCAATATATCATGCACTATTCGAGTGCGCATGGGCACAGTTATTTTGGGATGATATTAAGGGAGCCTTTTCTTTTGTGTTAAAATTCCCGCTCTTCCTCATGAATCATGTGTAATGGATACGATCGACAACATGCTCCTAAAGATAGAGGCATCTTCTCTTATTTTATTTGCAAACAACCTTAATTTGATCTTGCTCAAACAGTAAAAGAAAAAGCCAAAACGAGATCGAGGAGGAAGGCCCCGATGAAAACCACCGGATAGGAGGAGGTGTCTATAGATTAATACTAACCTAGGTTTTTCTAGTAGATACTCTTCGAAATGATTGTAACCCTGTGGAGTAATCAATAAAGACTTTTCTTTTCTGCGAATTCAGAGACCTTTATTGAGTAATCAAATGGATTATGATCACTCCGAAGAGTATCAGCGAGAAAGTCAGGGTTATAATTGACCTACTCATATCTCCTATCAAAGCTTGTTTAGCACATAAATGGGCAGCTTTATTTGCATCAGGCCCAACAAAAACTATGCTAGAACTAGTAAAAGCACTCCTACTCTCACTAATTGTTCTGGTCATTGGCATTACATATACTAGATTTACCGCCATTTGAGAATCACTCTCAATAATCATCCGGTCATAGTTTCTCTCCATAGCATGTTTTGCACCATCAAGGGTAGCTCTTGCCTCCGTAATCATAGCATAGAGCTCTATGAACGAACATCACACTTTGGAGTTTGGACCATGTAGCTCACGCGCACGATGCCTGATTCCTACCTAATTCAGGACCAGTACGTACCTAGTCGCCGCGCGCACACGGGGCGATGCATTGCATCCACACGCCGCGCCAACGCGTCTGAGCCAAGAAGACGGCTACGTCGACAAAAGCTAGCGAGCTGGTGCGCGCCGAAAAGGGCTCGTCCTCGTTTCATCCCGTACATACATACGCTGGTACCGTAGCTGAGCCCAAAAGGAAGAAAAACGGCGGACCGGCAGCGGCGGCGGAGTGCCCCCGGATTTGCTTGGTCTCGTCGCGCCGCTTCACTTTTGTGCTTGTTTTTCTCCCGAGATCGACGGCTACCCAACAAAACACAAATAAGCTCTCCCTTCCTGCAGAAAGAAAATTTTCTGGACATAGATACTTCTAAACCCGATACATTACTTAGTCTAGGAGTAAGTTGCGTAGTTTGCTGATCCTTAAGTTACAGATAAGTCGGGAGGGGGAGTTCTTCAGACCGTTTATTCGGAACTTGTCATTTTTCGCCTAAGCTACGTAGTTTTAATTTGGGTATGAAAATATACATGCATGTACATACGTGCATCCTCTACGTGCAAAAGTTTTATTTCAAATTTTTGGATCCATAGAAACACGATTTTTTGGCCTAGCATGCTATCACATGTACAATAAAATATAAATTCATACTACATAAGAAAAACTTTGCGCAACATATTCAGAGTCGAGCACTTCTTCGGTAAATCAAACATAAATAGATATAAAAAAAGAACGTTGTAGTATGTTGGTATTTTGAGCTAACCCTAACTACTAGAACCCTAGATTAACTCGTCGGGATATTCTAAACTAGCTCACCGGGCTTCTAGGGGGCATCGGCGGCAAGCTTACTTGCTCTCAGGGGAGTAGTTGAAGACGATGTAGCAACCGCGGTAGAGGTACTCCGCCCAGGAGCATCATCGAGGCTCTTCTAGGTCTGTCTGCTCCTGCCGATCACGAGGTGGCAGCGTGCTCCCAAGCATCGGAGACGGTGGTCTCCTGGAAGCGGTGGATGGTCTCGTGGAAGACGGAGTCATCCTAAGAGTACTCGCAAGAGTCGTCGACGGCCTCTTCGTGGTGGGCAGGAGCCAGGAGGTGATAGAAGCACGCGCCGCTAACCGCAACACACGATCCGCAGAGGGGAAGCTCGTGCGGCGGCCTGCGATCTTCCCGCCTTGGCATCTGTCGTGCACAGGCTCGTGGACCTGCAACCCGAGCCACATAGGTGAGGTGAGCATGTGGCTCGAGAGGGCACCGCAGTGGTGGGTCTCTTCGACACTCATGCCCTCCACTTTGGGAAGGACAACGGTGCGAAGCAGCGCGTCGAGGCGGAAAATCTTAAACGCTAAAACCTAAACTCTAAAACCCAAAAAAAGGACCATATTTTTTGTTATATCTGCAGAGATGTTCTTAGTTGTGCCTTCCTTTTCTTCTAGAGTGTGGGATAGATCGGAGGGAGAGTTATCTCTATTGTGAACTTGTGACGGTGATGTGTTGGGAAGATCCGTGGATCGATCTTGGATGTGGTGCAAAAAATTGGCACGCGGAGAATGTGCAAGGGAAAAGGGCGGAGACGTCGCAGTGTCTGTCGTGTCTTGGCGCACAGCTTAGTAAAAGATTAATTCGACGTTTTGGTGGTTTTCGGTGTCTAGTAGTAGTAAGTACTATTTTCTACACTAACAATTAATTAAGCCAGGAACTGGTCATGAACTCATGATGATACTCCCTCCGTTCCTTTTTATAGTGCCTATAGATTTTTGGCATTTGTTTCACAATATAAGGTTGTACCTTGGCTTTTTTTCAATTACCTCCTCCACCGGTCAACTCCCGCACGACATGCATGAAAAAAATCCATACAAAATAGGAAACAATTAATTGAAATTCCTAATGCATGGCCCAAAGGATTGCTTAGATTTAGAAAGCAATGTTTTCTTTCCTTAATTAAACCTGGCTGCATATATATGGAGAGTCAACCAGACAAATTTGTGGGATTTGTTATGGTAAGTTAGGAAGTTATCGATTTCCCTAATTTTAGTCCGATCTCAAATCGTTCAGCCAGGGGGTCTTGTGTAAAAAATGCTCTTGCGCTAATTTCCGTGCTAAAAAACTATAAACACTATAGAATGGAACGGAGGGAGTACTATATTACTGGTTGAGAGATGAGATGTCGAGCAAGTAGGCTGCCTGCCTACGTCGACCAGTAGAAACGAAGCTAGTGTGGAGGAGCATTGTCAACGTGCAGCTCGTTTCCGCGAAGCAGCCCCCTCCCTCTCGCGAGACACGGACGATACATGTGCGCACACTATCTGCACCGAGTTTAAAAAACTCAAACCTGACGAAGAGGTGAGAAACCCCCAACGGCGCCCAAATGGGGATAATAATCGAGGGGGTTTTTTGATGCGAGACCCAGGTATTGAAACCGGGTTGGTTTTGTCCAGCTGGAGGGAATAGGCTCGAAGGCCACCACGCTATATAAGCGTTCGCGACATGTCTTGCAACGTTCGTAATTTAAATGTCCCTGACCTGTTAATTACGTACATCACATCATGCTTCGTGTCAGCATGTTCGTGCATCAGTTATGTTTCATACATCTCATGATACATTGTTGCTTTAGTCTTCATTGTTTAAAAGTCGAGTGGCGCCCTGGCGTCATCGACGATGAGACTCAGCCTTGTGATCGTGCCACCCCTCCTCCACACCGCAACAACGACCACCCTCGAGATGACGGCATCGTAGAGATGACAACAACGACGAAGACCATCCACACCTCCGCGACGACAGGCTCTCCTGGGCAGACCAGCTCTTCCGGAGCCACTCCCGTGCTCCTGCCAGCGATCGCATGACTTCTGATCACCGAAGAGAGGATCGGCGTCATCATGACTCATGACGATGACCACTGCCGTGATGACCGAGATGACTGGAAAGGCAGTGGCACCGCCGTGAAGCTTCAATGCATGATGCTTGCCACCTCTGGTCGGTGACCAATCCACGCTTCATCTCCATCACCTCCCCTTGACTCCACTCACGGTCAGCTACCTCACCGACCATTCGGTCGACCACAACACAGGGCGCCGCAGCGCTCACCTGGGTGTTCGTAACGCCATCGCCTCGGAGCGGCTCCGCGCCTTCCACTAAAGTTGGTGCCGGTGGGAGCCCGGGGATGGGAGCTTCGCCCAGCTCTCCGGCTGGACCGACCCTTGGCCCTTTTTCGCCAACTATGACGAGCACCTTTTTTAAAACGGGAAAATGTTTGCCCCACTCGATTAATTGAGGAGAATTTTTAAAAGACCGTAATATTCATTTACTACAATGATTAATCTTCCGGCATCATTTCACCCGAGTGCTTGGCACCCTCGAAACCCTAACTATTAGAACTCAAAAGTAACTCTAGCTCATTAGGGCTTTTAGGGGGCGGCCATGGCGAGCTTACTCGATGTTGGAGGAGTAGTCGAAGTCCACGTAGCCGTCGTGGTAGAGGTACTCTGTTTGCAAGCGGCATTGGGCCTCTTCTAGGTCCGCAAGCTCCTACTGGATCACAAGGTGGCACGCGTCACACACTCGAAACTGTCGGAGATGATGGTCTTCCAAGAGAGGTGGAAGGCCTCGCGGAAGACAATGTCGTCCTCGGATTCCTCGCTAGAGTCATTAGCGTTGGTGTCTCTTCGTGGTGGGTAGGAAGTGGCGGAGCGATTGGCGCTAGCTGCAACATGCGAGAGAGGTGCGCATGCATTGTGAGAGGGCGTCAGGGTGGTAAGCCGCTTCCAACGCGCGTGCCCCCTACTCGGGAAGGACAACAGTGCGGAACGACGCAGCCAGGCGGATCCGACCCCATCAAATGTGGGGTAAATCTTGAAGGGACGACGGTGATCCACCGTTGAATTAACGGTGGGTGGCTGGATGGGCTGGGTGGCCGAAATGGAGAGGATGGGAAGGGAAACTCGATGTGGTTTACCGAATCGAGCTTCCTAAACCCGTAGATATAGAGGTCTGCGTGGTGGTTTTAGGTTTTATGGAAAAGTTTTTATGGATCTGGCCTCGATGTAGTGTCTTCTCAGGTCAATTTTCCGGCAAAAAAAATGCGGGTTGGGATCTTTTCCGGTATCAAGAGATGCTTCCTTGTTGGCGGCGAGTTTATGTTCCTTTTTAGGTTGTTTTTCGGTATCTTTTTCGGGATGACGAGGCGGCCGCTACATCTTAAAGTCAGACTAAGGTCCTCCCCGCCCTATCTTGGCTCTGGTGGTGCGTCTAGCGTTCGCGGAGGGTGCGTGGAGTTTTGTGCCTGGCGAGTCTCCTAGGATTTGATCGGGTTTTCATTGTTGTGGTTTCATGTCAGTCTCTTCCGATCTATAGTTGTAATAATTGGAGATGGTTACTGCTCTCGTGCGCTGATCCTTTGCAACCGTAGCACGATGAATTCTCGTATGTCTACTACAACAAGCTCTATTATAACAACCTCCCCTCCCTCGCCGCCGCCAGGGGCGTGGCTAGGCAAAGCCTGTTCGGCGCCGGCGCCGGCCGGGACTTCTTTGTCCTCTCGCGCGCGCGGGTTGGACGCGGGTTTCCCTCATCGGGCCAGCGCACGGCCCTCTTGTCGGGGGCCTCGGTGGCGGCGCTCGGGCTCGGTGGCGGCACGACGGGCGACGAGGTGGTGGTTCGCGCCCCGTTCGGGAGGCGAGGGCCACCGGCGGCATGGCCGAGGGCGGTGGTGAGCCATGCTGATGGCGGAGATATGGGTGGGGGCGGGCTGCAGGGGGAAACCCTAGGTCCTCTTCTCCTTGCATGTCGGCGTCTGGCGGTGGTGGGTTGGCGTTTCGGTTGCGGAGTTGCCTAGGCGTGATCGGTGTCTCTGGACTACACGCTGCGCTTGGTGTCTCTGGCGGCAACCTTGGCCAGCCTAGGATGGTCGCCGGTGTGGGGGCCTGACCTGAAAAAAGGCGGTGGTCCTAGGGTCTCTCTTGGGCAAAGATGAAGACCTGTCTGAGGCCTACCCTTCTCGATCTGGTCGGAGTGTTGAGTTCCGGAAGGCGCCGCCGACGAATGTAACAGTGCTTCTATTGCCTGGAGTTTGCTGGATCGGTGGTATTCGGTCGTGCGCACTCATGATTTTATTCCGACCGTTTGGTTCTGGAGGGAGATGCGCGAAGCTCTGTTCTGTGTTGACATCAAGTGACATTTGATCCATGGTCAAGTCAGAAGAAGAGAATATCATGAAGACCGGATTCAAGGACTAGCTAAGGGAGGTTCAACTCTCTACGCTGTTGAGGGACTTTCTTGGTGTTACAGGCTTCGCAGCAGTGGTATGAAAGTGGGGGCGGGAGCACATGTGAAGTTCGGAGTCTTACCTTTCAGGGTGAAAACCCAAGGTCTGGCCTTAACTTGTTGTGCCTTGGAGGGAGGGGCGAGAGAGGAGGGGCTTTCTTGGTTGCCAGGAATTGGTCGTGAACTGGTTGACATATGAGATGTCGAGCAAGTTGGTTGTATGCCTACTTCGACCAGTAAAAACTAAGCCAGTGCCGAGGAGTGATAGGCAGTAACGCATTGTCAACGACCGAGGAGTGAAGAAAAAAAACTCAAACCTGACGTGAGGTGAGAAACCCCCAACGGCGCGCAAATGGGGATAATAATCGAGGGGAATTTTTAAATAATGCGAGACCCAGGTTTTGAAACCGGGTGGTTTTCTCCAGCTGCAGGGAATAGGCCCGTGGCCACCACGCTATAGACGTTACACAGCCTAGGCAACTTGAATATTCCTGACATGTTCGTGCATCGCCTATGTTACGTACATATATTTTTTGCGGGTGATGTTTGATACGTCTCAAACGTATCTATAATTTCTTATGTTCCATGCTACTTTATTGATGATACCTACATGTTTTATACACATTATATGTCATTATTATGCGTTTTCCGGAACTAACCTATTGACGAGATGCCGAAGGGCCGCTTGTCTGTTTTCTGCTGTTTTTGGTTTCAGAAATCCTAGAAAGGAAATATTCTCGGAATCGGACGAAATAAAGACCCAACATCCTATTTTTCCCGGACGCTTCCAGAGCACCGAAGAAGGGCCAGAGGGGAGCCAGGAGGGCCCCACCCCACAGGGCGGCGCGGCCAAGGGGGTGGGCGCGCCCCCCTATGGTGTGGGCACCCCGTGGCCCCTCCGACTCCGTCTCTTCGCCTATTTAGTCGTCCCTAACCTAAAAACACCGATACAGAGGACGAAACCCGAGAAAACCTTCCAGAGCCGCCGCCATCGTGAAATCAAGATTCGGGGGACAGAAGTCTCTGCTCCGGCACGCCGCCGGGACGGGGAATTGCCCCCGGAGTCATCTCCACCGCCGTCTCCACCTCCATCTTCACCGCCATCGCTGCCTCCATGATGAGGAGGGAGTAATTCACCCCCGGGGCTGAGGGCTCCGTTGTAGCTATGTGGTTCATCTCTCTCTTTATGTGATCTAGTTGAATATTATCTATGTGCTACTCTAGTGATGTTATTAAAGTACTCTATTCCTCCTTCACGGTGTAATGGTGACAGTGTGTGCATCCGTGTTAGTACTTGGTGTAGGCTATGATTGTGATCTCTTGTAGATTATGAAGTTAACTATTGCTATGATAAGTATTGACGTGATCTATGCCTCCTTCATGGCGTGATGGTGATAGTGTGCATGCTATGTTAGTTCTTGGTGTAATTATGTTGATCTATCTTGCACTCTAAGGTTATTTAAATATGAACATTGAATTGTGGAGCTTGTTAACTCCGGCATTGAGGGTTCGTGTAATCCTACGCAATGTGTTCATCATCCAACAAAAGGGTGTAGAGTAGTCCTATTATGTGATCATTGTTGAGAGTGTCCACTAGTGAAAGCAGGATCCCTAGGCCTTGCTTCCAAGCATCGAATCTCCGTTTGTTTATTGTTTTGTTGCATGTTTACTCGCTGCCATATTTTATTCAGATTGCTATTACCACTCATATACATCCATATTACTTGTATTTCACTATCTCTTCGCCGAACTAGTGCACCTATACACCCGACAAGTGTATTTGGTGTGTTGGGGACACAAGAGACTTCTTGCTTTGTGATTACAGTGGTTGCTTGAGAGGGATATCTTTGACCTCTTCCTCCCCGAGTTCGATAAACCTTGGGTAATCCACTTAAGGGAAACTTGCTCGCTGTTCTACAAACCTCTCGCTCTTGGAGGCCCAACACCTGTCTACAAGAATAGAAGCACCCGTAGACATCAAGCACTTTTCCGGCGCCGTTGCCGGGGAGGTAAGGTAAAAGGTATTCACATCCTCCGACTACTAAGCTATTTCCTAGCACCGTTGCCGGTGTGTGAGTGCTCGAAGCTATTTCCTTTAGATCCTGCAATTGCATCTTTTTGTTTCTTGTTTTTATTTTCACTAGTTAGGCATAATGGAAAACAACAAAAAAATTAGTGAGCTTTTTAATCTTTTTCCTGATGTAGAATTGTTTGATGCGAAAATTAAAAAAACTATGGAACCTTATTTACATGATAGTAGCAATGTTATTAGTATGAATGCAATTACTGCTAATGCTATGAAGAAGTCTAAGCTTGGGGAAGCTGGTTTTTGTGATATTTTTAGCTTCCCTTCTTTAGGGGAGAAAATTTGCTCTGATAATATTTTATCTCCCATATGCGATAACTCTAATGATGCTTCTGATATTTTAAATCCACCTGTTGAAAGTATTCCTTACAAGATACCTATGAAAATTATTGAACGTGTTATGGATAACCGCTATGAAGGGGATGGAACTGTTCATCCTGAAGATCATTTACTGTTTTTGCATGAATTATGCGGGTTATTCAAGTGTGCAGGTATTTCAATGGATGAAGTTAGGAAGAAATTATTTGTTATGTCGCTATCCGGTGAAGCGGCGCATTGGTATAAACTCGCTGAAGGACGGGCGCTCTCTTGATTGGAAGGATATTGTGCATCTATTTTATTCCAAGTTCTATCCTCCAAGTGAAATTCACAAAGATCGAAACCGTATATATAATTTTTGGCCTCATGATGGAGAGAATATTGCCCAAGCATGGGAGAGATTGAAGTCCTTAATGCTCAAATTCCCCAATCATGAGTTTCCTGGTAATGTCATCATTGATAATTTTTATGCAAGACTTTCTTTTCAGGATAAAACCTTGCTGGATACTTCTTGTTCTGGATCATTCACACGCAATAAAGAAGAGTTTAAATGGGACCTTCTTAATCGGATTCATGAGAACGCTAAAGATTGGGAGAACAACAAAGGTGAAGAGTCAGGTATAAATTATGATTATGAATGCATTGAAACTTTTATGGATACTGATAAATTTCGAGATATGAGTGCTACTTATGGTCTTGACTCTCAAGTTGCTGCAAATCTTTATAAAGCCTTTGCTTCTCATTTAGAATTGCCTAAAAAGAATTTTGATAAGTATCATGAACCTTTTAAAGAGGCTTGCATGAAGAATGACATTGTTGTAAATGATTGCAATAAGCATGCTCAAACTCGTAAGAATGCTATTTCCTATAAGCATGTTAATTTTTGTGGAATGCATAGACCTTGTGGAATTAATCAAATCGAAGATGAATATTGTATCCATCATAGGAATGAAAAAACTAGGAAGTGGTCTAGGGCTCTAGATGATCTAGGTAAAAAAGTTTGTGCCCTCTATCCTTTTATTTGTGAAGTTTGCCATGAAGTGAGTCATTTTAATTTTCAATGCCCCTCCAATGATAATTTGAACCCAATGAGTGCTGCAAATTTGTATTGTGATGATGAAATTACTCCTAATCAGCATGATGAACTTACTTTATTTTTGTGGTGTGAAGAGCTCTCAAGAAAAATCTCTTTGTTACATATGAGTGATCTTGATATTGATGATGTCCTACATGGGTGTTTTTCTTATTGCATTGATAATAGCCATACAAACACTTACATACAAAATATTTTAGAAGATGACACCTTGCCAAAATATGATAGGACCGCTGTGTGTTTTCAATTAATTAATGAAAAGGAGGGATCCTCCCAAGTTTCTTATATTGTTTCTGAAGGTAAATCAGGTTATGCGGACAAGCCACCCTTCAAGCCTCTTCCTCCTAAAGAAGGGAACGAGGAGAAGGAAAAGAAGAAGAAGAAGGGAACGAAGAAGAAGAAGAAGAAGAAGAAGAAGGAGAATAAAGAGAAAGAGGCAATGGCATATCCCCGCGTGTATGAGGTAACAATAGGTAACCGTAAGTATGTTGCGCCTAATGATTATTATGATAATGAATCTGAGTACGATGATCTTCCTATGCCCTGTACCCATGTTAGTGATCATGATTTGGATGAGCACATTACCTTTGATATTGGAAATCTCTTTGGTACTGATTATGAAAGTAATGATGATAGCATTATTCATGTCCCCTTAAACGATGATATTGAAAGCTCTAAGCTTGGGGATGTTGTGCTTGAAGATCCTATATTTGAGACCTCTACTTTTAGTGAAAATGATGATATTACATATTCTGGTTTAGATAATTGCTATAGAGATGTATATGACACATGTTACAATTATCCTTATGAAACTTGTCATAGTTATGATGGGCTTGCCAAAAACCATTCCCTTAGTATGCAACTTTGTTTACCATGTTCAAATTCTTGATAATGATCCTGCTCCAATTACTATTAATGAGAAGAGTTTTTCTTATGACAAAAATAATGATACCTTTATACATATGAACCATGATAAGAATGTTTTAAGTGATGGTTATATTGTGGATTTCATCAATGATGCTACTGAAAGTTATTATGAGAGAGGGAAACATGGTTATATTCATCTTAATAATATTAAGTTTCCCTCTTTATGTTGAGAATCTTGAAGTTACTCGTGTTTTATCCTCTTATGCTTGTCACTTTGTTCTTCATGAATTCATTTGTGTACAAGATTCCTTTGCATAGGAAGTGTGTTAGACTCAAATGCTCTCTTTTGCCTCAACTTTTATTTCTTGCGAGTGCATCATTAAAACTGCTAAGCCCATCTTAATGGCTATAAAGAAAGAACTTCTTGGGAGATAACCCATGTGTTATTTTGCTACAGTACTTTGTTTTATATTTGTGTCTTGGAAGTTGTTACTACTGTAGCAACCTCTTCTTATCTTAGTTTTGTTGCATTGTTGTGCCAAGTAAAGTCTCTATAGTAAGGTTCATACTAGATTTGGATTACTGCGCAGAGACAGATTTCTTTGCTGTCACGAATCTGGGCCTAATTCTCTGTAGGTAACTCAGAAAATTCTGCCAATTTACGTGAATGATCCTCAGATATGTACGCAACTTTCATTAGTTTTGAGTTTTTCCATTTGAGCAAGTCTGGTGCCATTTTAAAATTCGTCTTTACGAACTGTTCTGTTTTGACAGATTCTGCCTTTTATTTCGCATTGCCTCTTTTGCTTTGTTGGATGAATTTCTTTGATCCATTAATGTCCAGTAGCTTTATGCAATGTCCAGAAGTGTAAAGAATGATTGTGTCACCTCTGAACATGTAAATTTTTATTGTGCACTAACCCTCTAATGAGTTTGCTTGAAGTTTGGTGTGAAGGAAGTTTTCAAGGGTCAAGAGAGGAGTATGATATACTATGATCAAGAGGAGTGAAAGCTCTAAGCTTGGGGATTCCCCGGTGGTTCATCCCTGCATATTTCAAGAAGACTCAAGCATCTAAGCTTGGGGATGCCCAAGGCCTCCCCTTCTTCATCGACAAAGTATCAGGTTCCTTCTCTTGAAACTATATTTTTATTCGGTCACATCTTATGTACTTTACTTGGAGCGTCTGTTTGTTTTTGTTTTTGTTTGTGTTTGAATAAATTCATGCTTGTGTGGGAGAGAGACACGCTCCGCTGGTTCGTATGAACACATGTGTTCTTAGCTCATAATATTCATGGCGAAGTTTCCTCGTCGTTAAATTGTTATATGGTTGGAATTGGAAAATGCTACATGTAGTAATTGATAAAATTTCTTGGATAATTTGATACTTGGCAATTGTTGTGATCTTGTTTAAGCTCTTGCATCATGTACCTTGTACCCATTAATGAATAATTACATAGAGCTTGTTAAAATTTGGTTTGCATGATTGGTCTCTCTAAGTCTAGATATTTTCTGGTTGAGGTGTTTGAACAACAAGGAGACGATGTAAAGTCTTATAATGCTTACAATATGTTTATATGTGAGTCTTGCTGCACCATTTTATACTTGAGTTTGCTTCAAATAACCTTGCTAGCCTAAACCTTGTATAGAGAGGGAATACTTCTCATGCATCCAAATACTTGAGCCAATATTCATGCCATTTGTGTCCACCATACCTACCTACTACATGGTATTTCTCCGCCATTCCAAAGTAAATTGCTTGAGTGCTACCTTTAAACAATTCAAAATTTATCACCTCTTATTTGTGTCAATGTTTTATAGCTCATGAGGAAGTATGTGGTGTTTATCTTTCAATCTTGTTGGGCAACTTTCACCAATGGACTAGTGGCTTCATCCGCTTATCCAATAATTTTGCAAAAAGAGCTGGCAATGGGATTCCCAGTCCCAAATTAATTAACAAAAATAGACACTCCTCCATGGTATGTGATTGTTGGACGGCACCCGAAGGATTCGGTTAGCCATGGCTTGAGAAAGCAAAGGTGGGGAGGAGTGTCATCTAAATAAAACTAAAATAAAAAGGCACTCCTTCATGGTATGAGATTGTTGGCGGGCACCCGAGGATTCGGTTAGCCATGGTTTGTGAAAGAAAGGTTGGAAGGAGTGCCACCCAAAAATAAAATAAAATGGGAGCCGCTCTTTGAAGGTTTGTCTGGCAAGGGGGTTAGAGTGCCCATTACCATTCGTTGACAACAACAAACACCTCTCAAAACTTTACTTTTATGCTCTCTATATGTTTTCAAAATCAAAGCTCTAGCACAAATATAGCAATCGATGCTTGATACGTCTCCAACGTATCGATAATTTCTTATGTTCCATGCCACTTTATTGATGATACCTACATGTTTTATGCACATTTTATGTCGTATTTACGCATTTTATGGAACTAACCTATTAACAAGATGCCGAAGTGCCAGTTCTCGTTTTCTCGCTGTTTTTGGTTTCGAAATCCTAGTAACGAAATATTCTCGGAATTGGACGAAATCAACGCCCGAGTTCCTATTTTGCCCGGAAGCATCCGGAACACCCGAGAGCCGCGGAGGGGGCCCCGGTGGGCCCGAGATGACATGGTGGCGCGGCCCAGGCCCTGGCCGCGCCACCCTATGGTCTCGTCGCCTCGTTGACCCTCCTGCGCCGCCTCTTCGCCTATATAAAGCCCCTGCATCGAAAACCCTTACGGAGAGACCACGATACGGAGAAAAACCTTCCAGAGCCGCCGCCATCGCGAAATCAAGATTCGGGGGACAGAACTCTCTGTTCCGGCACCCGCCGGACGGGGAATTGCCCCCGGAGTCGTCTCCACCGCCGTCTCCACCGCCATCTTCACCGCCATCGCTGCCTCCATGATGAGGAGGGAGTAATTCACCCCCGGGGCTGAGGGCTCCGCTGTAGCTATGTGGTTCATCTCTCTCTTTATGTGATCTAGTTGAATATCGTCTATGTGCTACTCTAGTGATGTTATTAAAGTACTCTATTCCTCCTCCACGTGTGTAATGGTGATAGTGTGTGCACCGTGTGAGTACTTGGCGTAGGCTATGATTATGATCTCTTGTAGATTATGAAGTTAATTATTGCTATGATGGTATTGATGTGTATTACTCCTCCTACATATGCGTGATGGTGATAGTGTGCATGCTATGTTAGTTCTTGGTGTAATTATGTTGATCTATCTTGCACTTTAAGGTTACCTAAAATATGAGCATTATTGTGGAGCTTGTTAACTCCGGCATTGAGGGTTCGTGTAATCCTACGCAATGTGTTCATCATCCAACAAAAGTGTAGAGTATGCATTTATCTATTCTGTTACGTGATCAATGTTGAGAGTGTCCACTAGTGAAAGTGTAATCCCTAGGCCTTGTCCCTAAATACTGCTGAGTTACTACTGCTTGTTTACTGTTTCACTGCGTTACTACTGCTGCAATACTACCACCATCAACTACACGCCAGCAAGCTATTTTCTGGCACCGTTGCTACTGCTCATATATATTCATACCACCTGTATTTCACTATCTCTTCGCCGAACTAGTGCACCTATTTGGTGTGTTGGGGACACAAGAGACTTCTTGCTTTGTGGTTGCAGGGTTGCATGAGAGGGATATCTTTGACCTCTTCCTCCCTGAGTTCGATAAACCTTGGGTGATCCACTTAAGGGAAAACTTGCTGCTGTTCTACAAACCTCTGCACTTGGAGGCCCAACACTGTCTACAAGAATAGAAGCACCCGTAGACATCAAGCTCTTTTTCTGGCGCCGTTGCCGGGGAGGAAAGGTAAAAGGTACTCACACTCCGGATCTCGGCTACTAAGCTATTTTCCGGCGCCGTTGTAAGTACTCGAAGATATTTCCTTTAGACTCTGCAATTGCGACATTTGGTTTCTTGTTTACACTAGTTAGGCATAATGGAAAACAACAAAAATATGAGAGATCTTTATGAACTTTATCTTGAATTAGGACATGATGTGTTTGAAGAGAGAATTAAAAAACCCATGGAACTTTATATGCATGATAATGGGAATGTTATTAGTATGAATGCTTTGAACACCATTGTTGCTAATGCTATGGAAAATTCTAAGCTTGGGGAAGCTGGCTTTGATGAGCATGATATTTTTAGTCCCCCAAGCATTGAGGAGAAAATTTACTTTGATGATACTTTGCCTCCTATTTATGATGATTATAATGATAGTAGTCTTTTGTTACCACCTGTTATGGAGGATAAATTTGATTATGATTACAATATACCTCCTATATTTGATAGCTACTTTGTTGAATTTGCTCCCACTACAACTAATAAAATTGATTATGCTTATGTTGGGAGTAGTAATTATTTTATGCATGAGACTCATGATAAGAATGCTTTATGTGATAGTTATATTGTTGAGTTTGCTCATGATGCTACTGAAAGTTATTATGAGAGAGGAAAATATGGTTGTAGAAATTTTCATGTTACTAAAACACCTCTCTATGTGCTGAAATTTTTGAAGCTACACTTGTTTTATCTTCCTATGCTTGTTACTTTGCTCTTCATGAACTTGTTTATTTACAAGATTCCTATGCATAGGAAGCATGTTAGACTTAAATGTGTTTTGAATTTGCCTCTTGATGCTCTCTTTTGCTTCAACTTCTATTTCTTGCGAGTGCATCATTAAAACTACTGAGCCCATCTTAATGGCTATAAAGAAAGAACTTCTTGGGAGATAACCCATGTGTTTTTTTTACTACAGTACTTTGTTTTATATTTGAGTCTTGGAAGTTGTTTACTACTGTAGCAACCTCTCCTTATCATGTTTTTGTGTCAAGTAAAGTTTCTATGTCAAAGTTGATATTATATTTGGGATTGCTGCGCAGAAACAGCATTGCTGTCTGTCACGAATCTGGGCACAATTCTCTGTAGAAAATTCGAAAAAATCTGCCAATTTACGAGCGTGATCCTCAGATATGTACGCAACTTTCATTAGTTTTGAGTTTTTCCATTTGAGCAAGTCTGGTGCCATATTAAAATTCGTCTTTACGGACTGTTCTGTTTTTGACAGATTCTGCCTTTTATTTCGCATTGCCGCTTTTGTTAAGTTGAATGAGTTTCTTTGTTCCATTAACTTTCAGAAGTTTTGTGCAATGTCCAGAAGTGTTAAGAATGATTGTGTCACCTCTGAACATGTGAATTTTTGATTATGCACTAACCCTCTAACGAGTTTGCTTGAAGTTTGGTGTGAAGGAAGTTTTCAAGGGTCAATAGAAGAGGGTGATATAATGTGATCGAGAAGAGTGAAAGGTCTAAGCTTGGGGATGCCCCGGTGGTTCATCCCTGCATATTTTAAGAAGACTCAAGCATCTAAGCTTGGGGATGCCCAAGGCATCCCCTTCTTCATCGACAACTTATCAGGTTTCTTCTAGTGAAACTATATTTTTATTCGGTCACATCCTATGTATTTTACTTGGAGCGTCTGTGTGCTTTTATTTTTGTTTTTGTTTTGTTATCTTAGTTCTCTGAATAAGTTCATCCTTGTGTGGGAGAGAGACACGCTCCGCTGGTCCGTATGAACACATGTGTTCTTAGCTCATAATATTCATGGCGAAGTTTCTTCTTCGTTAAATTGTTATATGGTTGGAATTGGAAAATGCTACATGTAGTAATTCTAAAATGTCTTGGGTAATGTGATACTTGGCAATTGTTGTGTTCATGTTTAAGCTCTTGCATCATATACTTTGCACCTATTAATGAAGAAATACATAGAGCTTGCTAAAATTTGGTTTGCATAATTGGTCTCTCTAAGGTCTAGATAATTTCTAGTATTGAGTTTGAACAACAAGGAAGACGGTGTAGAGTCTTATAATGTTTACAATATGTCTTTTATGTGAGTTTTGCTGCACCGGTTCATCCTTGTGTTTGTTTCAAATAACCTTGCTAACCTATACCTTGTATCGAGAGGAATTACTTCTCATGCATCCAAAATCCTTGAGCCAATATTCATGCCATTTGTGTCCACCATACCTACCTACTACATGGTATTTCTCCGCCATTCCAAAGTAAATTGCTTGAGTGCTACCTTTAAACAATTCAAAAGTTATTACCTCTTATTTGTGTCAATGTTTTATAGCTCATGATGAAGTATGTGGTGTTTATCTTTCAATCTTGTTGGGCAACTTTCACCAATGGACTAGTGGCTTCATCCGCTTATCCAATAATTTTGCAGAAAGAGCTGGCAATGGGATTCCCAGTCCCAAATTAATTAACAAAAATAGACACTCCTCCATGGTATGTGATTGTTGGACGGCACCCGAAGGATTCGGTTAGCCATGGCTTGAGAAAGCAAAGGTGGGGAGGAGTGTCATCATAATAAAACTAAAATAAAAAGGCACTCCTTCATGGTATGAGATTGTTGGCGTGCACCCGAGGATTCGGTTAGCCATGGTTTGTGAAAGAAAGGTTGGAAGGAGTGCCACCCAAAAATAAAATAAAATGGGAGCCGCTCTTTGAAGGTTTGTCTGGCAAGGGGGTTAGAGTGCCCACTACCATTCGTTGACAACAACAAACACCTCTCAAAACTTTACTTTTATGCTCTCTTGATGTTTTCAAAATAAAAGCTCTAGCACAAATATAGCAATCGATGCTTTCCTCTTTGAAGGATCTTTCTTTTACTTTTATTGTTGAGTCAGTTTACCTATTTCTCTCCACCTCAAGAAGCAAACACTTGTGTGAACTGTGCATTGATTCTTACATACTTGCATATTGCACTTGTTATATTACTTTACATTGACAATATCCATGAGATATACATGTTATAAGTTGAAAGCAACCGCTGAAACTTAATCTTCCTATGTGTTGCTTCAATGTCTATACTTTAAATTATTGCTTTATGAGTTAACTCTTATGCAAGACTTATTGATGCTTGTCTTGAAGTACTATTCATGAAAAGTCTTTGCTTTATGATTCAGTTGTTTACTCATGTCATTACCATTGTTTTGATCGCTGCATTCATTACATATGTTTACAAATAGTATGATCAAGGTTATGATGGCATGTCACTTCAGAAATTATCTTTGTTATCGTTTTACCTGCTCGGGACGAGCAGAACTAAGCTTGGGATGCTGATACGTCTCCAACGTATCGATAATTTCTTATGTTCCATGCCACTTTATTGATGATACCTACATGTTTTATGCACATTTTATGTCGTATTTACGCATTTTATGGAACTAACCTATTAACAAGATGCCGAAGTGCCGCTTCTCGTTTTCTGCTGTTTTTGGTTTCGAAATCCTAGTAACGAAATATTCTCGGAATTGGACGAAATCAACGCCCGGGTTCCTATTTTGCCCGGAAGCATCCGGAACACCCGAGAGCCGCCGGAGGGGGCCCTGGTGGGCCCAGATGACATGGTGGCGCGGCCCAGGCCCTGGCCGCGCCACCCTATGGTCTCGTCGCCTCGTTGACCCTCCTGCGCCGCCTCTTCGCCTATATAAAGCCCCTGCATCGAAAACCCTTACGGAGAGACCACGATACGGAGAAAAACCTTCCGGAGCCGCCGCCATCGCGAAATCAAGATTCGGGGGACAGAACTCTCGTTCCGGCACCCTGCCGGACGGGGAATTGCCCCGGAGTCGTCTCCACCGCCGTCTCCACCGCCATCTTCACCGCCATCGCTGCCTCCATGATGAGGAGGGAGTAATTCACCCCCGGGCTGAGGGCTCCGCCGTAGCTATGTGGTTCATCTCTCTCTTTATGTGATCTAGTTGAATATCGTCTATGTGCTACTCTAGTGATGTTATTAAAGTACTCTATTCCTCCTCCACGTGTGTAATGGTGATAGTGTGTGCACCGTGTGAGTACTTGGCGTAGGCTATGATTATGATCTCTTGTAGATTATGAAGTTAATTATTGCTATGATGGTATTGATGTGTATTACTCCTCCTACATATGCGTGATGGTGATAGTGTGCATGCTATGTTAGTTCTTGGTGTAATTATGTTGATCTATCTTGCACTTTAAGGTTACCTAAAATATGAGCATTATTGTGGAGCTTGTTAACTCCGGCATTGAGGGTTCGTGTAATCCTACGCAATGTGTTCATCATCCAACAAAAGTGTAGAGTATGCATTTATCTATTCTGTTACGTGATCAATGTTGAGAGTGTCCACTAGTGAAAGTGTAATCCCTAGGCCTTGTCCCTAAATACTGCTGAGTTACTACTGCTTGTTTACTGTTTCACTGCGTTACTACTGCTGCAATACTACCACCATCAACTACACGCCAGCAAGCTATTTTCTGGCACCGTTGCTACTGCTCATATATATTCATACCACCTGTATTTCACTATCTCTTCGCCGAACTAGTGCACCTATTTGGTGTGTTGGGGACACAAGAGACTTCTTGCTTTGTGGTTGCAGGGTTGCATGAGAGGGATATCTTTGACCTCTTCCTCCCTGAGTTCGATAAACCTTGGGTGATCCACTTAAGGGAAAACTTGCTGCTGTTCTACAAACCTCTGCACTTGGAGGCCCAACACTGTCTACAAGAATAGAAGCACCCGTAGACATCAATGCTTTCCTCTTTGAAGGGCCATTCTTTTACTTTATTGTTGAGTCAGTTTACCTATTCTTTCTATCTTAGAAGCAAACACTTGTGTAAATTGTGTGCATTGATTCTTACATGTTTATCTATTGCACTTGTTATATTACTTTGTGTTGACAATTATCCATGAGATATACATGTTAAAGTTGAAAGCAACCGCTGAAACTTATATCTTCCTTTGTGTTGTTTCAAAGCTTTCTACTAAGAATTTATTGCTTGTGAGTTAACTCTTATGCAAGACTTATTGATGCTTGTCTTGAAAGTATTATTCATGAAAAGTCTTTGTTATATGATTCATTTGTTTACTCATTATCTTCATCATTACTTCGAATCTTTGCATTCATCTCATGTGCTTTACAATAGTATGATCAAGGTTATGATGGCATGTCACTTAAGAAATTATCATTGTTATCGTTTACCTACTCGAGGGCGAGTAGGAACTAAGCTTGGGGATGCTTGATACGTCTCAAACGTATCTATAATTTCTTATGTTCCATGCTACTTTATTGATGATACCTACATGTTTTATACACATTATATGTCATTATTATGCGTTTTCCGGAACTAACCTATTGACGAGATGCCGAAGGGCCAGTTGCTGTTTTCTGCTGTTTTTGGTTTCAGAAATCCTAGAAAGGAAATATTCTCGGAATCGGACGAAATAAAGACCCAACATCCTATTTTTCCCGGACGCTTCCAGAGCACCGAAGAAGGGCCAAAGGGGAGCCGGGAGGGCCCCACCCCACAGGCGGCGCGGCCAAGGGGTGGGCGCGCCCCCCTATGGTGTGGGCACCCCGTGGCCCCTCCGACTCCGTCTCTTCGCCTATTTAGTCGTCCCTGACCTAAAAACACCGATACGGAGGACGAAACCCGAGAAAACCTTCCAGAGCCGCCGCCATCGCGAAATCAAGATTCGGGGGACAGAAGTCTCTGCTCCGGCACGCCGCCGGGACGGGGAATTGCCCCCGGAGTCATCTCCACCGCCGTCTCCACCGCCATCTTCACCGCCATCGCTGCCTCCATGATGAGGAGGGAGTAATTCACCCCCGGGGCTGAGGGCTCCGCTCGTAGCTATGTGGTTCATCTCTCTCTTTATGTGATCTAGTTGAATATTATCTATGTGCTACTCTAGTGATGTTATTAAAGTACTCTATTCCTCCTTCACGGTGTAATGGTGACAGTGTGTGCATCCGTGTTAGTACTTGGTGTAGGCTATGATTGTGATCTCTTGTAGATTATGAAGTTAACTATTGCTATGATAAGTATTGACGTGATCTATGCCTCCTTCATGGCGTGATGGTGATAGTGTGCATGCTATGTTAGTTCTTGGTGTAATTATGTTGATCTATCTTGCACTCTAAGGTTATTTAAATATGAACATTGAATTGTGGAGCTTGTTAACTCCGGCATTGAGGGTTCGTGTAATCCTACGCAATGTGTTCATCATCCAACAAAAGGGTGTAGAGTAGTCCTATTATGTGATCATTGTTGAGAGTGTCCACTAGTGAAAGCAGGATCCCTAGGCCTTGCTTCCAAGCATCGAATCTCCGTTTGTTTATTGTTTTGTTGCATGTTTACTCGCTGCCATATTTTATTCAGATTGCTATTACCACTCATATACATCCATATTACTTGTATTTCACTATCTCTTCGCCGAACTAGTGCACCTATACACCCGACAAGTGTATTTGGTGTGTTGGGGACACAAGAGACTTCTTGCTTTGTGATTACAGGGTTGCTTGAGAGGGATATCTTTGACCTCTTCCTCCCTGAGTTCGATAAACCTTGGGTAATCCACTTAAGGGAAACTTGCTGCTGTTCTACAAACCTCTGCTCTTGGAGGCCCAACACTGTCTACAAGAATAGAAGCACCCGTAGACATCAATGTTTCATACATCTGATGATGCATTTTTCTTTAGTTTTCAATTGTTCAAAAGTCTGAGTGGTACCTTGGCGTCGTCAACAGCGAGACTTATCCTTGCCACCGCGCAGAGACGGCAACAAAGACCATCGTGGCCAGCGATGACAGGCTCTCCTAGGAAGACAAGCTCTTTCGGAGCGGCTCCCGTGGCATAAGATGTGATAGGCACCGACATGAAGCTTTACCACGTGATGATCACCGCCTCAATGCCTTTGGCCGGCGAGCGATCCATGCTCCATCTACATCGCCTCCCTACGACTTCACTCGCAATCACCTGCCTTGCCGGCTCTCTAGCGACCACGCCACCGCTCGCTCTAGCGCCCCTCCCGCCGCACTGACAACTCACTTAGGTGTGTGTGGCACCGTCCGACCATCGCCGCGGGGTGACTCCACGCCTTCCACTCGAGCTGATGTTGGTGGGAGCGCAGGGATGGGAGCTTCCCTTGGCTCTCCAGCTAGACGGACGTTAGGTCCTTCTTCTCCATCTGTGATGAGCACCATGTCTGCCACTCCGGTGCATGGTGACCAGAACCTAGAGACTACAACCTCTGTCGCCCCCACGTCCCAGCCTATAGACTAGAAGACCATGAAGAAGGTTGAGAAGATCTTCTGAGGCTTCCTTTAGGTGGGAAGGCGCGACTAATGGCACACACTATCATGTCAACTGGTCCAAAGTTTGTCTGCCGCTGCGTTTCAGGAGGTTGGGGATATCCGACCTGCACGACGGTAAGCCTTTGGCCTATTTGCTTTGGAGGATGTGTACCGATCCCTTACTGTTGGAGATATGCCCAAGAGGCAATAATAAATTAGTTATTGTTATATCTTAGTGTTCATGATAAATGTTTACATCCCATGCTATAATTGTATTAACCGAAACATTGATACATGTGTGTTATGTAAACAACAAGGAGTCCCTAGTAAGCCTCTTGTATAACTAGCTTGTTGATTAATGGATGATCATGGTTTCGTGATCATGAACATTGGATGTTATTAATAACAAGGTTATGTCATTAGGTGAATGATATAATGGACACACACCCAAAAGAGCGTAGCATAAGATCAAGTCATTAAGTTCAATTTGCTATAAGCTTTCGATACATAGTTGCCTTAGTCCTTCGACCATGAGATCATGTAAATCACTTACACCGGAAGGGTACTTTGATTACATCAAACGCCATTGCGTAAATGGGTGGTTATAAAGATGGGATTAAGTATTTGGAAAGTGTGAGTTGAGGCATATGGATCAATAGTGGGATTTGTCCATCCCGATGACGGATAGATATACTCGGGCCCTCTCGGTGGAATGTCATCTGATTAGCTTGCAAGCATATGAATGGTTCATAAGAGATCACATACCACGGTACGAGTAAAGAGTACTTGTCGGTAACGAGGTTGAACAAGGTATGGAGATACCGATGATCAAACCTCGGACAAGTAAAATATCGTGTGACAAAGGGAATCGGCATCGTATGTAAATGGTTCAATCGATCACTAAGTCATCGTTGAATATGTGGGAGCCATTATGGATCTCCAGATCCCGCTATTGGTTATTGCTCCGAGAGGAATCTCGACCATGTTTGCACATTCGCGAACCGTAGGGTGACGCGCTTAAGGTTCGATGTCGCATAAGTAGATTCGGAATATGAGTTGGAGTCCGAAGTTTTTGTTCGGAGTCTCGGATGGGATCCGGGACATCACGAGGAGGTCCGGAATGGTCCGGAGAATAAGATTCATATATGGGAAGTCAATTTCCGGGTTCGGGAAAAAGTCCGGTGTTTTGACCGGAGCTTCTAGAAGGTTCTAGAGGGCCACCAGTGGGCCCACCACCCCGGGAGAGGCCACATAGGCGCCACATGGCATAGTGGGTCCTGCCCACCATGACATGTGGGCCCAGGCCGCCCCCCTTAGAGATAAGATCTATCTCTAGTTTAAATGGTTTAAATCTAGAGATAAGATCTATCTCCTAAAATAAATGGTTTAAATTAGGAGATAAGGGGGAATACTTGGGGGAGGAGTTTGCCCCCCCATGTGGCCGGCCAAAGGGGGTAGGTGGGCCTGATACGTCTCCAACGTATCGATAATTTCTTATGTTCCATGCTACTTTATTGATGATACCTACATGTTTTATGCACATTATATGTCATATTTATGCATTTTCTGGAACTAACCTATTAACAAGATGCCGAAGAGCCAGTCTGTCGTTTTCTCGCTGTTTTTGGTTTCGTAAATCCTAGTAAAGAAATATTCTCGGAATTGGACGAAACTTTCGCCCGTGGTCCTATTTTTGCACGAAGCTTCCGGAAGACCGAAGACCTAACGAAG
>NC_061514.1:347797013-347869013 GCF_022539505.1 Lolium rigidum | reverse complement strand
TGTTCAAAATTGTATATGGTCATCCGATATCGGAAATTCAATTCGGCTCCCGGGTGCGTATGCTCCCTCTACCAACAAAACATATTTCAAAGTGTGGAAAAATTTTGACAAAATTTTTTACATGTACATCTTCATAATATATGTGTATGCGCCAAGTTTCACGAAAAAATAATATTTTTTGTGGCCTATGTAAAAAAGAGAAAACTTATCCTGTGAAAAGCATTGTTTTCAGCACTGAATTTTGTCTTTTTACACACGTCACATGATAAGTTCATTTTTTATGAAACGACTTTGTGAGCGTGTAGCACGTGAAGATGTACGTGCGGATTTTTCGTTTCAGTTTTTTGAAATTTAAAATACATGTAACATGCATTTCAAAATATAGGGAGCATATGCTCCCATGTTCCAAAACACCACTCCCCATCCGATATTGAATATATATTGTATATGGTCATCCGATATTGAATATATATTGTATATTCCTCTTGAATTCTTTTTAGTTCTAATTTCAAATTTGTTTGAAATTGTACATTCATATGCATGTATGTATACGATACCGTAGAATATGTGAAACTCCTTCAAAATTAAAATCCAAAAGAAATAAAATAATACAAATTAAAAAGAAACCAGATTTAGGGGGAGGGGGCTAAACCCTAAACCTCGCGGAGGCCTTTAGTCGCGGTTGGCCGGAAGAACCGCGACTAAAGGTCCTCCGCCTCGCGCGCTCGCCCGCGGCCCACGTGGACGGGCCTTTAGTCGCGGTTCGTAAGGAACCGCGACTAAAGGGGGGGGCCTTTAGTCGCGCTACTTTGGTCGCGGTTGCGCCACCGCGACTAATGGCAGTTGCCAACCGCGACCAAAGCCCCTTTTTCCACCGGTGCATATTCGTGTGCTGGCTTCCGCTGCAGCTTCACGTACAATGATCCATCATTTCCTAGTTTTCACATCACCTCCGTGATCGGACGGATGCATGACGGGTGATCAGATCACACATGCCGTGCTCCTCGCCACCTGAGCTCAATCGGCCTCACACGTGTGCCCTCTTCTTGTGCAGTTTCTGCTGCATTCCAGTGATCCTGTACGTATGTCCCCGTTCTATTTGGCAGCATCTAGCAGCTAGCAGGTGAGGGAGCCCGTTCTGATCAGAGTCTAGGTTAGGCTGGCCATGAATGATTCCTAGGCCTGAAACTTGTCCAAGGCTTTGATTCATTCAGTATTGCTGAATTGTACAATAGTGCGACAGGTGTAGGCGAGCCCTCAATAATTGTTCACGCTTTCTACTCATTCTCTTGGCACATCTAGTGGAGGGGCATCAGAATTCACAACCTTTTTTTCTGTCTCTGTCTTGTATTGTTCCAAGTCAACAAGTGCGTAGGAGCATCTGCTCTGCTCATATATGTGTGCCAAACTTGACACCTCAGAAGATCAGAGCAAATGAGCAATCTTCTATGTTTTTTTTTGACAGGAAGCAATCTTCTATGTTGTGTGCTAGGGGTTGCAACAGTTAACTATCACACGAAAGTCGAAACTAGTTTGCTCTGTTGCAGCTAGAGATGAACTCTTGTATGATTTGGGCTGCAGTTAATTTAAGGGCTTCCAATAATTGGTGCGGCTCACGTAGGCAGGTCACAACTCTTTGTATATTGTCTAGCTACGGATGCATAGGGGGGCTTCTTTTTTAGCTTCTAAACCAATTTCTAGGTTGTGGACAGATCAAGTCTAAAAGAAGTCTTGGGCTACTTCGCTGCTTATTTTCATCGAGAAGCTAGCCCAACGTACAAATCCGGAATCTGCGTCCAAGCAGTTTTCCGAGCTTCTCAGCTCAAATTCTGAACTGGTGTATTGAATCGTCCCTCTTTTCTGTTCTATTTACACATGACTGCCACTCCCTAGAGATAACGCTTGGGTCATAATAAAATGAAAAGGAAACAGCCGTATCGCGACCAGACCTTCGTTGACATGGAGCGCCAGGTTCCTCCAGGCCGACCGCCACCGCCGCTCCCCCGCAGACGACCTCCAGTAGCTTGACCTGTCGGCCTGCCACCGCTGCTCCCGTCCGATGACCCTCCCAACCACCGCTCCTCTGCCTCAGCCAGACGCGCCTCTCATCCTTATGCTCCGAGAAATTCACCCGAGCCGATAGAACTCACCCTTGCCATGGAGGTCCACCTCATCCTCAGCCCAATTCACATCGCCGTTGTCTTTGAAAGCGTATGGTCCTACCGTCCTAGGCAGCAACCCGGGCCTATACACTAGTAGGAAAAGCCTCATCAGTGGCGCACGAAAATTTGATTATGTGACGCACGGGTGGTGCGCCACAGAAACGTCGCCACAAAATAAGCCTGCGTGGCGCACCTGGTCGTGCGCTCACTGAAATAAGGTTCACGTGGCGCACCGGACCAGTGCGCCACGTAAATAAGTAGTTCCGTGGCGCATGTGATGTAGTTGCGCCACGAAACGAAATGCGCCACGTAATTATTTTTTGGTGCGCCACGGAACTATCTACGGGTATACTCGATTTTGTGCTCCCCGGTGTATTATACAGGTTTTATACTCGGTTTTATACACCGTATACAGGTTATATACCGATATAATATAGACGGATATAATATGGATATATATAATCATCACATCATCATCACATTACTTAGAGCCCGATCGAGTTATACATATAGCTCCATACAACTCATAATCCATGCAAATTAAGAAAGTTCTCATCATCTCTAGATACAAATGAAGTGACACCGGCCGCCGCCTACACTAGGATGAAATAGAGTACCGCCGCGACGATGGTGAGCAAGAGCGAGAGCACAAGGAAGGTCTTCATCTTGCTCTTGTTCGCTTGGTGCGCCCTCCACTTGGCAACCGCCTCGTGTCTAGTCGGGTACCCTTTGTAGCAGTTGCCGCTGAACTTGTGCACTGTTTCTTGCACTCCTCCCACTCCTCGTACACTCCCGGAACCCGCCCTCGAACACGACGTAGTACGTCATCTCTATGGACACAAGGCATATTAGTATATAACGCAATGGAAAGAGTTAGAGGGTTCACATGCATACATATTCACAAGAATTAAAGCAAGGAAATAATAATAAACCTAAAAGAAATATAGCATCGGTATCACATAAGTAATATGGTTCAACGATAACGACAACAATAGTAATTGAAGTTCAACAATGACGACCACCGTTTCGAGCAAATTAAGCAAGTTTAGTTTACAACACGGTGCAAATTGTCTATCGATTCAAAGTAATGCTAGGCACACCGGCCTCGGTCAACGAGACGTCTTCTTGAGCGGCTCCGGGAACGGCTTGTACAAGTCCTTCGTCGTCCACGTCCTTCCATCACCCCGCTTATGTAGGCGTTCTTCGATATCCCTCTTAGGCAACGCTCTGGCTACGTGTAAGAGCCCCGATCCGTTGGATACATCTTGTAAGATAATTTCCGAGAGCTTTACTTGGATGCGATGGAAGTCTTCTCTAAGATCATCATCACTGATTTCCCTCGACATTTTAATGGGGTCTCGCTTACTAGGTGGCAGAGACATCATCTCTGCATCCTCGACAAACCCTTTAAGGTGATGGAGGACATAGAAGGCCTCCTTAATGCTGCCGACCGGCTGCTTGATACAAGGGAAGTTGATCACGTGCTTGAACCCGATCTTTTAGTGTCCGGCCTGATATATTGCCCATTCTTGTCGAAGGTGCCTCCACTTTTGGAGTAGCCAAGGATAGCCTCATCGAGAACACCCCTTATTCTCGTGTAGTCTTTCTTCGTCGTCGTACTCGACGAGTCGAAATACTCGGGCTAGTGACCACTTTGGATCTAGGATGATGAGTGTGCAGTATTTGTCCCCGCTCAACACATGCAATTGAAATGGAATGTTGGAAATGATCGGCAATGGAAGAAATATATAAGAAAGCATAAGTTACGACGGCCGTGAGCGGATGTGTACTTACTCGGGAAAGACAAGGCGGAAGAATGGTGTTGCTCTCTTTGTGCATGAGCATGAAGTTCGGAGGTACCGCACCGCCTTGGTCCGTGTCCTTGAGCCGTCCTGGAGCCGGCTATCGCGCATGTAGTAGGGATCCGCTACCGCGATGTGGCGGGGTCTCTCTCTCGTTGATCTTCATCCGAAGATTGATCGCGTATAGGCGGACCAAGTTATAGTCGAGCCGTTTCGAGTGAAATAGATTGAAGACGTCCTCGAACGCTATGAAGAAGATATCCGCGGGGTCTTCATTGACGAAGTTCTGGTTGGACGGCACCTTGACCGAGAACACCGGGTAATTTGGATCCTTTTCTTTAAGAAGGACGCTCTCTTGATAATGAATAGAGTGCTGCAAAGGGAGCATTTGTCCACTTGCGAGGTGTTCCATGTCCGGAGCGGTATAGGTTTACCAGCTTCATGACACCGGGGCAAGCCATCCGGTGTAGGTGGTACCATGTCGTCGGCCCGGATCCTCTTAGGAGCAGGCGTGGCTCGAAGATGCGCCCTTCTTGGCTCCTCTCTTCCTTCCCTTCTTCACCTGACCTCATCGGGGGTGCTTGTGGTGCCGATGGTGGTGCTTCGGGTGCTCGGTGGTGCTTCCGAGGTTGCTCGGGGTTGATTTGGGTGGCTCCCCGATGATCGTCTTACGCAGCGTGTTAGGGCTGAAAACGGTAGCGAGGCTTGATTTGAGCTGGATTGCCAGCCTCGGAGGAGTGTCTTGAGAAAGACCCGTGAAGACCGAGCGCCGCTTCGTGAGCCGTAGGGGGACGACTAAGTTGATCGCCGTGTGTGCGGAAGGCTTGTTCATCCATAGGAGGCATGTACATATCTTGGGCGCGGGCGCCGGTGTTGATGTAGGCATCGATGTCATCATCATCATCTACATCGTTGCCATCAAGTGGCGCCATGTCCTGGACCTTAGGTGGTGGCGGTTGCGATGCCGCCGCTTGGCGTACCGTGCGTCTAGTAGACGGTCGTTGCGGTAGCGCTCCCAACAACCTGTTTGTGGCGTCCGGTGGTGACGGCGATCGTCGGTTCCTTCCGGGTGGCGGCGGCGACCGCCGGTTCCTTCGAGGTAGTGGGGGCGGCGACCGCCGTTTCCTTAAGGGTGTCGTCGGCGGCGGCGATCTTGGGCCGGATGATGGGGAGGTGGCGCCGGTGCTTCTCTTACAACTCGGAAGACCCCCCCCCCAGACGAATCTGGTTCTTCGGCCATTTCATAAGCCATGAGGTGCAATCCCCAAGGGGCAAAACGTCGCCTTCTTCTGTGCCCGGAGGTTGAAAGGGGGGGATGGCGTAGCGGTACTCCGGCACTACCATTACCAACTTGACCTTCGCCACGTCTTCCGCCAATGTAGCGCCGTGCATAACGCGGGAAGCCATGACATAGCCGCTAGCAACTTCCACCAACTTGCCGTCGGGCTCCACCGTTTGCGAAGTATGCATTGTTCATCCCGAGTCGGGGCGCCATGTTGGGCATCGTGAGATGGCGGTCACGAAAGGCATATATAGTTAAAGAAGATGACGCGAAGGAGTAACTAATGAGTTTACCTCCTTGATGGCGTCGATCTCGTCTACCGTCGATACAAGGGCGGCGGTTGGGGGCGTCGATGCGACCAGTTGGAGCTGCGGCGGCGGTTGGAGCCGCGGCGGCGTCTGGTGGAGCCCCGACGCCGGCGTCGGGTGGAGCGGCACCGTCGTCGACACGTGGAAGCTTGAGTTGCTGCCGCTAATGCTGGGCACATGTATCGGCCCCACTGACCTCCCGCATTCCAAGCAGCTAACCCCTCCATCAACCCAGGGGGGATGATCTGCCGGATCTTCTCGTCCAATAACTTGTTCATCATCTCCGTGTTCTCCACGAGCTTTTCGGCCACCAGCTTCTCTAGTGACTCCACCTTCTTCTTCAGCTCCCGAACCTCGGATTTATCCTTAGCCGATGACCTCCTCTCCGACTTTCTCGTCTTGGCATCCGATCCGTAGTACTCGGATAGCTTCATACTTGTGCCAAAGCCGGACACACGGCCACCCAACGTCGGTGGCTTGTCCGGCTCCTCTCCTTGTATTTGTTCATCGCCCTGTTGAAAGGCGTGTCCCACGGTTCCGTCGACCCCCGGGACGACGGGCCAGCCTTCGTCAACTCTTCATCCTTTAGACAAAGGAACTTAAGGTTAGCCCATTTGGCTTCATTGCCTAATAAGATGAGCGAAATAATATAGAACTATCCTTACCGTGTACTTCTCGAAATCCCTCACGTCTTCGTGATCCGTAATAAATTCCCCCGTCTTCCGGTCTAAGTAGTAGCGGGACCGGACAAAGTTCCTAGCCTGTTCATCCCGGATTTTGTGCCGGGGGTTTTCTTTCCCCGGACGTACCATCTCGGCATCCTCCTTGTCCCAAGTGGGCTGTTTTCCTCGGTAACCGCCGCTTCCGCAATGGTGGGTCCCTAAGTTCAAATCCCGCATTTTCTTCCCCCAGGCGGTCCATTTTTTAACAGACGTCACTCCGTAAGTAAGACTTGAATGCATTAAAGTCTTCTAAGGAGAGCGACGGGTCTTTGCTACTTATCCTCTCCCGGCTTTCACCGGCCTCGATCTTTCCCTTCAGCCGGTTCTTCCAGCTGCTCAAGGCGGTGCTCATCTTCGTGAGAGCTAAAGAGTCCACCTTCTTATTTAACGGCTCCGGGAACGTGCATCGTTGGTGAAGCTTCGGAGGAGGGATTGGGCGATAGCCTCGTTCTCCTTGCTTCGAGGTCCCGAGTTAGGATCGGCACGGTTTCACGGACGATGCACCCTAGTTGCATGCCGTACCCTTTGGCAACCCACGAAGGCTCCAAGGGTAGGCCACTTTCGGAGACTACCGTGAAATGATCGGTGATGTTGGCGAGCACTTGCGGCCTCCGATCCCTCCTTGGCCTCCTCGCCGTCCTCTTCTTCTTACCCTCCTGAGGGTTGCCGCCGCTATCACCTTCCGTGCGGTTGGCCGCATTCTCTTCACCGGTCTGGGCGGCGTCGTCCCAGGTATCGTCATCGTCGCCGATGTCGGCGGCGGCCCCCCGGCCCTCTCCCTCGGAGGCAGTGTCCCGGCCCTCTCCCTCGGAGGCGGCGTCCCGGCCCTCTTCCTCATCATCGGGCGACTCGGCGGCGGCCTTCCGGGGCTGCTCGTAGCCCTCCCAGAAGTCCTTGTTGGCCTCTCTCGCTTCTTCGTTCTGCTCCCGGGCTTAGAAGTGTTGCCCGACATGTTTATTTGCACTTCATTAAAAAGAGGCAACAAGTTAGTACAAAAGTCAACCGTGAAAATTCGGCATGACTTTTGCTAATTTTTCTACGTAGGAGTGCCCATTTCTCAACCGAAACGGAAGTTAATCAACGCTTCGGGAGAAATGGGCAACTCAATGAAATCCCTGCAAAACCTGGAGCCCACATTCATCACCATATTCACAGATTCTAACCATGTTCATCATCATACAAAACCTGGAGCATCTACAACAAAACCTGGAGCATCTACAACAAAACCTGGAGCATCAAAAACCTGAAGCATCAAAACCTGGAGCTACAACTACATCAAAATCTGAAGCATCAAAACCTGAAGAATACAACTACATCAAAACCTGGAGCATTACACTTATACTTACAGTAGCACTAACCACTTATACTTACAGTAGCACTAACCAAAATCCTAGCTAGCAGTAGCAATAAAGAACATCAACATATAAAATTCCAGAGATAATTAAATAGCAGAAGCTTGAGAATCATATGGAAATGCTAGTGACTACAAATGAAAATGCTATTACTCATAAATATTCCCCAAAATGAAATTCTAGTGACTTCAAATGAAAATGAAAATGCTTGAACATCAACCATCTATGCATTCTCATCTTGCAACCAGGGAGCATGAGCATGATCATTTCATAAAATTCAAACAAGTAGCATTTTCTAAACCTAAATTTTCTACGCCAACAAATCCTAGCATCAATTCAAAATCAACTAGGCAGTAGCATTTCATTTTATTAAAAAACCTACTGCATTGTATTGAAAAACCCTATCGCATTGTTCATTTTATTGAACCATTAGCTATACCTGCAAGCAATGAATTAAAAAAACAGCAAGCAATGAATTAAAAATAATTGCAAGAACTTTATTAGCTTTAGTGCAAGCAATGAATAAAAAAAACAAGTAACCAATGAATTAAAAAAATAGCAAGCAATAAATGAAATAGCATTTGACTCGCATCATTTGCATTTACATTTAAACCAAGTAGCATCATTTGCATGAACAAGAGAACCTAAATCAATTTACAAAAGGCAGTAGCAATGTTTTCACTTCATTTTACAAAAGGCAGTAGCAATGCTTTATCTATTTGACTTCAAATGAGAAATTTTTTATAGGCAGTAGCAATGTTTTGACTTCATTTTACAAAAGGAGGACCTTATCAAATGAGGCAGTACTAAAGGCTTTTTGGTCATATATGTTGCCCAGTGAACTTATCAAATGAGGACAATGGCCAGAGACATAGAAAATTCATATCAAAATTCATACTGACTCGCTGTTAACCCTCTTTTAAACATTGTCAAAATTATTATCATCTGTCTAAATCAAAATTCATACTGACCATCAAATTTCTATTTGACTAACACATCAAAATTCATAAATTGAATTTCCACATAAGCTACACCATCAAAATTCTATTTGACTATATGTATATGCAACATTGTCAATTGCTCAATCAAAATTAAGTACATCACCAGCAAGAAGTTAAGCAAATTGAGAACCAAATTGAGAGGCATAGGGGAGAGGGAGGGAGGCACAGGGAGAGGGAGGGATGCATAGGGGAGAGGGAGGGGGCACAGGGGAGAGGGAGGGGGGCACGGGGGAGAGGGAGGGATCTCACGGAGGGGGGCGCTAGGCGGTGATGGCGAGCGCAGGCGGGGGCAGGATTGGGGAGGGGCACAGGGCGGGGGGGAGGGGGACAAGTGAGTGGGGACGGGGGAGAGGGCCTCTCACCGAATGGCGGCGGCGCAAGGTTGCGATGGTGGCGGCGTTGTCCTCCTCGTCCTCCTCCTCCGCGCGGCGTGGCGGTCCTCCTCCTCCTCGATCGGCGGCGGCGGCTCGGGCTCGGGCGTCCTGCTCGGCGGCGGCGGCGTGGCGGTCCTCCTCCTCCTCGGCGGCGCTAGGCGGTGGCGGTCCTCCTCCTCCTCGGCGCTAGGCGGTGGTTGCGAGAGCACAGTGGGCGCGCGCTAGGTTTTGGCTCGTCGGGGAAGAAACGGATGTTGTGAGGGGGAAGAAAGGTTCGAGTCGATTATTTAACCAAGTGTCTAAATTCTGTGGCGCACCCTCCATGTGCGCCACGGATTCGCATTCCGTGGCGCATCAACTCGACATGCGCCACATAATTCCTAACTCCGTGGCGCACCTAAAGGGGCGTGCGCCACGGAATTTAGACACTTAGCAAAACAAAATGGTTTACCGCCGTGTACCGACGGTTACTTAGCACTAGCCCGAGTGGTTAAGGTCAATGTTAGCCCATTAGTAGCCGGGTTCGAACCTTGGCTGCTACACAATTTTTCTTCTTTTTTTCATATTTTAGTTACATTTCAATAAATAACACAACATTATTTAGTAATTAGTAGAGTATTATAAATTACTTGTCTCATACAAACATGTACGTTCTTGTTTCTCTCACACACACATGTATGTACTTGTCTAACACACACTCACACACATGTGATAGACCAAAAAAGATCTTCTTCGTCCCGGCTCCGAGCTCTAGCTAGCGTCTCTTCGCAATCTTCTTGCCCTTTCGGTTGTTGGCGGTTGAATACTTTATACCGGCCATCTTGAGATTTCTTCGCGTGAACGGACAACCTTTAGAGGGTAGGGAGGTCTTCCTTCTTACTTTACTAGTAGTAGGCATGTCGAAGTGCTCGTCGAATTCCTCCTCCATCTTCGGGTCACCGTTCTTGTCCAAGTCTTCCTCGTTGGCGTCTCCTTGCATTCCTATGATGCTCCTCTTGCCCCTCCTCACGACAACACGGCTAGGCTTCGACGGATCGGTGATGAAGAAGCATTGGTCAACTTGGCTACCGAGTACCCATGGCTCATTTTTCGCGGATGCGTTCTTCGATTTTGCATCGGGTATAACCATGGTTGTGAAATATCGGCCTTCTTTTTCGACCTTCTTGGCCCATCTCACACGAAACATTGGCACCGTCTCCACAGTAATTGAGCTCCCATATCTCCTCGATCCTTCCAAAAAATCTTTCCTAGACATTAGTCTCGTCATCGGCGTATGACAGCATAGTTACTCCTGAGTTTTGATTTTCACTATTTCTGTCCTTTTCCTCGGTGTAGAATCTGTAACCGTTGATGTCGTACCCCGATAGGTCCTTACGTTATGCGCGGGTCCCTGTGATAAGGTGTATATGAGTTTTTCATCTTCGGTAGAAGGCGTATTTCTCTGTGCTTCAACCAGTTGAGTTTTCTTGAACCAACGCGTGAAGCTGGAGTTGTGCTTTTTGGTTACGTCTCCCATCTTCCTCGGCCGGCCCATATCGATGTAATTCTGCTCGACCATGCTTTTGTTCTCTTGCACGAAAGGTTCGGTCAGTTTTAAGTGTTGTAGCGTGACCCGGTGAGCCCTGTCAAAGTCGTCGCGTCGATTTTCAATGCCGACATGGATCGAGTGGTAGCCCTCGCGGTGACCGACTCCGGCCGAGCCTCCCGAGGTGCGTCCTGGGGGTAGACCAACATGGTCCTCGTCGTCCTCGGTGCTTAGATAATTCCGGCGTAAGGAGATGCACTCGTAGGTTAGAAACCCCTTGGCCATGCTTGCGTCCGGACGGGCCCTATTGCGAACGTATCCTTTCATGACACCGTTCCGCCTTTCGAAAGGCATCATGTTGTGGAGGAACGTTGGGCCGAGCCGCTTGATGTCTTCAACGACATGGAGAAGGAGATGGACGCATATATCACGGAATGCGGGCGGGAAGTAAATCTCGAGCTCACATAGTATCACCACGATCTCATCCCGTAGCATCTTGAGCTGCCTCACGCCGATCGACTTCCTGGTGATAACGTCAAAAAAGTTGCATAGGCCAAACAGCGTATCACGGACGTGCTCGTCCATTATGCCTCGGATTGCAACGGGAAGTATCTGCGTCATTAGCACGTGGCAATCGTGAGACTTAATCCCGGTGAACCTCTTCTTCGCTACGTCCAGATATGTGCTTATATTCCCCGAGTAACCGTGAGGAACTTTCACTCCTAGGAGGCACCTGAAAAACTGCTCGAGCTCCTCCGGACTCGTTGTGAAGCGAGCAGCGGGAAGCCGCACCGCGTTCTTCTTAGCCCTTTTACGGAGACGTTGAGTCCCTTCCGTCTGATCATCATCATCATCATCATCGTCATTATCGGGGGCTTGAAGATCTTTCCTGATGCCAAAATGTTTAAGATCGTATCTTGCTTTCGGTCCATCCTTGGACTTTTCTCGAGTTGCAAAGAGTGCCAAGCGGACTCTCGGTAACGTTCTTCGTAATGTGCATGACATCGAGGTCTGTGGGGCGTGTGGAGGACCTTCCGGTACTCCAAGTCGTGGAAAACGGACCTCGCTTTCCATACACCGAGCAGCGGCTCCGGCTTCGGTCGCTTCTTTCCGGCGCTGGGCACTCCTTCCAATTTTTCGAAGATCATCGATTTCTGCGCCGCTCCTCGGGCGTGGGGGTCCATCGGGCTCATCTTTACCATTGAACGGATCACCGCGTTTTCTCCACGGGTGATCCAAGCGAAGCCACCTTCGAGCACCTGGGTAGACGGTTTTCGAGGACCCGGGATCCCTTGGTAGTTGTAGATGCGGGGTATCGTCCATGCACTTCACACAGCCGTTGAATCCGTGGCCCACCTGGGCAGATACATATGCGTAACCAGGATAGTCCGTGACCGTCGTGATCAACGCGGCTCTCATATCGAAATAAGTTCTAGTGTAGGCGTCCCACGTACGGGGTGGCGTCTTCCACAACGTGTCTAACTCCTCTTTCGAGCAGCCCGAGATACAAATGCATGTCGACACCCGGTTGTTTCGGCCCATGAATGAGAATACTCGGGTGTATGTACCTTTGCTTGGTGCACAGCCACGGGGGTAGGTTGTAAGGCCATACAAACACGAGGCCAGGTGCTATGCGTGCTACTCGGTTGCCGAACGGATTGTGTCCATCGGTGCTCATACCCGACTCGATGTTCCTTGCGTCGCCCCGAACCTAGGGAAGGCGATGTCCAATGTTTGCCACTGTCCGGCGTCCGAAGGGTGTGTCGGCATATAGCCCATCTCCGGATCTTCTTCGGGCTTCTGCCTTTCCGCGTGCCATTGCATGAGCTTTGCTTCCTTACGGTCCACGAAATACCGCTGCAGACGGGGAGTGATAGGAAAGTACCATACAACCTTTCGAGGTACCTTCTTGTTCCCAACCTTGTACCGTCCGTGACCACACACCGGACATGTGGTTCTGTCCTTGTACTCGCACCTATAAATCACACAATCATTAATGCAGGCGTGGTATTTTTCGTGCGGTAGGTCAAGGGACACACGACTTTCTTGGCCTCCTCGGTACTACTTGGCAATGTGTTCCCCTCCGGGAGACGATCGTGCCAGAATTTTAAGTTCTTGCTGAAGTTGGAATCGGTCCACTTGTTCCGCATCTTCATCCGCAGGTAATCAAGCGTTACATGCAAGCGCGTATCCCGCGGACGACACCCGGGAAAGATCGGAGTCATCCCGTCTTTCTCCATTTGCGACAGCTTGGCTCTCTCTCTAGCCGCAACTCTATCGTTGCTCGTCTCCCGGAGGAGAAGATCTTGAACATGAGAGTCCCGCAAGGCCGAAATTAGCGGGGTCGCGCGGAATCTTCTTCTTCATCATGATGATGTTCTCCGCCGGCATCTTCTTCTTCATGATGATCTTCTCCGCCGACTTCTTCTTCATGATGATAGTCCCCGTCGGCATGATGATAGTCTTCTTCATGATGATAGTCATCTCGCTCGACATGGTCTTCATGCGCACCATTTGATGGGGCCGGCCGCGCTCGGTTGTCTTGCATGAAACCGCGCCTCGCCAGGTGCTCCTCCGGTTGTCCGGAATCGGGGTTGATCCGGCGCTCGAGTTTGCATGATCGACACGGACATCTTATCCGGCGCCTATTGTTCCGAATCATGTCCTCCTTCGCGTCTATCTTGTATCTAGAGATTCGAGCGGAACTCATCGAGAGGACCATGCTTGCCCGCAAATGGTATACATAGAACAGGAAATTAGAACCGCACCAAATGCACACACATGCATGGGCCGTACCTCTCCTCAAGGTATTACATGGAGCGGAAAAATTCGGCATGACCTCTCCTCAAAGTAGGACATATGGGTAGTGCAAAACTTGCCGAAACGGAAATGAATCAACATTTCGGCAAACATCCATGCACCACACCGGCACACACACAAGCGCTTCACCCGCAACAAGCATCCATACACACGACGGCCACACAAGATCTACAAGCATATGCATGTCTCCTCCAAGCATATGTATGTCTCCTCCAACTACTCACCTTCTAGATTCGATACCGAGACGAGACCGCGATCGATGACTTCGAGAGGAGGAGAGAGTATGGAGAGCCTTTTCCTCAACTCCAATTAAGTATCAACCAAAGTAAGTGCAATAAATACCCAAGCAAGTGAAAAGTAGAGTCAAAATGGTATGAGAGAGAAGGGGGACGAGCTAGATGGAGGAAGAAGAATGGCTTGTGTAGTGTGGTAGGTGGGAGGTTGGCTCACTTTTGTAGATGCGGTTCGCTAATTTTGTGGCGCACCGACCGCAGCGTGCGCCACGGAATACCTAATTTCCGTGGCGCACCGAGCGCGAGTGCGCCACGAATACCTTATTTACGTAGGCGCACACAATACGGTGCGGCACGGAATACCTTATTTTTGTGGCGCACTGTTGCCGTGCGCCACGAGAAGTAATTTACGTGGCGCACCGCGGTTTGTGCGCCATAGAAATTGTAAAACCAATGATTGGGGGTGATAGGGTGTGGGGTCCACCAAGTTTTTGTGGCGCACGGTTTAGTAGTGCGCCACAAAATTAAGCTATTTCTGTGGCGCACCGAGCTTTGTGCGCCACAAAATAAGTTTCTGTGGCGCACTCAAAACGGTGCACCACATAACTAAGCTTCGCCTATAAGGGTTTTCCTACTAGTGATACATGCACATTCTCCTCGTTCACTTGGAGATAATTCAGTCTCGTTCTATTATCCTTACACATCTCATATGTTCAGTTAGATATAATTCAGATAGAGACTAAGTGATTCCGTTTTTTGTTCTACGTGAAAAGTAGTTTTGTTTTTCTTTAAGCGAAAAGCACATTGGTGGTTGTATATATTTATTTAGGAGCGTTTTAGACATTTCACAGCTTAACACATCAAATAAGCTAAATTTTCAGAAGTCCAAAAAAAAGTAGTAACCAGCTACTAGGAGCTTCTTTTCACAACAGTTTCGGCTCACCGTTTGCTATAAGCTAGCTTATGCATAAGCGGTAGCCTAAAAAAAGTGGCCCATAGTCTGCCACCGCACAGATGCAACATCTGCACTGCACCCTCTTGTGAAAGCATTTATCAAGTTAGCAATAGTGGGAGGTTCATTGAGTCGTGATTGTTTGCAGGGAAAACAAAGACGAGAGAATATGGGCGATTCTTTTCTTTTGATCACCTGCTTGGGTTAGGGAGGGTGGACCATGCACTTCAAATCACAAAAAGGAACCACAGGCCGCCTACAAAAACAACAGGGAAACAGAAAAGATAAAAAGTGCCAGGATCAATGGCCACGACGGATTATTCCAGTGTGATTGCTGATACTTATTCCGCGTCCACGTCAGTAGGAGCCATGCTGATGTGGATCCATCAAGGCATTCGATCACTAACACACACATATCCACTCGTTCACTACTCCTGCAGTTTTACCTATATACAACCTCTGATCCGATTTAATCGACGCGAAACAGTACGTGCTAACAATGCCTAGGCTCCGCGGCATATATAAAAAAAAAGTAGTGCAGCAACAGCAGCTGCATAACCTAAGGCAAGATTCGATTGACAGAGTCGTGATTAGGCGTATCCGCGGTTCGTGGTTGCGTGAAGAAGATATCTGTCCGCACGGGAGGATACACTTCAGTGTCACGGCTGATCTCGCTAGGAGTATTAAACATGAGCGGCACGTACCACGTAGGTGACACGCACGTCGACTAGCCGTGGCAATGTTTGACGGATTAGCCGCTAAATTAAATTAAGATCAAGAGGTTTAGGGAAGGATCGAGATGGCACTGGACAGATACAGAGCTCTCTGGTGTTCTGATTGCGAGGAGGCTCTACCTTGAGCAAGTGCACGTGTGTCATCCGCTGTAGAAACACTAATGCCTACTGCTACAGTATTGCAGTTGAAACAAATTGGTTGGCCTGCTCCCTGCCGTGGCGTACATCATTTGTGTCGCCAACCAGAAGCAGTTCATCCGTGAACCAGAAAGTGATCTACGGAGCGGCTATCTATGTTCTACCGTGATTTTTTTTTTTTTTTGAAATCAGAATCCATTTTTCATTACTCCGGATAGGAAACGCGGGAGATGATTCAGCTCAGTGAACTTAAACAGGAGCAGAGAGCCAGATTGGAAAAAAAAAAGTTAGGATGACAAACCTGAACAATGATACTACTGGGTGAAACATGGAATTATTAGAACCCAAGAAGCAGAGTTCCAGAGCAGAAACACCTCAGGATGACGAAAGCTGAACAATGAATGCTCCATGAAACATGGAATTACTTCCATGCGTTTTTTAGTCTCTTATTTTGTCACATACTCTGTACAGATTTTATTGTTCCTCTTACCACTACTGCTGCGCCCTAAACTAGAAAATGAGAAACGAGATCACATGGCATTTACAATGGCACGGGGAAAACTGCAAAACGAAACTAGAAAAAGACGGCTACCATTTTTTTTTCCTTTTTCTTCATTCCGATGATCTCTTCGTCCTCTTGCTACTCCACGAGCGCGGCGAAGCAGCTCTCGGTGCGCGCGAGCGAGCCGCCGGCGCCGACGATGGCTCCGGGCCCGGCGACCACGGCAGCGGCGTTGGAGCCGACGGGGCCGTTGCGGTCGCGCCTGGGGCTGCTGGGCGTGGACCGCACCATCCTGGGCGGGGACGGCGAGCCGAGCCTGCGGCGCAGGAGGAGGCGCAGCGCGGCGATGAGCTCGTCGTCTCCGGGCGTGGGCGAGGGCGGCGCGGACGCGCGGCCCTGGCCGCAGACGCGGGCGTGGCGGTCGAGCGCGTCGGCGGGGGAGAGCGGCGCCGCGGGCGAGGCCCGGCCGATCTCCTCGGCGACGGCGTCCCCGCAGAGGCCGCAGATCCAGCGGCCGCCGTAGCGCGCGCGCACGCCGGCGATGTACGGCGCCGTGCACTCCTCCGTGAAGCCGCAGCACTCGCACGCCACCTCTTGCTCCTCCTCGTCCTCCGCCGGGCGTGGGCCTGTGGCCGGCTCCATGGCTAGCTCCGGCGAGGCGTGGTGGTCCTCCGCGCCGGCCGGTGGCTTCCTCTGCTGGCCTGCTGCGGCGAGAAGAGCTACGTACGAAACGAAAACTTGCTTGGCTTGCCTTACTGTGCGCGGTACTCGCGTCGTCTGGGCTTTGGCCTTTATGGATCGAGCGCAGACGTCAGGCGGGTGTGAATTATTGAGCGGGGCCCACTGGTAAGCGTGTGTGGGTGCCACGTGGTACGGTTGCACTGGTTACCGGCGTGGGGTCCACGGCTGCCAGCTGTCGCCAAGTGGAGGCGGCGGGTCCCGTCGCGTGGTTGCTTTGCCTGCGGTTGGGTGGCGTCCTGTTGTTTGAGGCAGCAAACTTGCGACGGCCGTTTCGTACAACGGCCTTTGCTTGGTCCAGCGAGCGAATCACGGAAAATGTTTCCCCATCTCGTGGATGATGAAATATGAGTACTCTACTAGGAGTATAATCATGCCGTGGATGACCAAAATACGGCACTCGTGCGTACAAGTTCTTGCTTATCAATTGCGCTTCCTACGTGCGCAGTCGAGCCTCATAGGGTGGCTGAACTCGTGTAGTACGAGTGATTTTGCTGTGTCAACGATGCGTACGTCCACACCACGCGTCTTGGTCCGGCTCACTGCTCGTCGAAACGGACGGACGCGTTAACAATTCTCTCGTGGAACATGGAGCCCATTTTCTTACTCCAATTCGAGTACTAAGATCGAGGAAGAAGCTCGATCGCCCATTTACAAATGCGAAAGAAACAATCTTGGACAGTGATAGTTGCGGTTGTCTTTATCTTGCGGGTGCAGCTGGCCGCTCCAATTCGAGCACACGCCAGCCAGCCAGCGGTTACTTGCAAGGAAGAAGCTTGGCGGCGGCATTCCTTGTTCACACCCCGTCCGTTGACTTGGATCATCTTAATAACTTGTCAAGAGAGTACGTAGCTTGGTTTCGTGCACTCGTGCCACCACAGTATTCCGCAACATACGCGCAGCTGGTAATGAACAAGGAGCCTATCCATACACAGTGTTTCCCGCACGTATATATATGAGCAACAACACGTTGGTAACGACGTCCATGGAGTGATCGACCATCCATCTCCGGCCGCGCACGTGTTGGCTCGGGCAGCTCACGCTCCGCCCATATCTAAATAACACGGGCTTGCGTGCGTGGGAACGGATTTTTTTTTTGGTTATTTATTTGCGCTTGCCGTGTGAGAGGATGGCGACGGGCAGCGCGGCTGGGCGGCGCTCGTGTGTCGCGCGCGGCCGACCGACCACGACCAGGTTTTTTTTTTTTTGTTTTGAGAGAAACCGACCACGATTCAGGTGTGCCGGGTAACCCGGGGATCGGATCGGATCGGGTCGACGCGTGCGCCCGAGAGGCTACGGGCTACGGCGGGCGGAGCAGGCTGTGCGGTGCAGCCTTGTAGCGATCGCGAGTCCGTTAGTTAAATTATGATGCTACAGGCCCGCGCCCGACGTGGCAATCCCTATTTCCCGCTCATAGCGGGAGCGATTCGCTCCCGCCTGAAGCGACGGACAGGGTGGGCCGGCCCATTAGCGCGTAGCCTGTACGGGTTTTTCCTCTGGTTTCCTTTTATTTTGGGTTTTCTCAGGTTTTTCTGTTTCTTGTTTGTTTTTTCGGTTTTTGCTAGTTTTGGTGATTTCGAAATTTGTTCAGAATTTTTTTGTTCAGATTTAAAAAATGTTCAAATTCGTAATTTGTTCAAATTTAAAATTTGTTCAAATTTGAAATTTGTTCAAATCTGAAATTTGCTCAAATCTGTTTCTTCTTTGTTTTTTTTTCGGTTTTGCTGATTTCGAATTTTGTTCAGATTTTTTTGTTCTGATTTAAAAAATGTTTAAATTCAAAATTTGTTCAAATTTGAAATTCGTTCAAATCTGAAATTTATTCAAATCTGGAATTTGTTTGATTTTAAAATTCTTTGTTTACAAATTGTTCCGTTTTTAATTTGTTCCATTTTGAATTTTGTTCCGTTAAGGATTTTGTTCGGATTTGAAATCTAAACTGAATGGAAGAAAAGAAAGAAAAAGCAGTACGTTTATTGGGCCACGCTTGGAGCGGCCCAAGAGAAAGAACCTTAAGCGAAGCAAACCTTCGCTCCCGCTAAATGCGGTGGATAGGCGCTCCCGCCCGACGTGGGGCGCGCGAGTCCTATTCCGCTCGGATCCTCCATCATGTTGGGCCAGCCCAGGTAACAATTTGGTCTCCGGTTGTTTTCTCTTTCTATTTTTTCCCTTTTTAGTTTCTATTTATTTATTGAAAAATTATCAAAATTAAAACAAGTTTTTGAGCCAAAAAGTTTGTTTCTCAAAAAATTAAAATTATGCCGCAAAAATACTGCGAAATTGGGTCGATCGTTTTTTGTGTCTTAAACTTTTGCTCCAATGCTAATTATTGGTGATTGTTGCTATGCTAATTAACTGTTGATTATTGATACACCCCTTTGACCCTTCGTTTGGCCAACGGAAGCCGTCCGCGTGGGCTAATGGCAAGACCCAGCGGTGAACCACAAGGTCCAATTCGTCCATTTGACCCCCATTTCCAGCCCAAAATGGGCGGAATTTGCGGTGTCCGCGGACAACGTGCGCGTTCGTGCATTTCTTCCCTTGGTCGCGAGCTCACATGTCGGTGACCGAGGGAGAGAAACCGACGCGGGTTCACGTGGTCCACCCACCATCTGGTCCTTCTTAAATGGGGTTGCGTTCCCATCAACTTCTTCACTCCCATCCCACTAGCACTTGTGGAAACTTCCACAAACCCTTGCACACGCGCGCAAAACCTTAACCTCCACCAAAATAATGGCGATGGGCAATCGCTAGTTCCGCCTTGGCCGCAACCACCACTAGGTGGGCTCGTCCTCTAGTGGTGGCGGCCTTTCTTCCGCGTGCCGCCAACCCTGGAAGTGCATGGAGCCCCCATATGTGTTTTTGATAATTAATGATAATCCCTATGAACTAATGGTTGCATTGAGTTATACTTTTAGTATTTCTCCATAGGCAATGCTTGAACTATATGTTGGCTTCAAGGTTGCAATAAGGAGAAATGAGGTGCAAGTTCAAGATGAGACAACTCGAATTGATCATATGCTTGAAGCTTGCTTGCTATTCATATGGTGTTCATGGATATATGAAGATGCACCGAAGAAGAAGCTCACCCATAATGGAGTGTGGGGGAGCAATCCGCAAGACTTCATCAAGCAAGCATAATCAAGAAAGACGTTCCATCTTGTTAACGTCAAGATCATCATCATCGAGCTCAAGTGGAATGCTCAAGCTTAATGTTTGATCTCGATAGGGTTTCTTCTTACCGGTCTCGTGGTTCAGTTGGGAGACTAGTTTTTAGGCTAGGTGTCGTACTATCAAGGAGCTCTCGAGTGAGTAACTCGATCGTATCATTTGGAGTGCGGTCAAACATTTGCGTACTTGCATCATATTTCTTGGTTGTTATTTTGCATCTTATCCATGTGGTGTTTTAGAGTTTGTGTTTATTTCCATGACAAGCTCCAATTCATCATAAACAGATTTGGCATGTATCACTAGTTGAGTTTTCGAGTTCGGTGATTTTCTCGGTTTTTGTATTGACGGGTTGCACCTCTAAAAATAATAGAATATCATCTCCCACTTGTTTCCATATTTTTTTTTTGTCCTATTTCTAACAAAATTGGTTTCGTGTCGATCAGAGTTTCCAATCTCTAGATTTTGCGGTTTTAAGTTTGCCTTTGTTTTGAAAAGAAAAAGAGGTTGGTACCGGCTGGTGCCACCGCACCTGGTACCGCTTGTGGTACTGGAGATGCTCCCTAACACGCAGAACCACCCTGCTCTCACGTGGCCGAAGACCGGTACCAGTACCGGTGGTACCGGCCAGCCCAATCCGGTGGTACCGATCCATGTTGGCCGGTGGTACCGGGCTGCTCCCGCGGTAGCGGCCTGCTCAGCCGCATCAGTAGCGGGCCACCTTGAACGGTTCTACCATCGGCCCATCTGCCAGCCTGCTCACTGCCTCTAGGTTGCCCCCACACAGCACACGCTCGCTGCACGCGTGATACATCTCCGACGTATTGATAATTTCTTATGTTCCATGCCACATTATTGATGATATCTACATGTTTTATGCATACTTTATGTCATTATTATGCGTTTTCCGGAACTAACCTATTGACGAGATGCCGAAGGGCCAGTTCCTGTTTTTTGCTGTTTTTGGTTCCAGAAATCCTAGTAAGGAAATATTCTCGGAATCAGACGAAATCAATGCCCAGCATCCTATTTTTGGACGAAGCTTCCAGAACACCCGAGAGCCGCCGAGGAGGGCCCCGTGGGCCCCGGACGACAGGTGGCGCGGCCCGAGCCTTGGCCGCGCCCCCTAGTGTGTCGTGGCCTCGTCGACCCTCCGACTCCGCCTCTTCGCCTATATAAAGGTCCCCGACCTAAAAACCTCGACACGTTCGACGAAACCGAGAGAAAACCTTCTAGAGCCGCCGCCATCGCGAAGCCAAGATGCGGGGGACGAGAGTCTCTGTTCCGGCACGCCGCCGGGACGGGGAAGTGCCCCCGGAAGGCTTCTCCATCAACACCACCGGCATCTTCATCAACGTTGATGTCTCCCATGAGGAGGGAATAGTTCTCCATCGAGGCTCGGGGCTGTACCGGTAGCTATGTGGTTAATCTCTCTCCTATGTGCTTCAATACAATAATCTCATGAGCTGCCTTACATGATTGAGATTCATATGATGATGCTTGTAATCTAGATGTCATTATGCTAGTCAAGTGGATTTTACTTATGTGATCTCCGGAGACTCCTTGTCCCACGTGTGTAAAGGTGACGAGTGTGTGCACCGTGTGGGTCTCTTAGGCTATATTTCACGGAATACTTATTCACCGTTATGAATGGCATAGTGAAGTGCTTATTTATATCTCTTTATGATTGCAATGTGTTTTGTATCACAATTTATCTGTGTGCTACTCTAGTGATGTTATTAAAGTAGTTTATTCCTCCCGCACGGTGTAATGGTGACAAGTGTGTGCATCGTGTAGTACTTGGCGTAGGCTATGATTGTGATCTCTTGTAGATTATGAAGTTAACTATTGCTATGATAGTATTGATGTGATCTATTCCTCGTTTCGTAGTGTGAAGGTGACGAGTGTGCATGCTATGTTAGTACTTGGTTTGGTTATGTTGATCTCGTTATGCACTCTAAGGTTATTTAAATATGAACATTGAATATTGTGGAGCTTGTTAACTCCGGCATTGAGGGTTCGTGTAATCCTACACGATTAGTGCTGTTCATCATCCAACAAGAGGGTGTAGAGTCTAGCATCTATCTATTTATTCTGTTATGTGATCAATGTTGAGAGTGTCCACTAGTGAAAGTATGATCCCTAGGCCTTGTTCCTAAATATCGCTATCGCTGCTTGTTTACTCGTTTTAGTGCATCTTTACTTCCTGCAATATTAATACCATCAACCGCACGCCAGACAAGCACTTTTCCGGTGCCATTGCTACTCGCTCATACTTATTCATACCACCCGTATTTCACTATCTCTTCGCCGAACTAGTGCACCTATTAGGTGTGTTGGGGACACAAGAGACTTCTTGCTTTGTGGTTGCGAGGGTTGCATGAGAGGGATATCTTTGACCTCTTCCTCCCCGAGTTCGATAAACCTTGGGTGATCCACTTAAGGGAAACTTGCTGTTGTTCTACAAACCTCTCGCTCTTGGAGGCCCAACACCGTCTACAAGAATAGAAGCACCCGTAGACATCAAGCTATTTTCTCGGCGCTCGTTGCCGGGAGGAAAGGTAAAAGGCACTCATACTCCGGTCCTGGGTAAAGTACTTTTCTCGTTGCCGTTGTGTATGTGCTTGAAGCTATTTCCTTTAGATCCCGCAATTGCATCTTTTTGTTTCTTGTTTACACTAGTTTGGCATAATGGACAACAATGAGCTTCTTATTCTATTTCCCGATTTAAGACATGGATGGTTTGATGCGAAAATTAAAAAACCTATGGAACATATTAGTATGAACGCTTTGAACACCATTGTTGCTAATGATATGGAAAATTCTAAGCTTGGGGAAGCTGGCTTTGATGAGCATGATATTTTTAGTCCCCCAAGCATTGAGGAGAAAATTTACTTTGACGATACTTTGCCTCCTATTTATGATGATTATAATGATATTGGTCTTTTAGTACCGCCTGTTATGGAGGATAAATTTGATTATGATTACAATATGCCTCCTATATTTGATGATGAGAATAATAATGATAGCTACTTTGTTGAATTTGCTCCCACTACAACTAATAAAATTGATTATGCTTATGTGGAGAGTAATAATTTTATGCATGAGACTCATGATAAGAATGCTTTATGTGATAGTTATATTGTTGAGTTTGCTCATGATGCCACTGAAAGTTATTATGAGAGAGGAAAATATGGTTGTAGCAATTTTCATGTTACTAAAACACCTCTCTATGTGCTGAAATTTTTGAAGCTACACTTGTTCTATCTTCCTATGCTTGTTACTTTGCTCTTCATGAACTTGTTTATTTACAAGATTCCTTTTCATAGGAAGCATGTTAGACTTAAATTTGTTTTGAATTTGCCTCTTGATGCTCTCTTTTTCTTCAACTACTATTTCTTGCGAGTGCATCATTAAAACTGCTGAGCCCATCTTAATGGCTATAAAGAAAGAACTTCTTGGGAGATAACCCATGTGTTTATTTTGTTACAGTACTTTTATTTTGTATTTGTGTCTTGGAAGTTGTTACTACTGTAGCAACCTCTCCTTATCTTAATTTTGTTGCATTGTTGTGCCAAGTAAAGTCTTTGATAGTAAGGTTCATACTAGATTTGATTTATCGCGAGTAAACGTATTTCTTGTCGTCACGAATCCGGGCCTAATTCTCTCGTAGGTAACTCAGAAAAATCTGCCAATTTACGTGCGTGATCCTCAGATATGTACACAACTTTCATTCAATTTGGGCATTTTAATCTGAGCAAGTCCGGTGCCACTTTAAAATTCGTCTTTACTGATCGTTCGTTTTGACAGATTCTGCCTTTTATTTCGCATTGCCTCTTTCGCCGTGTTGGATGGATTTCTTTGTTCCATTACCTTCCAGTAGCTTTGGGCAATGTCCGGAAGTGTTAAGAATGATTGTGTCACCTCTGAACATGTGAATTTTTGATTATGCACTAACCCTCTAATGAGTTTGTTTCGAGTTTGGTGTGGAGGAAGTTTTCAATGGTCAAGAGAGGAGGATGATATACTATGATCAAGAAGAGTGAAGAGTCTAAGCTTGGGGATGCCCCCATGGTTCATCCCTGCATATTTCAAGAAGACTCAAGCATCTAAGCTTGGGGATTCCCAAGGCATCCCCTTCTTCATCGACAAATTTATCAGGTTCCTCCCTTGAAACTATATTTTTATTCAGTCACATCTTATGTACTTTACTTGGAGCGTCTGTTTGTTTTTGTTTTTGTTTTTGTTTGAATAAATGCTTGTGTGGGAGAGAGACACGCTCCGCTGGTTCATATGAACACATGTGTTCTTAGCTTTTAATGTTCATGGCGAAGGTTGAAACTGCTTCGTTAATTGTTATATGGTTGGAAACGGAAAATGCTACATGTAGTAATTGGTAAAATGTCTTGGATAATGTGATACTTGGCAATTGTTGTGCTCATGTTTAAGCTCTTGCATCATATACTTTGCACCCATTAATGAAGAAATACATAGAGCTTGCTAAAATTTGGTTTGCATAATTGGTCTCTCTAAAGTCTAGATAATTTCTAGTATTGAGTTTGAACAACAAGGAAGACGGTGTAGAGTCTTATAATGTTTACAATATGTCTTTTATGTGAGTTTTGCTGCACCGGTTCATCCTTGTGTTTGTTTCAAATAACCTTGCTAGCCTAAACCTTGTATCGAGAGGGAATACTTCTCATGCATCCAAAATCCTTGAGCCAACCACTATGCCATTTGTGTTCACCATACTTACCTACTACATGGTATTTCTCCGCCATTCCAAAGTAAATTGCTTGAGTGCTACCTTTAAAATTTCTATCCTTTACCTTTGCAATATATAGCTCATGGGACAAATAGCTTAAAAACTATTGTGGTATTGAATATGTACTTATGCACTTTATCTCTTATTAAGTTGTTTGTTGTGCGATAACCATGTTCCCGGGGACGCCATCAACTACTCTTTGTTGAATATCATGTGAGTTGCTATGCATGTCCGTCTTGTCTGAAGTAAGGGAGATTTACCACTCATTTAATGGTTAGAGCATGCATATTGTTAGAGAAGAACATTGGGCCGCTAACTAAAGCCATGAATCATGGTGGAAGTTTCAGTTTTGGACATATATCCTCAATCTCATATGAGAACATTAATTGTTGCTACATGCTTATGCATTAAAGAGGAGTCCATTATCCGTTGTCTATGTTGTCCCGGTATGGATGTCTAAGTTGAGAATAATCAAAAGCAAGAAATCCAATGCGAACTTTCTCCTTAGACCTTTGTACAGAGCGGCATAGAGGTACCCCTTTGTGACACTTGGTTAAAGCATGTGTATTGCGATGATAATCCCGGTAATCCAAGCTAATTAGGACAAGGTGCGGGCACTATTAGTATACTATGCATGAGGCTTGCAACTTGTAAGATATAATTTACATGATACATGTGCTTTATTACTACCGTTGACAAAATTGTTTCATGTTTTCAAAACCAAAGCTCTAGCACAAATATAGCAATCGATGCTTTCCTCTGTGAAGGACCTTTCTTTTACTTTTATGTTGAGTCAGTTCACCTATTTCTCTCCACCTCAAGAAGCAAACACTTGTGTGAACTGTGCATTAATTCCTACATACTTGCATATTGCACTTGTTATATTACTTTGCATTGACAATATCCATGAGATATACATGTTATAAGTTGAAAGCAACCGCTGAAACTTAATCTTCTTTTGTGTTGCTTCAATACCTTTACTTTGATTTATTGCTTTATGAGTTAACTCTTATGCAAGACTTATTGATGCTTGTCTTGAAGTACTATTCATGAAAAGTCTTTGCTTTATGATTCATTTGTTTACTCATGTCATTACCATTGTTTTGATCGCTGCATTCATTACATATGCTTACAATAGTATGATCAAGGTTATGATGGCCTCGTCACTCCAAAAATTATCTTTGTTATCGTTTACACTCGCTCGGGACGAGCAGAACTAAGCTTGGGGATGCCGATACGTCTCCGACGTATTGATAATTTCTTATGTTCCATGCCACATTATTGATGATATCTACATGTTTTATGCATACTTTATGTCATTATTATGCGTTTTCCGGAACTAACCTATTGACGAGATGCCGAAGGGTCAGTTCCTGTTTTCTGCTGTTTTTGGTTCCGAAATCCTAGTAAGGAAATATTCTCGAATCGGACGAAATCAATGCCCAGACATCCTATTTTTGGACGAAGCTTCCGGAACACCCGAGAGCCACCGAGAGGAGGGCCCTGTGGGCCCCGGACGACAGGTGGCGCGGCCCGAGCCTTGGTCGCGCCCCTAGTGTGTCGTGGCCTCGTCGACCCTCCGACTCCGCCTCTTCGCCTATATAAAGGTCCCCGACCTAAAAACCTCGACACGTTCGACGAAACCGGAGAAAACCTTCCGCAGCCGCCGCCATCGCGAAGCCAAGATCCGGGGGACAGGAGTCTCCGTTCCGGCACGCCGCCGGGACGGGGAAGTGCCCCCGGAAGGCTTCTCCATCAACACCACCGCCATCTTCATCAACGCCGCTCGTCTCCCATGAGGAGGAGTAGTTCTCCATCGAGGCTCGGGGCTGTACCGGTAGCTATGTGGTTAATCTCTCTCCTATGTGCTTCAATACAATAATCTCATGAGCTGCCTTACATGATTGAGATTCATATGATGATGCTTGTAATCTAGATGTCATTATGCTAGTCAAGTGGATTTTACTTATGTGATCTCCGGAGACTCCTTGTCCCACGTGTGTAAAGGTGACAGTGTGTGCACCGTGTGGGTCTCTTAGGCTATATTTCACGAATACTTACTCACCGTTATGAATGGCATAGTGAAGTGCTTATTTATATCTCTTTATGATTGCAATGTGTTTTGTATCACAATTTATCCGTGTGCTACTCTAGTGATGTTATTAAAGTAGTTTATTCCTCCCGTACGGTGTAATGGTGACAAGTGTGTGCATCGTGTAGTACTTGGCGTAGGCTATGATTGTGATCTCTTGTAGATTATGAAGTTAACTATTGCTATGATAGTATTGATGTGATCTATTCCTCCTTTCGTAGTGTGAAGGTGACAAGTGTGCATGCTATGTTAGTACTTGGTTTGGTTATGTTGATCTCGTTGTGCACTCTAAGGTTATTTAAATATGAACATTGAATATTGTGGAGCTTGTTAACTCCGGCATTGAGGGTTCGTGTAATCCTGCACGCTTAGTGGTGTTCATCATCCAACAAGAGGGTGTAGAGTCTAGCATCTATCTATTTATTCTGTTATGTGATCAATGTTGAGAGTGTCCACTAGTGAAAGTATGATCCCTAGGTCTTGTTCCTAAATACTGCTATCGCTGCTTGTTTACTGTTTTACTGCATCTTTACTTCCTGCAATATTAATACCATCAACTGCATGCCAGCAAGCACTTTTCTGGTGTCATTCACTATCTCTTCGCCGAACTAGTGCACCTATTAGGTGTGTTGGGGACACAAGAGACTTCTTGCTTTGTGGTTGCAGGGTTGCATGAGAGGGATATCTTTGACCTCTTCCTCCCTGAGTTCGATAAACCTTGGGTGATCCACTTAAGGGAAACTTGCTGCTGTTCTACAAACCTCTGCTCTTGGAGGCCCAACACTGTCTACAAGAATAGAAGCACCCGTAGACATCAACGCGCGCGTTGACCCGCTCCCGCTGGCGTGCGCTTCGCCCGTGCCGTGCCACCTCATTCCCGTTCGCTCCGCCTTGTTGTGTGGGATGGGGGTAGTACCGCGCGTCCTTGGCTGGTACTACCGACCCAAGCTAGCCAGCCCCAATGGGCAGAAAGACTAGGCTCCTTTTAAGGCATCTCTCTCTTTTGCACTGCTTCTTCTTCTCTCTCTCTCTCTTAAGCTCCTCCACCATTGTTGTTGACTTTTGAGCATGATATTTCTCTCCACATCCAATGATTCTTTAATATGTTTGAGATAAAGTTTGAGGAGATCTAGATGCACACTTTGACCAAACCAAATCTTATCTTTGTGAGTAATTCTTTGAGATCTAGATCTTGGAGAATTTGGTGTTCTCCTATTTGTTCTTCTTCTCCTATTCTTCCAATAGCTTTTGTAGCTTTGTTTCTCTTGGGTCTTTGGACCCTAGATGGCTTAGTGGTCTTTGTGTTGTTTTGGGGGTCTCCAATTAAGTTGTGGAGATTCATCAAGTGCAAGGCCTTTGTGGCGGAATATTCGGAGCCTCCAATTAAGTTGTGAAGACAGCCCCAGGCTTTGAGTGGGTTCGGTGACCACCCTCAAGGTCTCATAGTGGATTGATGACTCCCCTTTTGGTGGGAAGGCTTGAGGAGAATAGGGTGAGGCATTCGTGGCGTTTGGAGTGCTTTGGCCTCTACACCGCTCCAATTGAGAGTAGCACTCACAAGAGTGTGAGCTTTCGGATACATCGCCATCTGCGCGTCACCTCGGTTATTCCTATACCCGAGCTTTTTTACTTATGCACTTTACTTTGTGATAGCCTTCATGCTTGAAGTTATATATCTTGCTATCACATAGTTGCTTGTCTTACTTAGCATAAGTTTTTCGTGCACATAGGTGATCCCTAGTTGCTTGACAAAATAAACACTAGTTTTATTCCACATTTATTAAGCCTTATTCGCAAAAGTTTTTAAACGCCTATTCACCCTCCTCTAGGCGGCATTCGTGTCCTTTCGAGCCCGGCCACCATGACCACCTCCCACTCCATGTAGGTCGAGGTCGTGCACCAGTTGGCGGAGCTTGGCCAGCCGCCATCGTGGCCAGATGCCTACCTCCCACGGGTGGCATCTAAAACTACTATACATGCATAGCCGGTCACCCTAATTTACGGCCTAGCTTAACATCGAGATATCCTACGGTGCCGGGCATTTCTCCCGCCAGTTCTACAACGTTGAGCATGGCCCAACACACCCCTTAAACTTCCTCACCGAGTTGCTTATTTATGTTACACAAAATTTCCAATTTTCCATTGAAATAGTTGTAAAAAATATTGCCATTCAAATAAGAAAATTTCCTGGAAACGAGACATTTTATATATATATATATATATATATTATCAAAAGAGGAAAAGTCTCCTACTCCACCGGGGACAACACCCTGCACATCCTCCATGCTAGCCACGCGCTAGATGTCCCTGGGGGAAGGAAGAGGGAAAACCCCACATCCTACCCTAATTTCCTATCATCTACTGCTCATGTCTACTCTATTTTCTCCCGTCCCATATGTGGTCTTCTTCTACCTCTATCTCTCTCACACGAACTCATAAGGCCTCATCTTTCTCTCTCTACACACATCCACCCTCCTCCCATGCTCGATGTCGGCATTTTTCCTCTGCTATCCATGCGCATTTAGTCACTCCTATCTCGCCAGTTGTGGCGCCCTATTGCTTCTCAGTATCTCATATCTCCATCTCTCCGACAACCACGATTATAGCGACGGGGTGCAAGGGGTGACCAGTGTGGATACGAGCACAGGCCAAATGATGTTGCAAGTGACGATGTCGCATTTTCTGCGGGAACGTCAATGGTCGGCTATGCTAAAAGGTGTGGCAACGCTGCGTCGAACTGGCGGTGGGATGTTGCAGTTGGTGGTCCATGGTGCCACTAGCGGTGATCAATAATGTTGCAAGCGGTGTGCGGCGGACGGCGATGTTACCGGAAGTGGGCGGCGGTGCTACCAACCAAAACTGAGGTTCTTCAAGTGAAGGGTGGCGATGCTACCACCTTCCTTGGATTGCACACCATCATCTGCTAGCTAGTCTTTGTGCGCTGAGGTTGATTCGTCGGCCTCTTATTGTTGTTATAATTTATCATAAATCTATTGATACTAATCTGATGGCATAAATACTGATAATATTTTGTACAACCACTACAAAACTTACAAAAGATTAACTTTTGAAGAAAGTTGTTAGTACAGTCTTTCGGGGAGGAGAGTGAGTGTACAATCCATGACATAAGGCTATCTTATCGATCAACCGTCCTAAAGCAACTCCAGCAGATTCCTAATATCTTGAAACCGGAAAGCTTGGATCCATTTACCCGAAAAGTGTTATCTGATAAGAAAAAGATATTCTAAAGCAGATAATGGATATTAATAAGGATTGAGCGAAGCATTTTGATCTGCGATTTCAACAAGTCCACCATCATCTCTCATTGCACGACACATTCAACCTTCATCTTTACAAAAACGAAAAATGATTCGAGTTTGTTAGATAGATTCAGACCCTAATCCTAACCCTAATAGTGTCCTAGAACTTGTCGTCGGAGCATCCTTATGCAAGGCCGCGTCGGTAGAATTCTTGCCCCCCTCCACCGCATTCTAGGAAGACGTCCTCCGCTGAACGTTATCGGAAGATCTTCAGAAGCATCACCTCTTCAACAGATCCCAACCGCGGTCGTGACATGCCACCGGGTTGCTCTGAGGGTGCCGCGGGCATGCGCCTATCGTGAACGCCATGACTCGATCAACGGGTCATCCAGGCACGGGAGCCCCCTACCTCCGCATCGTCCTCTACCCCCTCTCGGTAGCGGGCACGCACCTCCTTGCGCGCTTTATGGATGCGTGGGAAGCCTTCCCAAACCGGGGATGTGACATTCCAACGTGACACGGCTCCGTGAGCACCGTCAGACGGAGGGCTACGAAACAACCAAAACATTATACTGTACACATATTGTGGGATCCTATTCCTGCCCATGTTGTTCAAAAAAAAAAAAAATCCTCCCCATGTCTCCGCTGTGGTCGATTTATTCTACCCGTATCGCTTTAGCCGGTTGACCGTTGAGTGCAGAATGTGTGGATAGTTGGTGACATGCCATGCCATGCAGACGCGGAGCTGCCTGGACCACGCCTTCGTCGCCATCGTAACCTGCTGAAAGCGGTCCATCTCACGTCTCAAAGATGCATGCAACCCATAAGGCCATAACTCCGTCTGCACACCACAAAATTACGGAGTAAGAACGAGTTTGTCGCTCACAAAATTCAATCGCGATATGCCTTTAGGGCTCCGCTTTTCCCGCTCCTAGGGTTTGGCGATCGCCTGGCGACGGCCGAAACCTAGCGCCGGAATCCATCTCTGAGACTGCGTCCGTGGACGTGACCTCTCTCCCTGGCCTCTCCCTGTTCCCGGGTGCCCCAGTAAGCCTCTCCGGTGATCTGCGCGGATTCGGGGTGATCAAGGGGTCCTCCTGGAGTACCGCCCACCCTTGGTCTGCGTAGGATCTGCTGAGGCTGACGATGACGGGCCCGGCGGCGGTGAATGGGGATGGCGATACGGTGGGGGCGGCTTCCTCTGTGGAGGCTGGTGATCCCTCGAGGAGCGGGGCCTCTGCCCCCCCAGCAATGGCGGCGGCGACCGGATCTGAAGAACTTGTCTCAGATATGATGGGGCGCCTGCGTCTGACTCCTGCGGAGGCTGAAGCTGTTGTGCTTGATGATGGCATTGACGAGATCGCTGTCCACTCTAAGTGGGCGCTCGTCGGAAAAGTGCTGTCCCCCTCTACTCTTCATATCAGCACAATCTCTTCGGCGCTGCGGCCCGCGTGGGGTAATCCACGAGGGTTACTGATGAATCCTGCTGGAGCGAACGTTTTTGTGGCGGAATTCCGTACCAAGGCGGACATGGACCGCGTGCTGGATGGCCCCCCTTGGGTTGTAGGTAAGCGTGCGGTTCTTCTGCAGGGTTTTGACATCGATCTGAAGCCACGAGACATGATCTTTAATAAGTTGCGGCTGTGGGTCAGAATCTGTAATCTCCCCTTTGGCTATATGCATAAGAAGTGGGGGATAGCAATTGCTAGCGCGTTCTGTAGCAAGGGCTCTGTCCCAGAAGTGGACGCCGATGCAGATGGAAGATGCTGGGGCAATTTCATGCGTGTCCGGATTGAGGTAGACATCGACAAACCGCTACGGCGAGGTGTTACTGTCTTCTCTCAACGTCGTAATGCGACGGAGTGGTTCGACCTCCAGTACGAGGACCTGCCACAATATTGTTTCTCCTGTGGTATTCTTGGCCACTCCTCCACGGAATGTAAAGACCCTGGGGATAGAGATGCTGAGGGGAAACATCCTTATTCTGCTGACAGACTGTGTGCTTATGATGAGAAGAAGAACAAGAATCAAGGGGCTAAGTCTTCAAGCGGATCTGTTTCTGCGGGGCAAGGCCGATCTGCCACTCTGATGCGTGAGAGATCTAGCCAGTCACGCGATACAAGCGGAGCAGCGAGTAAGCAGCAACAACCTGAAGATTTTGCTGAGGTGTCATCACCCTCAAAGAGCAAAAAACCTCGAGCTCGCGCAACACAGACAAAGAATGATAAGAGTCAAGGAAAAAGTAAAGGTAAAGACCCAACACAGGAAGGGAAGGTGCTCACGGGGCAGAAGCGGAAACAGCAAGCTTATCGTCCGAAGGCCCCGCTCTTGCTGACGGCCGAAGTGGTAAACCCGCTGGCTGTTGTGGTCCATCAACCTGGAGCTGCTCCGGTGGCTGGTGAGGAGCACACCATTGACAACGTGAGCAATGATTCCAATAAGAAGAGGAAGAACGATAACAGTGGATCGGCGGATCAGGCGGGAGCTGTTGAGCAGCCCCGCCGCACGCAATGAGGATCCTATGCTGGAACTGTCGCGGACTCGGGTCGGACGCGACAGTTGGCGAGCTTCGCTGGCTTCTGCGAGCTCATCGACCTACCCTCCTTTTTCTGTCTGAGACGAAAATGAGGGATTCCAGAGTACGAAGCTTTATGTGGACTTTGGGGTATTCTAGTTGCTATGCAGTTAGTAGTGTTGGCCTTAGCGGTGGCTTGGCCCTTTTTTGGTTGTCGTCTATTTCCGTTTCCATCAAACCATGTAATTCGCGGTGCATTGATGTTCATATTACACCGGAAAATGGAATAAAGTGGCGTGCAACCTTTGTCTATGGAGAACCTCGCCGTGAATTTCGTTCTGAATTCTGGGATTTTCTCCGCTTTATGCGAGCACAGTGGGATGGACCATGGTTATGCTGTGGCGATTTTAATGAGGTTCTTTCTCAAGACGAGCATGTTGGGCCTCGTGATAGAACTGAAGCTCAGATCAGTGCATTCCAGGACTGCTTGCAAGACTGCGAACTCATGGACTTGGGGTTTGAGGGTCCGAAGTTCACGTGGAGCAACCGACAAGGATGTGATACTAATGTGAAAGTTCGTCTTGATCGGGCTGTCGCAAATGGTGGTTTTTCACACATGTTCGAGGACTGCGTTGTGGAAAATCTTATTACTACCTCATCGGACCATTATGCAATTCTCATCTCACTTTTGGGAAGCTCTAGTGTTACCATGCAGCGACCTATTCAACAGGGGTTTCGTTTTGAAGCCATGTGGTTGCGAGCCCCGGACTACCGTGAGGTCCTTGAGAAGGCGTGGAATGAGGGAGGTGAGGGTTCTAGGTCCCTGCAGGATACATGGTCCAACCTAAATCGGGTGGCCACGTCGTTAAGGGATTGGAGCCGAGCCACGTTTGGATCGGTTCGGAAGAAAATTAGGCAGCTGGAAGGAAGACTCAGGGATGTACGTGAGCAACAGCTGTCTGAAGAAAATGTGAGGAAGGAGAAGGAGCTACAAAACGAGTTGTGTGAGCTGTTTGAAAGAGAAGAAATTATGGCACGGCAGCGATCTCGTGTTGAGTGGCTCCGAGAAGGTGATCGTAATACCTCCTTCTTCCATGCTAGGGCATCAGCGAGAAGGAAAGTTAATAAAATTACTTCTCTTCGTCGGGCTGATGGGTCCAAATGTGAAGTGCAAAGTGAGATAAAAGGTATGGTTCAGAATTTCTATGAGAACCTCTTTACGTCTGAAACTTGTACTTCAGTGGATGCAGTTCTAGATGCTATCCCCTCCAAAGTATCTGCAGAGATGAATGAAGATTTGTGCAAGCCATATACTGATGAGGAGATTGGAGCTGCGCTTTTCCAAATGGGGCCTACTAAGGCACCGGGGCCAGATGGTTTCCCGGCGCTTTTTTACCAAACCCATTGGGAATTTTTTAAAGAGGAGATATGTACTGCTGTCAGGGCGTTTATTTCAGGTGGGGAGGTGCCGGAGGGCTTCTGTGACTCTGTCATCGTCCTCATACCGAAAGTGGCTAAACCGAAAGATCTAAAGAATTTTCGTCCTATCAGCTTATGTAATGTGATCTACAAGATCGCCTCTAAAGTTCTGGCAAATAGGTTGAAAGTAATACTGCCTATGATTATTTCTGAACAACAAAGCGCTTTTGTGCCTGGCAGGCTTATTACAGACAATGCTTTGATTGCCTTTGAATGCTTACACACCATCAGACAACAAGATAGCAAGCGGCCTTTCTTTGCTTTGAAGATTGACATGATGAAGGCATATGATCGGGTTGAATGGGACTATCTTCATGGGTGTCTGAGTAAGCTTGGTTTTGCCCCTTCCTGGATACAATCGGTGATGCGATGTGTTACTTGTGTTCGTTATGCAGTTCGTGTTAACGGTGAACTAACCGAACCGGTGGTGCCATCCAGGGGCATTCGACAAGGGGACCCCATCAGCCCTTATTTATTTCTCTTGTGCACAGAAGGTCTGTCGTGTTTACTGCAACAAAAGGAGGACCGTGGTGAGCTCTATGGAATCAAAAATGGTAGACTCGGACCCCCTATCTCACATTTACTGTTTGCGGACGACAGTATTTTCTTTGCTCGGAGTGATAATAAGAGTGTTGAGGCCCTCAAGACGACACTGAAGACTTACTGTGATGGCTCTGGACAGAAAATTAATTTGGACAAGTCATCGGTTTTCTTTGGTAATCATTGTAATGATGTGATCAAGGGTAGAGTGAAGGAGATGTTGGACGTGCAAAGTGAGATCCTCAGTGATTTTTACCTCGGCATGCCTACCTCTGTTGGGCGTTCTCCCACGACCACCTTCAACTTCCTCTATGAGATGATCTGGAAAAGGATAAACGGGGTAACGGATCGGCCAATGTCTAGAGCGGGCAAAGAAACCTTCCTAAAGGCCGTAATCCAAGCTATACCCACGTTTGTCATGAGCTGCTTCCAAATTCCCATTACAACATGTGATAAGATGAAATCCGCCATTGCCAATCAATGGTGGGGAGTGGAGGATGGGAAGAAAAAGCTACATTGGAGATCTTGGAGTTGGTTGTCTACACCGAAAGGCCTAGGTGGCATGGGATTTCGGGATCTGGTGCTATTCAATCAAGCTATGCTTGGTCGTCAGGGATGGAGGCTGCTCACGGAACCAACATCCTTATGTGCCAGGGTGCTTAAAGGAAGGTATTTCCCTGATACCGACTTCTGGCATGCTCCAAAACCAAGATCGTCGTCCTACACTTGGAGAAGTATCCTGTTTGGCAGAGAAATTCTTCTCAGAGGTGTTCAGTGGGGTATTGGCGATGGGCGTTCAGTGAGAATCACGTCGGATCACTGGATTCCTGAACGCCCACCTTATATGCTAAAACCCCTCAAACCTATCCCTAAGGAAGCTACTGTGCGTTGCTTGATTGATGATCAAAATGGTGGCTGGATACCAGAGACAGTGCATGCCTTCTTTGATAAGGAGACTGCAGACCTGATCATGCAAGTTCAGATTAGCAGACACGGGGGTGATGATTTTGTACGCTGGCCGCACACGAAGAATGGCATCTATTCGGTTCGGTCGGCATACAATATGGCCAGAGCTGATAAATTCTTTGTTGCTCGTAGCAAACGGGGTGGTGGTACATCATCGGCGTCTGCAACCGAGGAGAGACAATGGAAGATGCTTTGGAAAATTAATGCGCCTGGTAAAATGAAAATTCATCTGTGGAGACTTGCTCATGACTGTCTACCGACGGGGGTTCAGCTCCGGCGGAGGCAAGTTCCGGCGGATGACACTTGTGTCTTCTGTGGGCGGGAGGAGGATGTAGCGCATGCTCATCTTCACTGCAAGTTTGCACATGAGGTATGGCGTTTGGTTAAATTGTCCTTCGGCATTCGTCTCGCTCGCCATGAGTTTCGGTCACCCAAATTCTGGCTGTTCGATTTTCTGGCGAGTGCTACGGACTTGGAGGCGACTACCCTGGCTGTTGGGTGTTGGCATATCTGGGATGCCAGAAATGAAGCAAGGAATGATCAAGCTGAACCCCACCCGCAGAGCCTGAGTGCGAAGATTATTGCATATGTTCAGATGATTGTGCAGCACTGCTTCAAGCCGAAACCAGGCACAAGACGTGAGTCCAAACAACCTCGACGATGGACTCCGCCGCCGCCTGGGGAGGTGCTGATGAACGTGGATGCAGCCCTTTTTCCCGATCACCAATGCATGGCAATGGGGGCAGTTCTACGCGACAGCAATGGTGCTTGCATTGTTGCGGCTAGCGAGCCGATGGCTGGCCTCACTTCCCCTGAGCTGGCAGAAGCCTTAGCGCTTCGGCGTGCGATGGAAATTGCCAGAGAAAGGGGTCATAACAAGATTATCTTCGCCTCCGACTGTTTGTCTCTGATCCAGCGGATCTCTTCGGCAAGCCCGGATCGGTCTCCGGTTGGATCAGTGGTGTTGGACATCAAAGAGCTTGCAATGGGATTTTCTTCCGTTGCTTTTCATCATGTTAATCGCTCACTTAATGAAGCGGCACATATTTTGGCTAGGACTTGCGATGTCCATAGCAAAGGTTTTATATCTAGTTTAGCTCCGGATTGTATCCGGGAGACTCTTTGTATTGATGTTATGTGATCAATAAAGTGCCGTTTTCTCAAAAAAAAAAAACTCCGTCTGCACACGGCAAGTGCTAGCCCAGCCAGCCTCGGCCTGTGCTGCCAGCCAGTGTCACTCCCCAGTCCCCACAGCTTCGCTACTCAGTTCAGCTTCCAGTTCAGTGGTCGCCGGCCGATCGGTCGACGTCGGCCGGTCGCTCATGGCGCTGGGAGGTTTGTTCAGCACGGCGGCGGTGGCGGTGGTCGTGTCTCTGGCGGTCCACGTCGCGCTCAACAGCCCCATCGATCCGATGCCGTCGCCGCCGCCGCCCGCCGCGCGCTACACGCCCAATAACCTCCTGCAGGTCAGCTGTTTTTCTGCCACGCCGCCCATTATTCCCTTCCGTGTACCGATAGATACAGTATATGCTATACACAGGGGCTGGAGAAGCTTGGAGAAGGGCTGCTGAGGGAGCCGGAGGACGTGTACGTGGACGCGGCGCATGGAGGGACGGTGTACACGGCGACGAGGGACGGGTGGCTGCAGAGGATGCGCCCCAACGGGTCGTGGGAGCAGTGGCGGTTCGTCGGCGGCACGGGCCTCCTCGGGATCGCGCCCTCCGCCGACGGCAGCATGCTCGTCTGCGACGCCGACAAGGTATATATGGCAGATTCGGACCGGCCGGCTGTGCCGGGCGTAACAGAATCATGCGAACAGTCATTCAAAGCTTCACTGTTGGTGTGAATTCTTGGCAGGGTTTACTGAAAGTTGAGGAGGGTCGCGTGACCATTCTTGCCTCGACGGTGGAAGGATCCACGATCAGGTCCGGTTCGTCTTCTATTAGATCAAGGAGAAAAACTCTGAAAATTGCAGCGTTTGTGACTGCACGTACTGAATACTGATAATTTTTTTCCCTTTCCGCCATCCACATGGCCAGGTTCGCCGACGCCGCCATCGAGGCGTCCGACGGCACGGTCTACTTCAGCGACGCCAGCACCAGGTTCCCCTTCGACCGGTGGTTCCTCGGCTACCTCGAGGCCCGCCGCACCGGCCGCCTCCTCAAGTACGACCCGCGCACCGGCGAGACGTCCGTCGCGCTCGACAACCTCGCCTTCGCCAACGGCGTGGCCCTGCCACGGGACGAGACCTTCGTCATCGTCTGCGAGTCAGGGGGGTAATTCCTCACGAAACCTCCGGCAGATAAGTCAGTCTGCAGGCTACACCAGCTCCACAAGTAACTTCTTCTGAATTTTGTGCGGTGCAGGTACAGATGCCTGAAGCTGTGGCTGAAAGGGGACAAGACTGGCCAGACAGAGACCTTCGTCGACCTTCCGGGGTCTCCGGATAACATCCGTCGAGCACCAGACGGCTCCTTTTGGATCGCCCTTATCCAGGTTCCACCTCACATCAGCTCACCAATCTGTCTAGTGTGTACCAATCTGTCTGATGTGAAGCAACGTCTCGTACTTTTGAAACTGAACGTCTCCTAATTGTTGGCGATCAAATATGCGTGCAGCTGAGGTCGCCATGGCTAGACCTGGTCAGCCGCTGGACCTTCACAAAGAGGGTCGTCGCGGCGTTCCCGGCACTCCTCGACAGGATAAAGGCGACCGCAGAAGGGGCAATGGTGGCTCATGTGTCGGAGGACGGCGAGATCATCCGTGTGCTCGACGACTCTGAAGGGAAGGTGATCAACTTCATCACTTCGGTGACGGAGTTCGACGGAGACCTCTACCTCGGCAGCCTCGCGACCAACTTTGTAGGCAGGCTGTCTCTGGCGAAGCTGCCACGGGTGCAGGAAGCAGTTTCCTCGTAGACATTTACAGCCAGCATGAATAACCATCGGAGCAATAAAGGTCAGAGCCATCTCACCGGTTAAAGCTTCAGCACTGTCAACTTACTATCATGCACGGCTCTGCCGGAAGCAGTCAGATGTATCACTTACGGTTTCAGAACTCAGTGAGATGTAACGGAATAAATGGCCTATGGATGAGCAGGCTCTTTCGTGGTCGTCTGATTGAAATGACATCCCACGCAAAACGTTACAGGACACAAGAAATTGCAGCAACTAATGTCAATCTCTTGAGAAAATTCACAAATTACCGCCCGCCTTGATCCAGGGTACTCTGCGCTCCTTGTGGAAATTTGTGGAGACGCTTCAACACAGTTCTGAACGCTGGAGAGCTCTTCCTGACAACGCCCACCTGGAACATTAAGTTCATTTGCTATTATTCAGCATTAAGGTGATGAGCAAATACAGCGCCTATCCACATCAGGGAGAAAAATAAGCATTACCTCAATGTCATGGCCTTCCTTGTTATCCTCCAGGACGTGTCTCATTGCAGACACTGCCATCTGGAAACAAACAGAGGAAAATGAATCACAATGAGGGTTTAAACGCTGTCAGGAAACTGATCTCTGAGACTACAAACAAGTCAGCACTGCTATATTAGAAGAGCAGGGACTCAAGCTGAGACTCATAGACAAACAACTCTTATTAAGATCATGAGTTCAAGATGCTGCTGCATAGACAAATATGCAAACAAATATGAGAATCCAAACAGAACTTCATCATGTAATTAAGCCAAAACTTCACAAGTGAGTGTTGAAAAGAAATAAATGATGAACTAATGTCCTGAAGTTATATCCATCCTATTATTCCTATACAACTATCAATACTTGATCAAATGATTTCCTTGGAAATCACAAAGTATGAGTAAATAATTGACGCCATCCTATCTGCTTCATTAGTAAATAGATATATTGTTAAATGAAAGGGGTAGGCTAATAATAATAGATCAAATGAATGGGATCCAGCTTCTGTAAGACACTATTGATACAATCAATGAAGGTTAAATTCATTCATATATGTGTTGCCCTGTAGGAGATTTTGCATATCATAATTATGTTTCCTCTTAGACATTATTAGCACATTGCGCACTTACACTCACCTCAATGGTTGACTCGAATGGTAAACGATCACCCGTCATTTTCTCCTCAAGAAACTTGATAGCTTCCAAGCCCTTGAAACCTGCACTTGTTGCCTAAAGAGAGGACAGCAGAGATTTCACTTATTTAATATGCACGTGCTCCTAATTTATTCATGTTATTTCATTGCCAATTTCATATATAGACTTCTGCAATACTGCTTCAATAGTGTTTCACCCAAAAAAAAGGTGGCTAGCTTGGATCATGATGAACACAAGTTAATGAACAGCGAAGAATTCCTCGAATACCTTGTGACCAAGGACTAGACCAGCAGGATCACATGTAAAGAGCTCTGGAGTTCTTTTCTCTTCATCAATTCCTACGACGGTAGCAACTGTGGAGGAAATTAAAACGACTGAACTAACCAACCATGCAGAAAATTCTTGGAAGTTTCACAAAACTCTAATGTGCAAACCCAAACAAGAGTAGAACCAACCAACTCTATAAGGTCTCAATTTAGCATGCTGGGTGCGTACTTGTGCTCTATCTCCGAGCCTACAGACAAAGAAAAATACCCAGTTGGTTAATACAAAGCATCCCAATGAAATGAACAAATTATGCCGAGTTTTTGGACAAAGTAATCGGCACATATAGCATAGAAACAGAAAGTCAGCCCTTTTGTATACATAAACAGAAAGTCAGCCCCGATACTACTAAAATACAAGCAATAATTTGGGAGAAAACATTCTCATCATTTCTTCTCATACCTCTAATATGAACCCTGAATGTGTGCTGGTAAAGTCATTTAAAGATTCTCAAGAAAATATATGTTTTGTTATCGCTGCGTCATATACTTAATTAAGAGTACATGTTACCACTGAGCCAACATCCTAGGAGGCATTTCATATCCCCACTTGCGACGGAACCCTGCAGCTTCGTTTCTTGCCTCATGAGCTAATGATCTTCCGTCAGCTGCAAGGAAGAAAACGCCTGTCAATAATCTAGACAGTCAGACAGATAAAATGCTATCGTAGCATCATGCCCTGCTAATTCTACGTATGATAACTGTTTAATGCAATTCTGTACCTATGACATATAGTTCGTTTAGGATAGTTCAGAATGAGGACGAACCAACCAAGATAGCTACTAGTTTCAAAATAATCAGAGAAATTCAATGGTAAACCATGCATGAGTGGAACTCAGAAGGTCTACCAAACCAGTCCAATGCAAATGCGAAATTGTGGTTTGCACTAGGAGTTGTGCTTTTCTGAAACTATGCCTCAATCGTTGTGGTTTTGTGATATGCACTCCAGAATTAAAGGAGCAAAAGTAGTCAAACAGATATATGCCCAGTACAAGACCACAATCCGGGCATCGACTTGAGCGAGAACAACACAAAATTAGTTCAAATCGGTGCATCTAGGCAAGAATTGGTTTGCCAACAACGAGAGCCACATTGACAAATTATATTTCTCTAATTAAGAACTGATGGTAGTATCGTTGTGTATACTGTAGAAGCAAGGTTTCAGACTACCAGATGAATCATGCATTCATAAATCATAATAGTACCCAAAACCTGAAGTGATTCAGCTTAAAATGCTACAATGCTGTACATGTCACTCATCCTAGAAATGCATACTACAATCAATGTCAACATGAGTTGTTCCAGTAAGAACTCTAGTTGAACATAAGCCTCTACAACACCGGTAGAAGTCATAAGCAGGTGGCAATGCAGCTGCGAATTAGCTACCAGTGAGATCAAACTGCATAAGCCGCAAATTACACATGGCACTAGAACGAGTGGACAGAGACCGAAAAACGCAGAGAGAATCAGCACCTGCCATCCCTGTGGTGAGCATGCCGAGCCGCTCGGTGATCTCGAACAGGTGCGAGAAGGCGGCGGGGTCCGTCGTGTCCAGCAACGGGTCCTGAAACGCAACAGGCAAGTACGGTCATCGATCGCGCCTGGTCGATCAGCGTTCACCAATCACCAGCACAGGCCAGCGCGCGCGCGCGCGCACTCACCACCGGCGCCCTGCTCCGCTGGGTGATGACGCAGACGGAGTCGTCCCCGCGCACGGCGACCGAGGTGATCCCCGCCAGCTTCACGGACTTGAGCGCGTACTCTGCGACAGACCGCACGCACAGGATCATGACGAAGCAAGCATAGGTGCGGCGGCCTCTGGGAGATTGCGTGGGTACTCACCGACTTGGAGGAGGCGGCCCCTGGGGGAGAAGACGGTGATGCTGCGGTCGTAGGAGGGTCCCGTCTCTGCGGCGCGGCCGCGGCCGCTGCCGCTGCTTTCGCTGACGCCCCCTTGCGAAGCCATCGCCGCTTCCGGCTCCGGCTCCGGCGTGGCGCCCGTCCGGTGCGGGGAGCGGGAGGGATGGGGGAGGAGGCCGGAGGAAGCGGCCTTGTGTCGTGCGGGTTCTTCTTCGGATGCAAGAAAGATGCGGGCATGCGGCGCTTCAGTTGTTGACACTCGCTTCACGGCCCACTTCGTTCTCCAATAGCCCACCTATTTTTCTCTCCGAGGTGTGATAGAAAAATACATGCTCTCGTATTTTTCTTTGCACAATTCCTCTGTCCCATCAGGATTATCTAAGATTGTCTAATAAGATTTAGATAACCTTCATAGGACGGATGGAGTATAAAAAGTTGTAACAACTTGTTATTTGATAAAAGTTCACAACATGATTATATATAAATAACATGTTTTTATGATATGTTTTCTCCTTTGCAGCTTATATTTCGGTGTGATCACTATCTTTGAACGAGGTCCATTCTTCACTATCGGAGCACCGTGGTCTATTTACGGAGGAGGTATTCTTCCGGTTAGAGCAAGTGGCGAAATATATGTTTACCACGGATGGGTGGCAGCATAGGCTGCCAGTCATATAGTCACTTTTGACATGTATCATGCCTATGAGTTCTCCCTCTTCCACTTTCTTTTCTCCGTATTCTTCTTCTTTGCGGTTGTGTGCACCTTTGATGTGCAGAGGTCGGGTGTGAGATGAATAATGTATCAATAGATATCAACAATTGAATTAATAAAATGTGTTCTTTGTAAAAAAAAAAGTTCTTCTGCCTAACATACTTTTTCTGACTTGATACACATAGATTGAATATCAGAAATAGCATATTCTATACCCGTTGTAGTCAACCGAAATCCCTTCTTCATTAGTCTTTTATGGCGTAACTCCCTTCTGTGAATTTTGCGCACCTTGTAGACGACCATATATATTTACCAAAATAAACTAGGGTGAATCTAACTTTTTTGCCATTTGTTTGTGATTTTTGTGACACTGGTTACCCCATTCCATTTCTTGAGTTATTTTTTACCTTGTATTTTGGACGATGTGTCAATCTGTACCACATTTAACCAGTCTGCCATATTTCCGACATCCGGGATCACTAGCAACCAAAGCCTGGGTGCGAAATCAGTAGTTAACTTGCTCTCGTTCACTGGTGTTGTCTCCGCTTGTCGCTGTTGCCCGGACCTAGAAGACAAAGAGGGAATTGGCCGAATCGGTGCATGTTGTGCGGCTAGAATGGAGCATAGTGTAGAGCAGGGCTGGGGCGTACCGAGTGCGGGTTAGGCTTAGTGGTTCGACTGGTTTAGAGAACTATACGAAAAATTTGAATGCTCCTTCAAACTAGTCGTTGATTCAGTTTACATCGGCCTACCAATGGGCCATTGTTGGCATGGAGCGAAATTGTCAAATGAGGTAAACATTGACACATCGCCACAAATATGGAGTACAAAGTTACGCACAAAGTAAAGTGGGGTAAGTAGCGCCACGAAATCACATACCATGGGCAAAAATTATGGCATTGCTCTATACACGCATGAATATTTTATCTTAAATTTTCATGACTTGAAAAATATATTTTACAATGAAAAGATCAAGGGACCCACAAAAATCGACACGTGTGCAACCTTGTTAACTCTACATTTTCCTTTGTTCCATATGTCGTTGTTTGACACACTGTTTCAATCTGATTTAATAACATCCATAAGTTCAGAAACTCAATTCGGCTCCCGGGTGCGTATGATCCCTCTACCATAAAAACATATTTCCAAGTGTTAAAAAAATGTGGTGACCCTGCATACCACTGCATGTTGTAGTATGCCAGTCGTTGATATAACATTCGCGAAGTACCATTCCGCAAATATCACATCCCTCAGAGTAGTACAACAGAACATAGCAAGGTCCATAACTCATTCACACATTATTACAATACATATACACAAGTCGTCTCGGAGCTCCTCTTGGGTCCTAAGAGGATATCTCCCGGGTTCGAGGTGAACCCATCTTAACTTACAATACCATTGTCTCATTAAACAAAACATTTATTTAAGCGAGCAGCTAAATAGTAAGAGTTCGCGCTGCTCGACTACTACTACTCCTCCCGATATCCTTATGCTTGTTCTCCTCCGGAAGCCTCTCCGGATCCGTAGACTATGATGTAGTCTACGCCTTCCACTCCTCCTGAGAGGTCTGGTTCCTCGTAGCCGATGATCTCGGCTCCATCATGGTTGTCGTTGTTCTCCTCCAGATGGTTCAGACAATCTAAGCATGGGGTTTAAGAGTGGTATGAGTACGAGCGTACTCAACAAGTTCATTATAGATAAGAGGTGTTTAATGCACTAGCTACGATATTAGACCGGAAAGTCTAATACCAATGCAAGTTTTTATAAACATTTCTTCAATAGATTGCTTTTATTCCAAAGAGCTATGTCCGTCGGCCTTCACCGGTTTACTAGAACTTCATGGAGCTCCTTTCCGGCCGCGTTCGCAGTTCCTCAATCCCGGAACGAGGAGTGACGAGTCACGATTCTTTACACTCGCAGAGGTGTGTTGCTTTACCCATAAGAGATCTTAACCTTGGTGCCAACCGGGCAGCTTTCCCGTCCACACTTCCTTCGGTGTGAGGCCCGGTATAAGGTCTAGCCAATCATGTTCCTCCGCTACCTCGAACACCCACCCTTTGTTGCATACCCCGACCCCGGGTCCTCGTCGGTCCTCTTATACCACTTAAGGATGGACCCCGACCACGACAACAGCTTTGGGATCGAACCAAACTCCTTCGCCGGTAGCTGCAACCCATCATAGACCGCAATACCGTGGGGACTTTAGGCTTCCCCGACCCACCGCTTGCACTTCGAGCGACAAGTGTCTACGGACTATGCCGTGGGGACTTAAGGCTTCCCCAGCCAACCGCTTGCCCTGACAGTTACAAGTGTCTACGGTAAAGCGCATCCGTTGATGAACGAGAGGTGGAAACACTTTTGACTACTCCGTCCCACTCCGGATCTTATGGTTAACACGGATATTACGGCACAAGAATCACTCGGCGACATTTGTTGTTTAATCCTAGATGGATATAAGCCCGTGCAATGGAACCTCCACCATATCAACACAATCCATGGTTCCATTGCCCACCACTTAGTCATATTCATAATTATGAAAGTAATGGTTTTGATTTTTGTGCAATAGTGATAACCATAATATTTTGCAAGTAATTTGATAGAAATACTCGAATGACATGAGCAAGTGATGAACTTGCCTGAACACTGCAAAGTTCTGCAGTTGGAAGGTATGGACCGACCCTTGTCCTCTTGTTCTGAAAAATAGCATCATTGTCCGATAAGGGCAATGGTTAAAGAAGCAATAATGCATGATTCCAGTTTTAGGGTTTATCCCCCTTCCGATGTCGTTGTTATTTTATGAGAGGTTAAATACTAAGAACATCTTAGTGATACTTGATTTAGGGTAAATCCAACCTTGAAATGTTGTCAAGGTGTTTTGAAATCCAAAGGCATTAATGGACTTACTTTTATTATTGGAAAATATATGTGTGATTTACATGATTAATTAAATCCTCAAATTAAGACTCATTCTTAATTGTCTTCAAAAACTCTCTTTTGTATTTTATTATGATAGATAATTTTATGCTGATCTGTTTTCATATTTTTAATTATTTGTTTAGAGCTTTTATCAATTTTCTATTGAATTTCCAAATTCCCGGTTTTTAATGGAATTTGGAAAAGTCTATTTTGCCCCCGGGCCCACCCGTCGCGTGGAGCCCGGTGGTTTGGCTAGACCAGCTCGGGTCCAACCGACCCGAGCGGTCGGTCGCTCACTCCCTCACCTCGCGCTCGTGTCCGAACCCTAACCCTAGAGCTCGGCGACTCGCGCGTCGCCGCCCTTCGCCGAATTTCTTCGGCCGGCTCCGGCCATCGCCGCCGACGAGATTGGTCGCAATCGAACGGCCGCACGACGGCGCACCGTTCGGTCCGCGCCGATCCGTGTTCTCACCGCCGTCTCCGTTCGTCCCCAACGCCTCGCGGCACGGCCGTGGTGATTGGTGGTGCTCCGACGCCCGCCGTCGATCCGAGCGCCGTGGCGGTGCCTGGAGCGCCCTTGCTCGGCGACGCCGGTGCCAGGCGCGGCTTGGCACCGCCGTGGTGGCTCGTGCCGCCGTGCCGCCATGGCACGCCGGTGCTCTGCTCCGGGTACACGCCTTCTCGCATCTCCTCCTCTCTCTCATTCTTGCCTGCTCTTCTTCTTCCTCCTCTGGCTTTGGCCGCGGCGGCTCCTCCTCCTGGAGATGCTTGTGGTGCTGGTGCTTTGCGGTGCGTAGCTAGCTGTGCTGATTGTGCTGCTGTGTTGCTCATGCTGATGTGCTGCTTGTGCTGCTATGCAAATTTGCTAAGTTATGTACCTGTTTAAGCTTGCATTTCTTGCTAGAATTCTTCCCTGTGCCTCTGTTCTTGTTCCTATGCTTGCCTGGCACTCATGTGTATTCATATATGCTTTAATGGCTTAATTGCAGTATGCAATTCTTGCAAAATTTGCAAGTGCCTGAGCTTCTGTGGCTAGTTTTTGTGCTCAAATTCATGAGCATGCTCATCTGAGCATTGCTGTTGGCTTAATGGTATGATTCAATGATGAGTACTAAGTGCTTTACTTGTTTTATCATGATCCGGGGTTCATCAAGTCTTTGATGTGCTTCCGGATACAATCATATGATTATTACTTCATTATCTCGTTTATTCAGTTAAGGCTTGGGCATAATTCTTCGATAGGCTGGCTCATTTCCGGTGCTATGCTTGCCTATAGCCATCTCGTATCAAGTGTTAGCAAGCTTTGGTGAGCATGTGATCAACAGTGACTTGTTGATTAATTGTTAATCTTCTGTCTGGGCCTCTTTGGTGCTCATCCTGGTGTCTGTGTGATATATACACTTGTGCTAGTGAGGTGTATTGCTTACTCAAGCAATAACTGTTACTTGCAAGTGATCCTCTGGATCATGTGCAAGGTTCTCGGTTCATGATTTACTTGTTAATATCAATTATCTCGTGTTGCTCGTATTGATTGAGTGGATAATTGATGTGAACTGTGATACAGTGATGATCAAATAAATTGTTGAAATGAAGCTAGAGGAATGCCAACATCAGTTGGGTACCCTAGCTCCTTTTTGAACCCATCTGGGTAATGATAGATGTGTTGAGCTTAACTGTGGGGTTTTGTGATGTGGTTGAGGTAGCCCTGACAGTAATTCATTATTGTTAAGGTAGCTCCCACCTATGTTGGTTTTCTGTGATGGATAGATGCTCACTGGCTAGTCACTTGGTGAATTTCCAGTAGCCTTGATGTTGATAAACAAGATAGGCACAAGTTGCCTATTAATCTGATGGTTTAACTAGGCTAATAGGTGCTTTGTGAATCCGGGTGGCTACATAGGAGTAAATCCATGTCGGATTTCTCTCGGTTGTGACACTCGTGTTGTCACAACCAAGTGTTCCCCGGTTTGATTTCCTTCTAGCCTTGGTTGTACTTGCTGGCACCAATTGGTTTAGTAACCAAATGATGATACATCCAGGGTTTCATACCCTTATTTGATTCTCGTGATGCAATTGTATGCTTATTTATGAGCAAAACAGTGGTTTTGCTCGGGTTGATCTTGTTTATACCTCACTCCAGCTCCTAGATGGTTTGTTGGTGTAGAGGATTGCTTCTATGTGGTTCTTGTGGTTGATTTACTTGCCCTGCTCCTCCCGGTGAGCTTGATGCCTCTTGGTTATGTGTCAGTGGTGGTGGAAATGTGTTGAACAACAGTGGTCGTTCAAGCCGTTCTTGTGTTCTTGGCTGTTCTTGGTTTCTTACCCTTTGGAGATCCCGCCGATGAGCTGCTAGGGTTTCGGGCTGTGAGAAGGTTTTATATGAACCTTGGTTGGCTCCTCCGGTCGACAGCTTGGCCCGGCCATCTTGGTGACTCTCCCCGGTCCGTGTGTGTTGTGATACATGCGGCTATCCTCGTGAGCCGCCCGTGTGCTTCACGGAGTTGGGACTTGTCCTTTGGCTTGACACCCCGGCAGTGTTTGAGTTATCCTCTCAAATTGATCATATTTGCTAACCTGCCAAGTGGCTTTGCCACTTGGCTTAATGATCTCGGTTGTTATGTATGTGTGCAGGTATCAAGTGCCGATCGGGATGATCTCAAGATCATCAAGATCAAAGAATTCATGAAGATCATAATGTAGTTTAGGTCATTTAGATATCTTGTAATTTTCCTTTTTCTCGTTTCGTTTATTCAATTTTTGTAATGTGTTGTAATCCCATAATTCAAATCTGAATATTGTAAATGACATTGTATCTTGTGTGATTATTAATAAAGCTCAAAGTTTCCCTAATGAGCTTTACTAGATAAATGTAATGTTTATATTCTTTGATTATTCATATTTGTTTAATGAATTACCTCAATTTTTTTAATTATGAGATATTCAAATTATGTTTGAATTTGAAATTCAAAGTTACGGTGTTTGAATTCAATCATGCAACTTAAGTTATGATGCAAATTCTCCCTTCTCTTCTCAAAACCCTAAACCGGTGAAGTGAGTTGCAAGTTTGTCGCACTCTCGAAACCCTAACCCCGTAAGGTGTCGAGAGAGAAACTTGTCCCCCTTCGATGCAGTTTTTGTTAAAAAGCGCGAAATTTCCCCAGAATTTACTATGAAATGCACATCCCTTTCTAAAATCTACCCCTCGATCGTCTCTAAACCTGGGATATTACAGCCTTTCCCCCTTAAAGAAAACTTCGTCCCGAAGTTGTGGTTGTAGTACCTGAACAGCTCGGGGTATGTTTTCCTCAGGTCTTCCTCTTTTTCCCAGGTGGCTTCCCTCTCGGGGTGGTGTTTCCATTGTATCTTGCAATACTTGATCGCCTTATTCCCGAGTTGTTTCCAGCTCTCCTCAAGAATCTTGGTCGGCTTCTCGATATATGTTAAGTCCGGTTGTAATTCCAGCTCATCATGTGATATTGGTTCATCTGGGGTCTTCAAACACTTTCGGAGTTGCGACACATGGAATACATTGTGAACTTGTGCTAACCTTCCCGGTAGTTCCAACTCAAAGGCTAAACCTCGATTCTGACTCAGTATCTTGAAAGGTCCTATAAATCTAGGACTGAGTTTCCCTTTAACTCCAAATCTCTGGGAGTCCTTTCATCGGGCTTACCTTAAGATATACCATGTCTCCAACTTGTGGCTCCCATGTCCTTCTCTTTTGATCGGCATAACTCTTTTGCCGACTTTGGGCTATCTTGAGCTCTGTCTCCGATAATGTCAATGATTTGTTGTTTTTCCTTGACATAATCGGGGTTGAACTCTTTGCTTGCTCCGGCTTCATACCAACATATCGGTGATCTACACTTCCTTCCATAGAGAGCTTCAAATGGTGCCATCTTGATGTCTGCTTTGATAACTATTGTTGTATGAAAACTCGCTAAAGGTAGATGCTCCTCCCATGATCCTCCGAAGTCTAGGGCACATGCCCTAAGCATATCTTCTAAGATTTGATTGGTTCTCTCAGCTTTGTCCACTCTGTTTGTGGATGATAAGCGGTACTATAATCCAATTTGGATCCCAAAGCTTCGTGGAGTTGCTTCCAAAATGCTGATGTGAACACGGATCCTCGATCCGATACTATCTTCTTAGGTACTCCATGCTTACTCACGATCTCCTTGATGTAAAGATCAATGAGTTTCTCTCCTTTGTCCTGCTGATTTACTCGCTAAGAAGTGTGCACTTTTCGTCAACCGGTCCACGATTACCCATATCATGTCCTTCTTTTTATTAGTCATGGGTAGTCCGGTGATGAAATCCATCCCTATTTCCTCCCATTTCCACTCTGGAATAGGTAGAGGTTGTAATTTCCCTGCCGGACTTCGATGTTCAGCCTTCACTGCCGGCAGTGTATGGCATTCTCGCAACATAGTGTGCTATCTCCCTCTTCATGTTATTCCACCGTAATAGTTCCTTTAGATCCATATACATCTTTGTACTTCCCGGATGTATGGAATATGGTGTTTGATGAGCTTCCCGGAGTATTACTTCCTTGATTTCAGCAATATCCGAACGCAAATCCTCTTCTCGGAACCACAAAGATCCAGATTCTCCACGGTGAAATTCCGATGGTCTTCCCTCATCTATTCTCCTCATCTCTTCTACAATGAATGGATCGTCCAACCGACCCATCATTATCTCATTCTTCGAGTTGACATTCAACTCATCGGCTACTTGCAACGCCGATAATCCTTCATGGGCTTCCTTCTCCCAAAGTTGTATTTGGGCTTGGCTTATTTCCTTCCTCAACTCCGGTGATATTTCTTGTTCCACTCCTCCAAGTACTCTTCCTACTCAGTGGCATCTCGCTACAACATTAGCCTTCCTCGGTGTGTAATTGATTGTCCGATCATAATCCTTAATCAATTCTAGCCATCTTTTCTGCCTCATATTGAGTTCCTTCTGAGTGAAGAAATATTTGAGGCTTTTATGATCGGTATAGAGCTCACACTTAGCTCCATAGAGAAAATGTCTCCATGTTTTAAGTGCAAATACGACCGCTGCTAATTCCAAGTCGTGTGTTGGATAGTTCACTTCATGAGGTCTGAGTTGTCTCGATCCATAAGATATCACCTTCCGATCTTGCATGAGTACACAACCCAATCCATGTTTGGATGCGTCACAGTACACGGTGTAGTCCTTGCCGACTTCGTGGAACCTGCTAACACCGGTGCCGTGGTGAGTTTCTCCTTCGAGTTTGAAAACTCTTCTCACACTCTTCTGTCCACACGAATGGTGTGTTCTTCCTTAACAGCCTTCGTCATTGGTCCCGCTATCTTGGAGAATCCTTCAATGAATCTCCGGTAATATCCTCGCCATTCCGAGGAATCCTCGGATTTCCTTGACAGTCTTGGGTGCTTCCCATTCTAGAACTGCTCGCTACCTTACTCGGGTTGACAGCGATTCCATCTTTGCTAATGACATGACCAAGAAATTCCACTTGATCTAGCCAAAATTCACACTTACTAAGTTTGGCATAGAGTTGATGTTCCCTTAGTGTTTGCAACACTAACCTCAAATGATCGGCATGTTCCGCCTTGTTCTTGGAATATATCAAGATATCATCGATGAATACGATGACAAACTTGTCAAGATATGGCATGAAGATCTTATTCATGAGATTCATGAATATTGCTGGGGCATTGGTTAATCCAAAAGGTACTACAAGGTATTCATGGTGTCCGTATCTTGAGACAAAGGCAGTTTTCGGAACATCTTCCTTCTTGATCTTTATCTGGTGATAACCGGATCTTAGATCAATCTTGGAAAAGACTCCCGCTCCTCTAACCTGATCAAATAGATCTTGTATTCTTGGAAGTGGATACTTGTTCTTGATTGTGACGTTGTTCAGATTTCTTAGTCTCCGCACATCCTTCTTCCTCCATCCCTTTTATCCACGAAGATCACAGGTGATCCCCATGGTGAAACACTCTCCCGAATGAATCCCTTTTGTTCTAAGTCATCCAATTGCTCCTTCAGTTCCTTTAGTTCCTTTGGCCCCATTTTATATGGTGCTTTGGCAATTGGAGCCGTTCCGGAATTAGGTCGATAGTGAATTCTATCTCCCTATCCGGTGGCATACCAGGTAATTCCGCAGAAACACATCCTGGAATTCATTTACTACGAGGATATCTTCTAACTTTACCTCCTTCATGCTATTCAGCTGTAGCTCCACTTCAATCTGTGTATGTTTGTCGCCTTGGTAGATCATTCTACTTCCATCGGGACTTTTCAAAGACACCGTCTTGTTTACACAGTCGATCAATGCTCCATTAGCTTCTAACCAATTCATACCAAGAATGACATCAATGTCCTTCATCGGTAAAATGAACAGGTCCGCGTCAAACGCGCACTTATTGATCATAATGACTTGTTTTTGTTTGGCATGGGTTACTAATATCGTTCCCCCCCGCAGAAAGTATGGTTATGGGTGTATCTAACTTAGTGCAACTAATCCCATGTTTGGTGATGAATTGTTGAGAAATGAATGATGTAGTTGCACCAGAGTATCAAAAAGTACTTTGCCGGGATGAGTGAGTATCCGAAGCGTACCTATCACCGCTCGGTCGAGTTGACCACCTCCTCCAGACCGGTACAATTCAGCTTGCCGAAGGGCTTCTTATTCTTCCGAGTTCCCTCCGGTGTTTCCTCGATTTCCTCCTCCTCCACTATTCTTCTTGGGGCGAGTCCTTCGAAGATGTGCCCCTCCCGACGACACCCAAAGCATATGATCTTGGGTTTCCTACAATCCTTCATGACATGTCCTTTTAAACCACAGGAATGGCATATAATCTGATTTGCAGACTGATATCCTTGGTTCCTCCTCTGATTGCTGTTGTTGTTGTTGTTGTTGTTGTTGTTGTTGTTGTTGTTGTTATACCGTGGCTTGAAACTCAAGCTGGTATTGGGCTTGTTACTAACAAACCTCTTCGGCTCATACTTGGCCTTCTTCCTCTTTTCTTCTTGCAGTTGTTTAAAGTCATCTTCAAGAGTGATGGCTGCATCCACCAGACTCTTGGAATTCCGTGGCTCTCATCATCCGCGACTGTACCTTGAACTCAGGGACTTAACCCCCTCGAAATCTCTTCTTCTTCTTGTCCTCGGTATTAACTTCCTCAACAACGATACGGGACAGCTTTGGAAAACTCCCCGACATATGTCGGGATTGCCTTATCCTTCGCTCGAGACTCTCGAACTCTCGACGCTTCAATTCCACGATACTTTCGGGGACATTGGATTCCCGAACTTCCTTGCGAACTCCTCCCGGGTAAATACTTTTCCTGCCGGATATACGGCTACAATATTGTCCCACCATGCTGCGGCAGGTCCACATAGCAGATGGGTAGCATATCGGACCTTCTCTTGGTCATTGCATCCAACAGTGTTGAGCTTTCGCTCAGTATCCATCAGCCAATCTTCCGCGTCCATCGGCTCTGGCGCGTATGCGAAAGATATCGGCTTGGTGTTTTGGAAGTCTGCTAGTGAGACTCCCTGGTTCTCAGGTCTCTCCACCCTATTCTGCCGCATCAGATCCTGAAGGAATTTGTTCTGCAGCTCCGGTGTTACACGCCGCCTCTCTTCCGCCAATTGCATGTACTCGGATAAAGTTTTGCTGCGTCATGGGTGGTGGTGGTGGTGGAAACCGATCTCCGGCTGCACCCTCAGCCTCTTCCTTCTCCTTTGCTTCGCGCTCCATGCGCTGCGCTTCGATCTCGTTTCCTAACGTTCCCGACATATCCCCCTAGTTCCGCAACACAAGATGATACTCATAATTACTCCATGCGCAAGCTTTCCGAGCTCAACATTGTGCACGTGAACTAGTCACGCAATGGAAATCAAGAAGCAAATCCAAATCATACAAAACATATACCATATATTTACATACATAAGTGGTCTTATTACATAACTCAAGTCGATGTGAGTATGCAAACTCACTTATTAAAGTATATGTACAAATTTATACAAATGTTACAAACTATAATACACGTGGTACTTGTGTATTATAGCCACGCCTCCCTTGGTGGTCTTCTAATCGGTCTTCACTCTCGGTACATTCCAGAGCTTCCATCCGAGTCGAACGTGTCGTCCTCCCGATAGACCCCGGAACATAAGGTCTCCCCGTTGGCTTGTAATCCGAGCTCGGATGATGATCCTAAGGAGAAATCGAGTGTTCATGAACTGATCGTTGAGTGCATCATAATCCACCCATCGGGTGTACTCTCCTGTAGCCCCACCATAAGGATTACCAAAACCCATACCGGACTCAACTCGCGTCGGATATCCTCCATCCACTCCTTCATTACTAGGGTAGCTCGGTTCCGGGTTGTTGCATCGTCGTTCATCTCTCCATCATAATACTCAGTAGTACTATGGGTTCCAGTATCACTACCCCAACGCCAACCCCTGGAATTCTCGATTGGAGTCTCGGAACGCTGATTGTTTCCGGATTCCTCGCCGCCTTCGTATCCCCCATAGGAACTACCTAGATAGTTCCCAGGTGTAACAGGTGTAGGCTCACGTGCAAGTGGATCAAAACTGATGTAGTCACCAGCTGAATAAACTGGTGTGTGTACCACATTCTCCATAGGTTCTTTGCCCCTACTCTCCTCCTTGGGTTCAGTGAACTCCTCAAGCATCGTATCAATAGCTCCTATCAGATGATTATTCAACTGAAAGAGTAATGATATGAAGTTACGGCTGTTATCCATATATTTGGCTGCTTCAGCGGGTTTACTTTTGGCATATTTAAAATGGTTCAGCATGGGATCATTATCTTCCTCCGTATGAGGAATGTGGGTGAATTCGGAACCCATAAGCGCTTTTGTCTTATGCTCCCGAATGTCTGTTATGGCTCTCATCATAGCTATATGGTAGGCTGTATTGGTTGTCCTTGCTTCCCCAGCTGGCATGACTACGCTCATTCCCAAAGATTCGGGAAGTCGCAGTCCTACTCTGCACTTGGCCAACACCGGACCATCATAAAACATGTACTTCTTTACTGGAATCTGGGATCGCACCCAAATTCTAGTAACATGGCTCGTAGGATATCTGCCGGTCCTCCTTGGTACTCGTTCGGTGTTGAATCCATAACTTTCACGTTTCTCCTCGGTCGTGAACTTGCCATGTTGGTCTGTAGAAATAGAAAGGTTATGAGATTAGTAATAATGCATCATAATAGAGATAATAAAGAATTATCGCACTAAAAGATATGATCGTTGTATTCTCAATTGAATATACACCATATTTTTAGAGAATTCTTTACTAATCCTATTCGACTCCTAACGTTTGGTCCCATTTACTAGGTTCCAACCTAAGGTCAAAGCTTTTGCTCCGATACCAACCGTGGTGACCACCGCATACCACCGCATGTTGTAGTATGCCGGTCGTTGATATAACATTCGCGAAGTACCATTCCGCAAATATCACATCCCTCGAGTAGTACAACGTAACATAGCAAGGTCCATAACTCATTCACACATTATTACAATACATATACACAAGTCGTCTCGGAGCTCCTCTTGGGTCCTAAGAGGATATCTCCCGGGTTCGAGGTGAACCCATCTTAACTTACAATACCATTGTCTCATTAAACAAAACATTTATTTAAGCGAGCAGCTAAATAGTAAGAGTTCGCGCTGCTCGACTACTACTACTCCTCCCGATATCCTTATGCTTGTTCTCCTCCGGAAGCCTCTCCGGATCCGTAGACTATGATGTAGTCTACGCCTTCCACTCCTCCTGAGAGGTCTGGTTCCTCGTAGCCGATGATCTCGGCTCCATCATGGTTGTCGTTGTTCTCCTCCAGATGGTTCAGACAATCTAAGCATGGGGTTTAAGAGTGGTATGAGTACGAGCGTACTCAACAAGTTCATTATAGATAAGAGGTGTTTAATGCACTAGCTACGATATTAGACCAGAAAGTCTAATACCAATGCAAGTTTTTATAAACATTTCTTCAATAGATTGCTTTTATTCCAAAGAGCTATGTCCGTCGGCCTTCACCGGTTTACTAGAACTTCATGGAGCTCCTTTCCGGCCGCGTTCGCAGTTCCTCAATCCGGAACGAGGAGTGACAGGTCACGATTCTTTACACTCTGCAGAGGTGTGTTGCTTTACCCATAAGAGATCTTAACCTTGGTGCCAACCGGGCAGCTTTCCCGTCCACACTTCCTTCGGTGTGAGGCCCGGTATAAGGTCTAGCCAATCATGTTCCTCCGCTACCTCGAACACCCACCCTTTGTTGCATACCCCGACCCTGGGTCCTCGCCGGTCCTCTTATACCACTTAAGGATGGACCCCGACCACGACAACAGTTTGGGATCGAACCAAACTCCTTCGCCGGTAGCTGCAACCCATCATAGACCGCAATACCGTGGGGACTTTAGGCTTCCCCAGCCCACCGCTTGCACTTCGAGCGACAAGTGTCTACGGACTATGCCGTGGGGACTTAAGGCTTCCCCAGCCAACCGCTTGCCCTGACAGTTACAAGTGTCTACGGTAAAGCGCATCCGTTGATGAACGAGAGGTGGAAACACTTTTGACTACTCCGTCCCACTCCGGATCTTATGGTTAACACGGATATTACGGCACAAGAATCACCTGGCGACATTTGTTGTTTAATCCTAGATGGATATAAGCCCGTGCAATGGAACCTCCACCATATCAACACAATCCATGGTTCCATTGCCCACCACTTAGTCATATTCATAATTATGAAAGTAATGGTTTTGATTTTTGTGCAATAGTGATAACCATAATATTTTGCAAGTAATTTGATAGAAATACTCGAATGACATGAGCAAGTGATGAACTTGCCTGAACACTGCAAAGTTCTGCAGCTTGGAAGGTATGGACTGACCCTTGTCCTCTTGTTCTGAAAAATAGCATCATTGTCCGATAAGGGCAATGGTTAAAGAAGCAATAATGCATGATTCCAGCTTTAGGGTTTATCCCCCCCTTCCGATGTCGTTGTTATTTTATGAGAGGTTAAATACTAAGAACATCTTAGTGATACTTGATTTAGGGTAAATCCAACCTTGAAATGTTGTCAAGGTGTTTTGAAATCCAAAGGCATTAATGGACTTACTTTTATTATTGGAAAATATATGTGTGATTTACATGATTAATTAAATCCTCAAATTAAGACTCATTCTTAATTGTCTTCAAAAACTCTCTTTTGTATTTTATTATGATAGATAATTTTATGCTGATCTGTTTTCATATTTTTAATTATTTGTTTAGAGCTTTTATCAATTTTCTATTGAATTTCCAAATTCCTGGTTTTTAATGGAATTTGGAAAAGTCTATTTTGCCCCTGGGCCCACCTGTCAGTGGAGCCCAGTGGTTTGGCTAGACCAGCTCGGGTCCAACCGACCCGAGCGGTCGGTCGCTCACTCCCTCACCTCGCGCTCGTGTCCGAACCCTAACCCTAGAGCTCTGGCGACTCGCGCGTCGCCGCCCCTTCGCCGAATTTCTTCGGCCAGCTCCGGCCATCGCCGCCGACGAGATTGGTCGCAATCGAACGGCCGCACGACGGCGCACCGTTCGGTCCGCGCCGATCCGTGTTTCACCGCCGTCTCCGTTCGTCCCCAACGCCTCTGCGGCACGGCCGTGGTGATTGGTGGTGCTCCGACGCCTGCTGTCGATCCAGGCGCCGTGGCGGTGCTGGAGCGCCCTTGCTCGGGCGACGCCGAGCCAGGCGCGGCTTGCACCGCCGTGGTGGCTCGTGCCGCCGTGCCGCCATGGCACGCCGGTGCTCGCTCCGAGTACACGCCTTCTCGGATCTCCTCCTCTCTCTCATTCTTGCTCGCTCTTCTTCTTCCTCCTCCGGCTTTGGCCGCGGCGGCTCCTCCTCCCGGAGATGCTTGTGGTGCTTGGTGCTTTGCGGTGCGTAGCTAGCCATGCTTTGATTGTGCTTCGCTGTGTTGCTTATGCTTGATGTGTCGCTTGTGCCTTGCTATGCAAATTTGCTAAGTTATGTACCTGTTTAAGCTTGCATTTCTTGCTAGAATTCTTCCTCGTGCCTCTCGTTCTTGTTCCTATGCTTGCCTGGCACTCATGTGTATTCATATATGCTTTAATGGCTTAATTGCAGTATGCAATTCTTGCAAAATTTGCAAGTGCCTGAGCTTCTGTGGCTAGTTTTTGTGCTCAAATTCATGAGCATGCTCATCTGAGCATTGCTGTTGGCTTAATGGTATGATTCAATGATGAGTACTAAGTGCTTTACTTGTTTTATCATGATCCAGGGGTTCATCAAGTCTTTGATGTGCTTCTGGATACAATCATATGATTATTACTTCATTATCTGTTTATTCAGTTAAGGCTTGGGCATAATTCTTCGATAGGCTGGCTCATTTCGGTGCTATGCTTGCCTATAGCCATCTGTATCAAGTGTTAGCAAGCTTTGGTGAGCATGTGATCAACAGTGACTTGTTGATTAATTGTTAATCTTCTGTCTGGGCCTCTTTGGTGCTCATCCTGGTGTCTGTGTGATATATACACTTGTGCTAGTGAGGTGTATTGCTTACTCAAGCAATAACTGTTACTTGCAGGTGATCCTCTCGGATCATGTGCAAGGTTACGGTTCATGATTTACTTGTTAATATCAATTATCTGTGTTGCTCGTATTGATTGAGTGGATAATTGATGTGAACTCGTGATACGAGTGATGATCAAATAAATTGTTGAAATGAAGCTAGAGGAATGCCAACATCGGTTGGGTACCCTAGCTCCTTTTTGAACCCATCCGGGTAATGATAGATGTGTTGAGCTTAAGCTGTGGGGTTTTGTGATGTGGTTGAGGTAGCCCCGACGGTAATTCATTACCGTTAAGGTAGCTCCCACCTATGTTGGTTTTCTGTGATGGATAGATGCTCACTGGCTAGTCACTTGGTGAATTTCCAGTAGCCTTGATGTTGATAAACAAGATAGGCACAAGTTGCCTATTAATCTGATGGTTTAACTAGGCTAATAGGTGCTTTGTGAATCTGGGTGGCTACATAGGAGTAAATCCATGTTTGGATTTCTCCGGTTGTGACACTTGTGTTGTCACAACCGGTGTTCCCTGGTTTGATTTCCTTCTAGCCTTGGTTGTACTTGCTGGCACCAATTGGTTTAGTAACCAAATGATGATACATCCAGGGTTTCATACCCTTATTTGATTACGTGATGCAATTGTATGCTTATTTATGAGCAAAACGGGGTTTTGCTCGGAGTTGATCTTGTTTATACCTCACTCCAGCTCCTAGATGGTTTGTTGGTGTAGAGGATTGCTTCTATGTGGTTCTTGTGGTTGATTTACTTGCCCTGCTCCTCCTGGTGAGCTTGATGCCTCTTGGTTATGTCTTTGTGGTGGTGGAAATGTGTTGAACAAGCAGTGGTCTGTTCAAGGCTGTTCTTGTGTTCTTGGCTGTTCTTGGTTTCTTACCCTTTGGAGATCCTGCCGATGAGTCTGCTAGGGTTTCTGGCTGTGAGAAGGTTTTATATGAACCTTGGTTGGCTCCTCGCGGTCGACGAGCTTGGCACTGGCCATCTTGGTGACTCTCCCCGGTCTCGTGTGTGTTGTGATACATGCGGCTATCCTCGTGAGCTGCTCGTGTGCTTCACAGGTTGGGACTTGTCCTTTGGCTTGACACCCCGGCAGTGTTTGAGTTATCCTCTCAAATTGATCATATTTGCTAACCTGCCAAGTGGCCACTTGGCTTAATGATCTGGTTGTTATGTATGTGTGCAGGTATCAAGTGCTGATCAGGATGATCTCAAGATCATCAAGATCAAAGAATTCATGAAGATCATAATGTAGTTTAGGTCATTTAGATATCTTGTAATTTTCCTTTTTCTGTTTCTGTTTATTCAATTTTTGTAATGTGTTGTAATCCCATAATTCAAATCTGAATATTGTAAATGACATTGTATCTTGTGTGATTATTAATAAAGCTCAAAGTTTCCCTAATGAGCTTTACTAGATAAATGTAATGTTTATATTCTTTGATTATTCATATTTGTTTAATGAATTACCTCAATTTTTTTAATTATGAGATATTCAAATTATGTTTGAATTTGAAATTCAAAGTTACGGTGTTTGAATTCAATCATGCAACTTAAGTTATGATGCAAATTCTCCCTTCTCTTCTCAAAACCCTAAACCGAGTGAAGTGAGTTGCAAGTTTGTCGCACTCTCGAAACCCTAACCCCGTAAGGTGTCGAGAGAGAAACTTGTCCCCCTTCGATGCAGTTTTTGTTAAAAAGCGCGAAATTTCCCCAGAATTTACTATGAAATGCACATCCCTTTCTAAAATCTACCCCTCGATCGTCTCTAAACCTGGGATATTACAAAAAATTTGACAAAAAAATTTATATGTACATCTCCATAATGTATGCGTATTCGTCAAAGTCAAGTTTCACGGAAAAATGATATTTTTTGTAGTCTAAGCGAAAAAGAGAAAATTTATCTTGTGACAAGTCTTTGTTTCAACGTCGAATTTTGTCTTTTTTACACACGCCACATGACATGTCAATTTTTCATGAAATGACTTTGCGATCGCGTAGCACATGAAGATGTATGTGCAAAAATTTTGTTTTAATTTTTAAACATTTTAAAATGTGTCTAACATGTATTTCAAAATAAAGGGAGCATACCTCCCATGTGCCAAAACATCACTCCCCCATAAGTTGTTTTATAAAACATTGCAAAGTTGACCGGAATCGAATCAGCTGCCCATTTCAACCAGGATCATTCTTTCCTTGTTCCAGTCGTATTCGGAGCACTATTGTTAAAAGGAGGTAAATATTGACACATCGTACGAATATGGGGTACAAAGTTACGCGCAAAATTAAGTGGGGTAACTAGCACCACGCAATCACATACTAGGTGCAAAAAGGAATAGAATTCACTCAAAAAAATTATGGCATGTTTTGCTTGCTCTATACGCGTATGTTTTATCTTAACTTTTCATGACTTAGATAGTATATTTTTTCTATGAAAAGATTGAGGGACCCGCAAAAATTGACACTAGTGCAACCTTTTGTTAACTCTACCTTCTCCATCATTCCACATGCGTTGTTTGAAACACTGTTTCAATCTGATTTAATAACATCCATACATACGAGACTGCATTTTCAGAACCCGGCGGTAGGTGAACCTGGCTCAAGTCGGCATTTGATTGGCCCAAAGACTTGTGCGGGCCCATTGCTGCAGTGGGTTTTCCTGTATACCACTCCGTAAAATGATGCAGTATACATGCGTGGGCCCCACTTTATGGAGAGAGAATAAAATAATAGGTAGCCGGAGATGCAGGCCCGAGCACCCCCGCGGCTGGCTGCTTCGCCCCGTCGCCACCGCTATGCTCGCACGAGGTGGTGAAGCCATAGGATACGACGCCCCGCGGCTGCTGCGCGGACCTCGGACCTCGGCGGCACAGTTGCCCCAGTGCCTGCGCCGCCTGCCCCTGTACTGCGCCGGATTCCAGCGCGGCAGCGCGAACAGAGGCGGAGGCGGAGGCGGCACCAGGCCATCGCCAGGCTGTTCCCAACCCCGCCCACGTGGAAGCACGCACGCCAGGAACGGCGCGTCGTCGTCGCCGCGCCGTTTGCGAGCACGCCCGCCGCGTCCGCGCTTCCACCACGCGGCCACGTCCGCCGCGGCCGTGGGAGGAGCCGAGGTGGAGGAGCAGCACGGTCGCGCCGCGGGACGCCGCCGCGTGTGCCGCGCAGCTGCCCCGAGCCCCGCCCCGAGCTCGCTCCGACGTCGCCCTGTCCCCGTCGCCACCGTCCCGTGCCAGGACCACGGCCACCGCCACCATCGCGCCGCCGAAGTAGGCGCAGTGGGCGGCACTGATGACGGCGCTCCAGGAGCGGATCGTGGAGGAATCGAGGCAGAAGGAGAAGAAAGGATCTTCGTCTAAATTCCTCCTCGTCGCCGTCTTTCGACCTCCTCGCCGAGATGCAGGCCGTGGAGTGTGTCGCGCGGGGGCTCAACAGCCTCCTCGACGAGATCGCCCAAGGACGGCCTGGCCGAGGCCCAGACCGAGCCGCGTCGGGGAAGAAGGAGACAACTGCAGATTTATTCCCCTCATAATGGTGGGTCCCATCCTTTGTATTCTCTTCCGGTATTTCTAGTATCAGCACTTATTAGATCTGCCATTGTGGACCCCACACCGCACTTCAACCAATGGCAGCACGAGTTCTGCCGGGAGCACATGCCCGCCGGTTCAACCGCGAGTTTTCCCCATACATTGTTTTATTATAAAACATTGCAAAGTTGACCGGAATGGAATCAGCGGTCCATTTCAAACAGGATCGATCTTTCTTTGTTCCTGTCAGTCGTATTTGTTGGATAATTAGGCACAATTTCCATGATTAATTCCAGAATATTAAGCATGACGACAGTAACGATCTGGTGGAGGTGGCGGTGGAGGTGTAGCAGATGATGTCGCAGCAGTAACGTTGTTGATGACAACGTTGTTGATGACGGGGACGACGGGTCGAAGTAGACGGCGTTGTAGACGACGGTAGGCAGCACCGCCCGACTTGGACGGAAGGCGACTCGTGATGGAGAACTTGAGCAGTCGCGCAGAGCGCTTCCCAAAAACCTAATTCGCCCTCTCCCGTACAGGATCGCAAGGACGAGCGGTTCCGGAGACCTGCTCTCCCGTTCGCCGATGCACGTCGGCTCGCGGGATGGAGTAGGCTACGATGGCGGCGCAAGCGGGAGAGGTGGAAACCCTAACTCGTGTATTAGATGTGTTTACGCGGTAGCCGGGCGAGGAGATTATATAGGCTCGGGAAACCCTAGGCAACGTGGGCCACGCCCACGTCGCACGAACGTTTCGAGTCGGTTCACGGATAGCCCACGATCCGGGAGCGACCCGAACCGACTAAGCCGGCGACGCGTCCGTCTAGGACTCTGTTCGTTTTCTCCGAGCTGCAAAAAGTAAGGAAAGTCTCGGCTCGAGGCTCAATCCACTCACCACGAGCGCGGCGCGCGTCGTGACGTGTCGAGTCGAGTCGAGTCGAGACGAGCGAGCGAGGAGGAGGAGGAGCGCGCGCGTGTAGCACTCCTATTCTCACTCACTTACTAGTGGTGGAACAACCCACCTTATAAGGTGGTCTAACTTCCTCCCAACTTTCCATGTGGGACTAAACTTTCCACCTCTTGCCACTCCCTAGTGAGCTGCCACCAACTTGGGCTCAAACTCACAAGGCTGCCACTATGTGGGCTTTGAGATTTATAGGAAAAACTGAAATCTAATTTGGGCCACTAAAAATGGGCCCAATATTTCAACAATCCCCCACCGGATCTCAAATCCCCATTTAGAGATTTACCAATACTCGCTGCTTGTTTATATACCGAGTGTTTCAGCGGAGACCGTTAAGTTGAACTTCCGCCTAGAACCTTAAGCTACATCCATTCACACTTGAACAATGGACTAAGCCTTGAATTGCAAGTTTTGCGTGAACAGGGTTTCACTCAAAGTCATGACCGAGTACATGGCTGCCAGTAGCCTACCCCGCGGGTGAAGCATATGCGTCATACTTCGTGGTCTCTTCATGAGTTTACTAGAGATCACCCAAATCTCATAGATTGCGACGTTTAACAATCGGACTCATATAGGTGTGTTATTTCAAGAATGCTCCGTAGGACAGACATCTTTGCTAAAATAGCCAACATAAACACATTAAGGCTTGTTGCCAACTCTGCCTTACGACAGTCGAGAGTTGTGCATTTTCACATAGAGAGGGTTACATAATACTCTCCTCAATTAAACCACTAGTTTGTTCTTCCCGGGTCCTAATTCACGGGATCTCCGATCACAAAGGTTGGGTTACCACTATGGCGTAACATCAACGGGTCTCAAACCCATCTCCCTCGATGCACTTTCTATCACATTACGTGATAGTCCCTTTGTAAAGGGATCTGCCGAGTTTTTGTCTCGTTTGAATATATGTAACGGTTATTACTCCGGAGTTTCGCAATTTCTACGACGGACTTCAAACGTCTCTTGACGTGTCTTGATGACTTCGCGTTATCCTTAGAATTGTTCACTTTGACAATTACGGCTTGATTGTCACAATTCAAAAGGATTGCCGGAACGGGTTTTTCAACCACGAGCAAGTCCATCAAGAGCTCACGCAACCATTCTGATTCAACGGTGGTTGTGTCTAAAGCGATGAAGTTCTCGCTTCCATAGTTGACCTCGTCAATATGGTTTGCTTACAAGATCTCCATGACACTCGCGCCACCTCCAAAGGTAAATACATACCCACTTGTGGCGTACGGATCAGCTACATCCGAGATCCAATTCGAATCACTATATCCTTCAAGCACAGTCTGGGTGCCCTGAATAATGAATCCCATAACTCATTGTACCACATAGGTAGCGCATGACCCTATCAAGTGCATGCCAATGATCAGTACCCGGGTTTGACATGAACCTACTCAACTTGCTAACAGACAAAAGAGATGTCGGGTCTAGTCGCGCTCGCTAAGTACATGAGTGAGCCAACGATCCGAGAATATCTCAATTGATCTATGGCAATCCTCCGGTTCTTGCGTAGTGTCACACTCGGGATCATAAGGTGTTGAAGAAGGCTTGCTATCAATATAGCCGAACCGGCTCAAGATCTTCTCAACATAATGGGATTGCGTTAGAGTAATCCCACTCTCGTTCTTAATCAGCTTGATGTTCGGAATCACATCGGCTTCTCCCGGATCTTTCATATCAAAGCTCTTTGACAAGAAAGACTTGACCTCGTGTATTACTTTCATGTTTGTACCAAAGATCAGAATATCATCCACATACAAACATAGTATAACACCTTCGCCCCCACCATGGCGATAGTAAACGCACTTGTCGGCCTCATTGACAACAAAGCCTACGTGAAGTCAAAGTTCCGTCAAACTTCTCATGCCATTGCTTAGGTGCTTGTTTCGGGCCATATAAAGATTTCAGCAACTTGCACACCTTTCTCTCGCACCTTTTACTACAAACCCATCAGTTGATCCATATAGATTTACTCTTCCAACTCTCCATTAAGGAAAGCTGTCTTTACGTCCATTTGATGAACGATAAGACCATAGGAGGCAGCCATGGATAGTAGTACTCGAATGGTGGTAAGTCTAGCGACAGGTGAATAGGTGTCGAAGTAATCTTCGCCTTCTCTCTGTGTGTAGCCTTCCGCTACAAGCCGCGCCTTGTACTTTTCAATAGTACCATCAGGTCTTAGCTTCTTCTTGAACACCCATTTGCGGCCTACGGGCTTGCATCCGTGAAGTCGTTTCGACAACTCCCAAGTTCCATTAGAAAGAATCGAGTCCATCTCATTTTGGACAGCTTCTTTCCGAGTCATCCGCATCCGGAGATGCATATGCCTCTGCAATGGACGTGGGAGTATCATCCACAAGGTACACAATGAAATCATCACCAAAGGATTTTTCAATCCTCCGTCTCTTGCTCCGTTTAGGAGCTTCATTGTCATCCTTCTCAATGACAATCTCATGTGATTGTTCAAAATACTCATTAGATGTACTAGATTCGGGAACTATCTCGGTAGAAATTCTAGCAATGCTATGCATATCTTTCATAGGAAACATATTCTCAAAGAATGTTGCATCACGAGATTCCATAATAGTATCAACATGCATATCGGGTACTTCAGATTGAACTACTAAAAATCTATAGCCTACACTCCGCGGAGCATAACCTAGAAAGATACAATCCATTGTCTTTGGTCCGAGTTTGCGCTTCTTAGTAATTGGAATATTGACTTTCGCCAAACATCCCCATGTGCGCAAATACGAAAGTGATGGTTTTCTCCCAGGACCACTCCTCGTAAGGGGTTTTATCTTTATTCTTGTTAGGAACTCTATTCAGGACATGACATGAAGTCAATAAAGCCTCCCCCCACCATGCCTTTGATAAACCAGCGAGTGGCTAACATGGAATTCACCAAGTCGGTCAGCGTGCGGTTTTTCCTCTCGGCAACCCCGTTTGATTGGGGCGAATAGGGAGGCGTCCTCTCATGAATAATGCCATGTTCCTCACAGAATTCATCAAAGATTTTAGGAAAATATTCGCCACCACGATCCGACCTAAGACGCTTGATCTTTCTCTCTAGTTGATTTTCAACTTCGGCCTTATAAATTTTAAAGTAGTCTAAAGCTTCATCTTTAGTTCGCAACAAATAAACATAGCAAAATCTAGTCGCATCATCAATCAATGTCATGAAATATCTCTTTCCACCTTTTGTCAACACACCATTCATCTCGCATAGATCGGAATGTATGAGTTCTAGAGGTGCCAAGTTTCTCTCCTCGGCCGCCTTGTGAGGCTTCCGAGGTTGCTTTGATTGCACACAACTATGGCACTTAGAACCTTTGGCAATGGTGAAATTCGGAATTAAACTTAAACTCGGATAGCCGAGACATTAAACCAAAATTAATGTGACATAAACGAGAATGCCAAACACTGGTATCATCACTAACATTGCCACAAATATGGTTCACAGACTTATTACTGAAATCAGAAAGCGAAAAGCGGAACAAGCCTCCGCATTCATAGCCTTTACCAATAAATTGTCCAAACTTGGAAACACCTACTTTATTCGACTCTAAAACAACCTTAAACCCATCTCTGCATAGAAGGGAGCCGCTAACGAGATTCTTGTTCATAGTAGGGACATGCTGCACGTTCCTCAGCTGCACGATCTTCCCGAAGTGAACTTCGGATCTACCGTGCCAACACCACGAACGAAGCATGTGACCCATTCCCCATCAAGACGGAAGAATCCCGGGCGACTCGGTAAGAAGTGAACATGGATATGTCAGCACACACATGAACATTAGCACCCGTATCAATCCACCAACATGGAGATTGAAATACCGAAAGAACAAGAAAGAGATTACCGTACCCATAAGCATTGCTAGCGGTCACCGTGTTGACTTGCCTCCCTTTTTCTTGCGGTCTGCCCTCTCTCGGACGAGTCCTTAGAAAAGTGGCCAGTCTCTCCACACGTAAAGCAGCTCGGATCTCGCATTGTTTATCATCTTCTTCTTCTTGAAGGTTGTAGTCTTCATAGGCTTATTGAAGGAGGGCTTGTTATTCCCTTTGTTCTTGCTTCGTAGGGTTTCTTCGCACCATGTTGGCGCTAGACTCGACCCTCTCCTTTCTCGGTATTATCCTTAGCCCGAGCTTTCTCCTCAACATCAAGAGACGCTATCGATTTTCAACTCGATATCTCTTGTCTCTTGTGTTTGAGAGTTGTGGCAAAGTTCCTCCATGAAGGGGGCAACTTAGCGATGATGCATCCAGCCACAAACTTGTCGGGTAAGGCACACTTAAGGAGTTCAAGCTCTTTCGCAATGCACCTGTATCTCATGAGCTTGTTCGACTACGAACGGTTGTTAACCATCCCGATGTCATGGAAGCTCTCCATGATGTACGGTTCATCACTCGCATCGGTTGCACGGAATTTAGCATTCGGTGCATCCCGAAGCTCTTTACCGTCACGGTAAGTGCATGTACACATCACACGGACGATCGGCAAGAATACTTAGAACGCATCCGACGAAGAGAGTATTGTTTTCCTTGAACTTGTTCCGATCTTGGTCAGATATAGTTCCTTTAGGTAAACCATCGGTAACTCGAACACTTTCGGATGAGTAAGCCGGAGCATGGCCTTATACTGCCACCTCTTAAAGTGCACACCGGTAAACTTATCCGGCCTCAGTGCATCGGAAAACCCAGCCATTGTTAACTCAGGAAATTGCCTACAATTAGGTTTTTGGATTGTTGGATAATTAGGCACAATTTGCATGATTAATTCCAGAATATTAAGCATGACGACAGTAACGATCTGGTGGAGGTGGCGGTGGAGGTGTAGCAGATGATGTCGCAGCAGTAACGTTGTTGATGACGGGGACGACGGGTCGAAGTAGACGGCGTTGTAGACGACGGTAGGCAGCACCGCCCGACTTGGACGGAAGGCGACCCGTGATGGAGAACTTGAGCAGTCGCGCAGGCGCTTCCCAAAACCCTAATTCGCCCTCTCCCGTACAGGATCGCAAGGACGAGCGGTTCCGGAGACCTGCTCTCCCGTTCGCCGATGCACGTCGGCTCGCGGGATGGAGTAGGCTACGATGGCGGCGCAAGCAGAGAGAGGTGGAAACCCTAACTCGTGTATTAGATGTGTTTCTGCGGTAGCCGCTCGAGGCTCAATCCACTCACCACGAGCGCGGCGCGCGTCGTGACGTGACGTGACGTGACGAGTCGAGTCGAGTCGAGTCGAGTCGAGACGAGCGAGGAGGAGGAGGAGCGCGCGCGTGTAGCACTCCTATTCTCACTCACTTACTAGTGGTGGAACAACCCACCTTATAAGGTGGTCTAACTTCCTCCCAACTTTCCATGTGGGACTAAACTTCCCACCTCTTGCCACTCCCTATTGAGCTGCCACCAACTTGGGCTCAAACTCACAAGGCTGCCACTATGTGGGCTTTGAGATTTATAGGAAAAACTGAAATCTAATTTGGGCCACTAAAAATGGGCCCAATATTTCAACAGTATTCAGGGCGCTTATTTTTTCAGGAATCATTTGCGTTGTGTCTTGCTACAAGTAAGACTGAATACGGAGTATATGAAACGAAAGTTTTGGAATTAACAATTTGTACCGAATAGGATAGATTCATATGTTGGGTTGCTCATAAACTTGGTAGCCGTGTGTTCAGTGCTCCCTAAGTGTCGCTGTCTTTTCTGTAAAGAAAACTATACAAGATCACCGTTTGGGCTGGTTCTGAACACTGTTTCGACCCGACTTAATGACGTCGATAGGTAGTTTTATCATCGAGCGATATGCTTCCCAAACCAATAAAAAAAGGTAGTTTTATCATAAAACCGTGAGAACCTGACATGATCGTTAAGCCAGACAAGTTTGTATGTAATTAGTTCACCTAACCTGCCGCTCGGTATTAGATCAAACCTTCTATACGTTCCCGTCAGTCGTATTCAGGGCACTTAATTTTTCCTCCAGAACTATTATTGGCGTATCGCCTTACTACCAGTTAAGCCAAACAAGTTCCTAAAAAGAAAGTTTAGCCAAACAAGGATTACTTGGACGATCACGACGAGGCGAAAAGGCCGGCGGACGAAGGAGCCCGCGCGTGCCGTGACAGTCCCGAAATTAACAAAAGAGTTCAAAACAAATACGAGTAAAATAAATAACTCCGCAACTTCCGGCCGGTGTATCGGCGTATCGCGGTGGTCGCTTTCCGGCGCTTTCGCGGCGTGGGTCGCTCGCCGCACCGTCGAGAACGACCCCGTGTTAATCCTCTTTTCGTAATCACGTGGAAGAATGGGCGTTTATCTCGCCGACGTTGACACGTAGGAATATTGGTTCTGGACTTTTCACGAGGATTTTATTCGCCGGACGCCGATAGAAGTATGACGGACTGGCTGATGCTCCCCGGCCGTGAGTCGCGAATGACTGTACCGGCCACTGTTTAGGTGAGCTGGGAGATTTGGCAACACAGGATTAAATAGTGGATCAGGCGTCCTGTATGGCGTCTGTCCGTGTCCATCACCAAAAACAATCAATTCAGTCCCTGCGATTTTAGCTGGTAAAATTGATTATTTTAAAGTACAATCTATAAATTATTGACAAGTTACGGCCGGGCACACACGGAAAAGACGGTTTAGCCGCACGCTGTTTGTTTTTTACCTGAAAAAAACATGGACCAGGTGCATGACTGATGATGAACCGGTCCCCTTAATCCCAGGCACAGAAAAGGGCCGAGAAAACTAGCCGTTACAGGCTTCAGCCCGCACGCCGCGTGCCGGCCCGGCGGTCCCCACGCCGCCGACTGATCTCGCCCGTTGCTCTACGAACGGACGGCTCCAGTCGATCGACGCCGCGGCGTCGCGGTCAAGGTCACATGCAGCGCGCGGGGTCCAGCGGGGACACGTGGCGCGCGGAGGGTGGGCCGGCCGGTGGCGCCGTTGGGCCGGTGGGTTTAAGCGCGCTTTAGAAACACACCCGCGGGTCCGCTCACCGCCGGCCAGCCGGGCCCGCCCGCGAGCCTATGCACGATCGTCACCGGCCAGCATGCTTCTTTTGATCGGCAAAAGAATGGCTTATCATCAGGTCACAACACTTGTCCTGTTCGATCATCCATGCCACGTCTTGAACTACCAAGCTGAATTTTGATAGGACCAAGGTCAGTTCCTGTTTGTTCTATCCTCTCGCTGGGTGATGACGATAAAAGCAACGCGGATGAAAAAGTATTTTTAACACTTACGCAACGCATGCTTGCTTTCCCTTGCTCGGATTACTAATTAAGTTAACTTATCAGCTGTGCACACACACTCTTTGATCACTACTTATTTTTTGGGGAGTCCGTGAATTTGCAACCTTAGGTGGTTGTTCGGATCAGAACAATTAGAGCTGGATATTAAATCCGGTTTAGAGACTTAATTAATGCGAAGAGTTTTATTTCGCTTTTCTCTTGATCCCTCCATACCGGTTTATATTAGGGTAATACACACTTTAAAAACAGATTAAATTGATGCAATGAGTTTTACTTTGCCTTTTTCTTACTACCATGAGTTTGCACTATTTGTGTAAACATTGTTGACCAATAAAGTTAAGCTTGTTTTGCTCTAAAAAATGGATTTGTACAAATTCTTTGTTTGGGTCAAAATTGGTAAGTCGGCTTAAGAATGTCAAGATAGATGAGACCAAGTATAGCAGAAAACAAGCTTATACAAAACCGCGGGCTAGGGCGAGGAAGAGAGTAAGGAGAAGTGACAGAAGGCGGATGGACTCCCTAATCATCTTGATCGCGTGGACTCTATGGAAGCAAAGGAACGCACGCGTCTTCGGAAACACACAAAGCATATGAACATGGAGAAAATTGTAAACAACGCAAGAGAGGAGTTACAAATTTGGGATATGGTGAGGACAGTCCTGCTGATAATGCGAGAGAGTAGGTTTAGACGGGTGTGTTGAGTGTTGTAATCATGGCCTGATGTTTGCATCTAGGTTATCGGATTCTTGTATTTTGTTTGCTCTCCTTCTATAAAGATATGGCACGCAATCACGTGCTCTCGAAAAAGAATGTAAAATAGTCATTGTTTGCTAAAATCTATATTTTGGATGTAATGAGCATATAGATTTGTATATCCCCAAACTTTTACCCAAGGGCGAGCCAAACATGGTTTTAGTTTTTTGTGTGGTTAACGTGTTTTCTGAAATCATATTCTTTATATACTCGCTATCCAACCAATCCCTAAATAGATATACATGAACCTAGCCTAATGCTTCTTCTTCCTTTTTCTATGGTTTCTGTTATAGATAGTGATTGTCATGCAGACTTAAATGTCATGGGGGACTTCCTTGTGGCGATTTATGAGTGCCAAAACTAGCCAATCATCAGCATGTCAATACCATGTTGATAACAATGCATTCTTGTACTTTGATGTTCACTCAAAGAACGGCATAAAATCAAGCACAACTGTACAATATATATTGTCATGAAAGGTTACCAGGCTTATGCACTGACTTTACTACAATATTAACTAATTTCCTTCTCAACCATATTCCGCCGATAGAAACTCAAAAAGGTAGTTGACTGCCATGGTTTTTGTTTGGTAAATCCAAGTTCAAAATTTGGTGTGAATAGTAGTAGTTGTAGAAACACAAAAGGGGTGGCATCAACCACGAAGAACGAGCACTTTGAAATATCCACTTCGAAGAGGATAGTTGATCGAAATGTGACCAACTCGGTTCAGTTCACACGAGGGTTCAGAAAGTGTTTCAAGCTATAAAGTTGGGAAGATATGTATTGTTATGTATATATGGATCTGAAATCTCTATCGACAAACAAACGAGATCTGGAGAAATTAAACTAAGTGCGGTTCATAAAGCAAAAATGGAAGATACTACCTTATATGTAAAATAACAACAATAATTATATAGCGATGCCTACTCTTTCACTTATATGAAGCATAAATTCCAGTTTGCTTCGTGAGTGACTTATAGACTATGGATATAGTGTTACAAAAAGGGTGCTAGGTATAATTTATTGATAAAAGTGATATATACCTTCCTAATTAGGATGTAAGTTAAGTCAAGCTCTTCCCATCTTTATTCTGGCCTCATATGTTGAGCGTAGACAAATCTTTCTCAAGGTCGGTCTTCCTTGTCGCGAAGTATGTTGGTTCTATCTTTTTGTCTTTAGAAAGCAATTTCCCTTTGCATACCCGATCAACTAGTTTCGCTGAAACCAAATGGAAGTATACATCCAATTCGTATTATCTGGCCAGAGCTATTCAAGATGTGGTTTGTCACCTATGTGTGGAGACATATGTCGTACCGGCACCGCTCTCCACAACCCTCGGTGGCATTCTCGATAGACTTTGGCTCTCGGCGACATCTCTTCTCCATGTGGCCAACGAGAGTATCTAGGACTCGACACGTGTAATCTCACATGATATCAGTTGGTACAAAAAACAATGGAAATCAGTTGCCTACTCCTCTATTTTCTAAAAACATTGTTGAACCCTACCTTTCTAACATTATATATCAGTTGGTACAAAAAACAATGGAAATCAACTGAACAAACTCTCTATTGTTGAG